>NC_135668.1:35869886-36179211 GCF_964188315.1 Podarcis muralis
AACCTATTGGCAACATTTCAGTCACAACCTTTTGTAGATCCTGGAATCCTTTATAAACTTCCCTAAAGTCTCCCACACCAAACCCCAGAGAAACTCTTCTCAGAGGGCAGCTCCCACAGACAATTTTGCAATTCAAACAATCCCACTAACATGGTCAACTATATATTCCACCCCATGGACCTTACAATTTTCAGTCAATTATCCCAGCCTTGTATTAGCCACTCCATAGAGCGCAATGCCCCACCAAAGCTGTAAACAGATCAACTTACCACTGCCAGCCTTTCAGTTCAGCAACTATCAACCTGAGATTAGCCCTATATGGTAGCAATTAGCAGCACTAGGCTAATTTCTACACACACACACACACACACACACACACACACCTCTCTATCCTCCATCCATAGAAGCATGAGTCACTATCAAGCACATAGTCCAGCCAGGCAAAAACACTCAAGGAGGGAGTGAAGCAAGGCTGGTGAAGGGTGTGGTCTAAGAAGAGTGGTATGATGGAGGTGGGCTGCCTGTGAAGGGTCCAAAATGCCAGGCAGAGATGCCTAGAAGGCCATCTTTGACCCCCTGGTCTGAGGTTGCGCACCACGATCTAACTGTTGTAGATGTTGCACTGGTGAGACTTTCAAGTTCTGAAAGGTTCTCAAGAATCTCTGTATTTAGCTCACACCTTCATGCTGATGATACATTTCCATTCCTCCCCTTCTCCTGGCTATATTTTTGTCTTTCTCATGCCATGTTGATGGAGTATTGGTAAGGTGACCCGAACAGATACAGGCAGGCAGACACGCGCGCACACACACACAGAGGAATTCTCAAAACACCGTTTATAATACAATGGGTGGTAAGTGCTTGTTAAATTAAAGTGATTATTTTTGACAGTCCTGTCAGACTTTGATGATTCTCTCCTCAAAACTGAAAAGTCACTTTTCACTTTTTCTCCAGAGGCTAAAAGATACAGCGTGGCATATTTGAGGAGTCTCGATTTAAAAAGAGTGGATACTTCATCATTCTGACATCAAAAATGTTCACTAATGCTGCATTGGAGGTGAGAGGGGGGAAGGAAAGAAAGAAAGGTTAGGGGTTGAGTTATACTTCCCTTCTGCAAGTGATGATTCTGATGGTTTATAGGGCACTCTAGGCTCAGCCATGGCTGAGGTCATACTGCACCACGGTTGGCAGTGAAGCATCTACACCATCACTGCTGCTGAAAAGATGGGAGATTACTTAACAGATAAAAACTGGATGTTAATTACAGATCTAGGAAGCAGTCTTTTACAGTCTTAGAAGGCTGCATTCCCTTCTGGGTAGCCATCAGAGTGTCACATGCTAGAGGGGTGCAGGGCCAGAGGCAAAAGTAGGTGGGACGATGAAAGCGAATTTTGCCTTTGAACAGCAGGGGATTTCCACACCCCTCTCGAGTCTTCCACTCAGGCAAGCAAGAGGCATGATCAGAGTTCAAAGACTTTCTGGTTCCAACAAACTTTTTAAGATAACAACTCGTTTTGTGAGAATTTTTTTTATTGCTTTCTTTTCTTCGTTTCTGTGGATTGTTCTTATACACACTGCTTAGAAATGTAAATAATCAAATGGTATATACAGTGGTACCTCGGGTTAAGAACTTAATTCGTTCTGGAGGTGCGTTCTTAACCTGAAACTGTTAACCACACCACTTTAGCTAATGGGGCCTCCTGCTGCTGCTGCACTGCCACTGCACGATTTCTGTTCTCATCCTGAAGCAAATTTCTTAACCCGAGGTAATATTTCTGGGTTAGTGGAGTCTGTAACATGAAGCGTATGTAACCTGAAGCGTATTTAACCCAAGGTATCACTGTATGTCTCTTAAATACACATTCCAGCCAGGTAAAAATGCTCAAGGAGGGTGAAAATCAGCATCAGTAGGGGGTTTATGTTGTCCTGGGGAGAGTTCTGAAAGCCATATGCAGAGGCCTGACTGAGGAGCTCAGTCAGCAGCACTGATACCGGTCAAACATATGCTGGTGTAAGTCCTTAAAAAGTGGCGCTCTGGAGAATGGCAGAAGTGGAGTGGGATGGGACAGGGAGAGGTTTACATCTGTCCCACACCCTGTTCATCTCAGTTATGTGAACTAGATCAAATCCTCAAAATTTAGGCCCACACTCACCTGCCAGTTCAACTTGGAATAGGAGTAACTTGCACTGATGAAGGGGATGGTGGAAATGATGTCTTAAAAAATACTCTACAAAACAGGGACCAATTGCATACCTGTTGGCAGGTGAGTAATTGAAAATAACATTTTGTTTAATATTTTCTACACTATAACAGTCCCCCATTCACTAGCCCTGCAGAAGCTAAAAACTGCAAAAGAAGAAGTGAAGGGTCTTTAATAGCCAGCCAGGTCCTCTGGGAAGCAGCAGTGGGGCGGTAAGGACTTATATCACTGCACCTCCAGCCAACACATGTAAGACCCAAGTGCTTGCAAAGACAGCTGACTCATCAGGACCCAGGGAGCGCGCCAAGGCCTTGGAGGTACACTGAGTACCTTGGATTCCTGCCATGGGCTCTTTTCTTGAATTGCTGACTCAGACTATTTACTTGATATCTTGATGGGGTCACTGCTGGGCTTCCTAACTGAGTCTCAATATCTCACAATATAGGACACATTTCTTCCATTAGCTTCATTCACTGGGTGAATATAGGTGAACACTAAAAAAGTTAGACATAAGGAAGGATGCATAAAACTGCTTGGAGAAATGTCTCCATCTTAACAACTCTCCTTTTGCTTTCCTCAAAGTTCCTCAAGCAACATGAGGTTAAAATACTTATTTTTATATTCATGCCAATGTATCCATTGTGATGGGTAGGAAATGTTTTCCCTAAAATGCTTCATTTGTGCATTGAACTGTCCAATTCTTTCATTGAGTGCTGTTTCTTTCTCCTTACTACATTAATCACGTTGGTGGTCCCAACTATTCAGAGCTCAAGTAGCTCAGCTGTGGTCGGCATGGTGTCCTTTGCATGCTTCCAGCAACCCTCATGAACTTGGTGGAGAGTGAGGGGGGGGCACCATGTAAGAGAAATGATCAGATCATCTTCTCAAGAGTTACTGAAAAAGTATATACAAAAAGGGAGCTGAGCATGGTTTTCAAAATTTGAGAAATTTTAGCTCAAGCTTAAGAAAGAAATGCCATTCTCAGATGGAACCAGAACTTCAGAGGATTCTTCTTTACAATGTCAATGCTTTAAAGAACAAGTTTTCTCCATGCTGAGAATATGGGGACAAGGGGAGAGGAGTGACCAACCTCCTATTGTATTGACTATCATCTTCCTTGTAATTACTTTCTGCAAAAGCTAAATCTATCTACTTGTCTGTTTCCATTCAATGAAGGATGTATATGGCCGTGTGTCAGGACACTCGCCACCACCTCCAATCCTGCTAGCTGATGGTGATAAATGCTTGAATCAAGAATTTCATTTCAATCCTTCTATTCGAAAATGTTAGCAATCCCACAAAAGCTCCCAATCTCCTTCTTTTTAAAGTGAATCAGCCTTGATCTTTTGATTTCTAATGCATTATTTTTATGTACTTCAGATACCAAGCGGTGGAGGGTGGGGAGAGGGGAGATGCGCCCTGCCTTCATTTACTGTCATTGGAAAAATTGAGAGACTGGAATTTAATCTCTCTGGCTCTGCTACGACACTGGGCCCCGCTATCATTGCTGCATTTCATTGTTTGCACTGTTTAGAGCTGCAAAACGCTTCATATTACCAATGCAGTCCCAGTACAGAGCAATTTTCCGCAAGTCAATAAGACACCGGCAGTTTGAAACAGCAGGGATTCGGAGCCTGTGGAGAACAAGCTCTTAGCACAATATCTTCCTTGATTTACTGCAGCACAGAGAGTGATGGATAAACAGGATACAAATCTCATGAAAACGTGGCAAGACCTCCTTTTCTTTGGTCCTCGGATTATGTCTAAAAAAAACAACACAGGGCTTTCTGAACAGAAGGTCTGTAAGGGTTGACCAGGTGAAGAAAAAAAGCCTTCCAGTAATATCAGTGGCTAGGAGGACTGTATGACATCACATAAAGTCCAGCTTAAGTCCCTGACATTTACATTGCAATCATAAACTCTTGGGATGAAAGGCCCTCTGGTTTCAATAGGACTTTCCCCAGGTCAGTGTGAATATGATTTCAGCCTTAAGAATCTATTGAAAAACCAAACCAACCAACCTGTTTTTAAAAAGATACAAACCACTGATAGACCAAATAATAGAAACTATATTTTTAGCTTAAATTCCCTCTCTCCGTTGATCCACGCTGAACAAGGAAGTAACTACAAGCAGTAGTTGTAGGGCAGAAGGCAGGAAGCCAAAGCAATAGGTGGAGCCAAAACCAAGGACAGACAGAGTCATCTGGTTCTAGTTTTGATTCCATCCTTCTTGCTGCAGAGTTCTACAAGAGCACCATTGAGACGAAGGAGAAGGAAGTCACTCCTTGAATTGGATACAAGTAAGATGGTAGGCAGGTGGGGACTGTGAGGGGAGACTGTGGTTGGTTGGTTGGTTGGTTGCTTGCTTGCTTGCTTGCTTGCTTGCTTGCTTGCTTGGTGGAGCAGTGCCCCATTTGCCCTGATGCATCAGCCTCCATTGGACACAAGGCTCATATAGCCCTTGTTTTTGCCTTGGGTTTTCCACAGCAAATCATTAGGAAATGTGATTACTCTCCCCCCCCCCCCCGCACCCCATCTTGGTTCTAATTTTACCCCCTTTCCCAGTCACCATCTTGCCTATGCATATTCAGTTCAAGGTACCCTACATTTTACAGCTCACTGTTAGGAGCTGTAGTGGGTGTAGGGATGGGGAAACCTGTCAATTTCAGTTTCTCTCATTTTCTCATTTTTCCAATCTCCACATTTCCACTTACGTTTGCAGTTTTAAAAACAAAGGCCTCATGAAAACTCATCAGTGTTTTGGTGTGAATTTATCCCAGTACGTACACTTTTGTATGTAATTTTTGGGCAGGGGGCTGTTACACTCATGTTCTTTTTGTGGGTTTCATATAGGCGTCTGGTTGGCCACTAGATGGGCCGTTGACTTGATCCAACAGGTTCTTATGTTCTTAATGTTCTCAATACACTTCTTCTTTGGGAATTGCTCCCCTTTCCAGGGCAAATATGGTTTGCTGTGATAGCTCAGTTATTGCCAATCAATTTTTGCCACTGGGGTCGCAGTCATTCTCTTTGGTGCAGTAACTCAAGATACCCTTGAGTTCTGGCCTGCCTCGTGCCACATCAAAGCTAACCCTTCTGGTTTCTTAATCCCCTGCTGTCATGTCACAGACATTTCTCTCTCCCCATTCACAATCACCAGGGAGCAAGCCTGCAGAGAAGCAACCTTTCCAAGTTTAAAAAAACAACACAACATCTTTGCCAATCTGCATTTTCCTTCACATATTAAAATGTCAAAAGTTATGTTCAGCAGCTGTATGACAACAGATGGCAAAGGCAGAATCTAGGTGCTTTGTAGAGCTGCATCTTGGCTGGGAAATGCAAAAAGCTCAGTAAATATACTTTGCACTTAGAAAACTATTGGATCCCCTACTTTTTAAAACAATGGACCTAAAGGTAACTGAAACATAGATGTACCAAAACCTTTTTGTCCCTTTACTTCCACCGATATATTTCTGCCTTCCTCAACAATGGCATTGTATATTTCAGGGATGGGAAACATTTGGTCCTCCAGATGTTACCAGTGGGAAAGTGCACTCAAGAAGTTCTTCTCCAGCACCTGAATAGGTGTAGCCAGAAAGAGAGACGGTAGTAATCATACTTCCTCCAACTCAGGGCCAGTTCAGGTGAACCCTACCTGGACATAATGACAATCATAGGGTAGCTACTGCATTGTTGTTGTTGTTTCCTTTAGTACCCTGCATATTTATAAATTTGCTGCATATGTTGTTCTGTTAGAGCTAAATACAGTGGTGGCCCTAGTTCACCCAATAGCACATGTCTTCTTTCATTACTCCAGGCATGGGTTTGAATTGTGGCTCAGAAGTCATCCTGCTTTTCTTACCACAAAGTATTTGATGGTGGCAAGGGGTTGGTGCAAAATTCTCACAGAAACCTAAAGCTCATTTTATGCACCAACCGTGAACTCTGAGGGGCCTCTTGTGCTATTTTATATATAGCAATTTTCTGATCTTAAAAACTGGTTTTCTATGGAAAGAATGTTTGCAGATTCACATTTTGGCTACTTCTGTTTGGTGATGAACTGTTGTTGTTGTTGCTGCTGCTGCTGCTGCTGCTGCTGCTGGAGACGGCCAGGGCCCTGTTCTCTCTGGCAGGCCAGGTGGAAAGAACCCTGTAAGGCAGGGGACAGGTCTACCATGGCTCACAGCCAATATGGTCTCAGTGAGAGTTCAGTGGGACTTACTTCATAGAGGTGACTGGTGCCTATTGGGACAGGTAGGGCAGAAGTCAGGAAAGCCAACAGCGGGTGGTACCAGAACCAGTGATCGTTAGAATCATCCAGTTTGAATTTTGTCCCCATCCTCCTCCTCCTTGCTGAGTTCTGCAAGCACAATATGGAAACTAAGGAGGAGAAACATAGAAAGCTGCCTTATCCTGAGTCAGGCCATTGGTCTATTAAGCTCATTGCTATCTGTACTGGCTGGCAGCAACTCTTCAGAATTTGAGGCAGGGGCATTCCCAGACCTACCTGGGGAGACTGGGGGTTGAACCCATACAAATCTGATGCTCTGTCAATGAGACAGACAGTTCCAGCCCCTGGACTGGTTGTAATTAGGAAGGTAGGCAGGTGGGGGCTAGCAGAGGGCCATGGGTGCCAGCTCCTGGGGCCCCAAGGCACTTTGGACCCCCAAGTCATGTATTTTTTAGGGGGGCAGGTCCCCTCAATGTTCAGAGGGTGTTCAGCTTCACCCCTGACTCCTCACAACGTTGAGCAGGTGACGTCACATTGGGCCACCTCAATCATCTTGAGAAGCTGGCGCCTGTGCTGAGAGCACACTCAGGTTGGTGGGGCATCCCTCAATTTTCTCCCTTAGGCCAACCTCCATTGATAGGACTAGATCAGAAGCCTGCTTTTATGCATTGCTGAAGAGCTTACATCGGGGTGGGACTTAAAGGTGAGCGGACTAATGGATAATATGACTTCTACCCTTGTACTGTGTGGGACGCGGGTGGCGCTGTGGGTAAAAGCCTCAGCGCCTAGGGCTTGCCGATCGAAAGGTCGGCAGTTCGAATCCCCGCGGCGGGGTGCGCTCCCGTTGCTCGGTCCCAGCGCCTGCCAACCTAGCAGTTCGAAAGCACCCCTGGGTGCAAGTAGATAAATAGGGACCGCTTACTAGCGGGACGGTAAACGGCGTTTCCGTGTGTGGCTCTGGCTCGCCAGAGCAGCGATGTCATGCTGGCCACGTGACCCGGAAGTGTCTGTGGACAGCGCTGGCCCCCGGCCTCTTGAGTGAGATGGGCGCACAACCCCAGAGTCTGTCAAGACTGGCCTGTACGGGCAGGGGTACCTTTACCTTTACCTTTTACCCTTGTACTGTAGGCTATATTCCCACCACACCAAAACCAGAGGTTACTAAACACACACCTCCATGCAGACAAGTAAAAGGCTTGACCACAGTCCAAGGATACATTCCAGTGGGACAAAATCATTCAAGGAGGCAATGGCACAGATCAGGTAAGAGATGTGGCCTGGAGGGAAGGGTGTGGCCTGGGAGAGTCCCAATGGCCACAGAGAGAGGCTTGTGGGGCTGCCTCCAGGCCCTGGGCCTGAGGTTTCTGCCTCTGGCATATGTCCATACCACATTGCTAGGGCCTTATGCTTTTACTTTTCGTTCTCCTTCTGCTACACTAACATATTTGTTTTCCATCTCTGGGATGCTTGAGGTCTTTGAGAGCATCATTATAGAAATATTTAATCAAACTCTTCATTTATTCTGTGCAACATTTGGCACTGTGGCGGCAATGGATGTAACTCCCCGATAAACACTTTATCTGGCAAAGTGCATTTGTGTATGATCTTTGATAGCTTATAAATAATCAAAAATCATGTGTCATATAGAGATGCTTGCTGGAAAAAGGAATTTGCATATATATTGTAGTCTAGTGTGACTCATTTGGCCTAATCTTTCACTAATGCTAGAAGATAGGAGGAATAATAAATATATCCCTTATGCTGGTTAGATTATGTATTGAACTCATGTTTGGAGATAATGGTCCTGGGAGGGTTAGCCAAGGAATATCTTGTTCTTGAGGCTTCCCATCTTGTCTTATTCCATCACTGCATTCAAATGCAGAGTCTTCATTTCTCTGCCACTGTTTTGCACAGCTTCGGTCTGCCTCAAGGGGCTCCTGCACTTCCTCTGCCTATGCACGCAATTGAAAATTCTGCACCCAGTAAATACTGGGATACTTTCTCCCTCTCTCATAAGACTAGAACTCATGGTCATCCAGTGAAGGTGAGTGCTGGAAGATTCAGGACAGATAAAAGAAAGTCGTTCTTCATACAGTGACTCCCACAGGAGGCAGTGATGGCCACCAACTTGAATGGCTTTAAAATGGGTCTGGACAAATTCATGGAGGACAGGGGTGTTAGTGACTACCAGCCTTGGTTGGAAGGAGTTATGCTTCTCAACAGCAGTTGCTGGAAATCGCGGGAGGGGAGAGTGTGCTTGTGATCAGGTCTTGTTTGAGGGCTTCCTACAGGTATCAGGTTGGCCACTGTGAGAACAGGATGCTGGAGTAGATGAGCCATTGGCCTGTTCCAGCAGGTTCTTCTTTTGATCTTATAGCTGTTCCAGCCATGGCTAGCCTCCTCAGCAGTCCTTTCACATTTCTTTCTTCTCCTTAAGTCCCAAAAACATTCACCATGGGCTCCAACTTAACCACTTTTTATGCCTTGGAATATCCCTGTGCAAGGTCACCCAAAAGCATTTTAACTGCCCTCCCTCTGAGGCTGTTCATCTCAATGAGTAAAAATAAATAAATCTAGCAACAGAGACGTCATACACACACTCTCACACATGCCTATTTGAAAGAGAGGGGTGTTTTTTTTAACTAACACAGTCTTCATTGGGAACTCAAATGCCTCTCCTAACCTTATCTTGCCTTGCCAGGACATCTGTAAACATTCTGTACATGCCATTCATTTTCTATTAAGACAGCAGACTGTACATTAAATAATCAACTGCCCTCCAACCTTGATAAATAAAGCAGCAAAGAACAGCAGACTTCTTTCAGTGACCTTCCACCGCAAGCTTTCACGTCTCGCTTCTATACTTGGGAGAGATCTGTCTTGGCAGGAATTTGATGCTTGTTTAACAGTCCGAGAGGAAGGGACAAAAAAAGAGGGAGCATGTGAGGAGTGGTGGTGGAGGAACAGAATTAGATTTGTGCTCTTGGAAGCAATTTGAGCAACAACCGCTAACCCAGGCTTCACATTTTGGAAAGCCTGATGGGCCTTGAATGGGTAGCTATTTGTCGTATCTTGGCTGAAGCGAGCACTGCCCTTGTGGGTCTCTGTTAAAGTCATTAATAAAGTGTCTGCAAGCACTATTATTTTTCTGTTAAGCTCTGGGGCTGACCTACAGGAAGCAATGAAGAGGCAATGACAAATCTGATTGACCCACTCTTGATTGAGGGAGCACATGCTCTGCCTGCAGAATACCTCGGGTTCAGTCCCCAATGGCATCACCAGGTAGAGCTGGCAAAAGACTGTCACACGCAGGAGACTTTCCCAGCCCAACTTGCAGGTGCCATGTATTGAACATGGGACTTTCTGGACAAAAAGCATGTGCTGTACCACTGAGCTATGGCCCTTTACTATAACCAGATAGACCAATGATATGACTCAGTATAGAGCACTTTTCAACTTCCCTCACTGAGTGTGGTGTGGTGGACACCTACAGGAGAGAGGGCTTTTTGAGTAGTGGCACCCCACCTGTGGGGGTCAAAAAGGGACGCGGGTGGCGCTGTGGGTAAAACCTCAGTGCCTAGGACTTGCCGATCGCATGGTTGGCGGTTCGAATCCCCGTGGCGGGGTGCACTCCCGTTTCTCAGTCCCAGCGCCTGCCAACCTAGCAGTTCAAAAGCACCCCCGGGTGCAAGTAGATAAATAGGGACCGCTTACTGGCGGGAAGGTAAACGGCATTTCCGTGTGCGGCTCTGGCTCGCCAGAGCAGCTTCGTCACGCTGGCCACGTGACCCGGAAGTGTCTGCGGACAGCGCTGGCTCCCGGCCTATAGAGTGAGATGAGTGCACAACCCTAGAGTCTGTCAAGACTGGCCCGTACGGGCAGGGGTACCTTTACCTTACCCCACCTGTGGAATAATGTCCTCTTCAAAGAGGCTCACCTGGCACATACCTCAATGCCATGTTTACATCAGACAATTTGCAATTTGTTAACTTTCAATATTTATAGTCCACACCATAACAAAGTGGTGCTTTGTTCACAGGATGACTCACAAGAAGACGCAAAACAATTTAAAATTCACAATGGGGGGGGGAGTATAATTACAGCACACACACATAAAAACCCCTGTTGCAAAGAGTAGAAAAGGTTTAAAGCAAAGACTTCGAATAAAAGTCTGGGAAAATAAAAAAGGTAATTGTCAGAGAGCACCCCCAAAATCTTGCCAAGGGCCACCCTTCAGTGCAGCATTCATATCAATGACAACACATGGGCATTTAGGCTGTTCATTTTCAAGGGTGGAAAACATTCCACAAACATTCCACAACAGCCATGTAAGGTAGGCTAATACTTTCATCCCTGCACTGCAGATAGGAATGAGAGAATGCCAGCCTGCTTTATCATACTTTGAGCCGAATCAGACATGCAGAAATAGCATGTGGCTCTTTCATTCTTCGACTGAACCACTTCAAAATGCAGGGGAGGCATTGTTCATTTGAATGATCCATGATGCTGGGGGGGTGGGGAGCCGTTGATACAGAAAACATAAAGGATATCACTACATTAGAATTCTTTCCCTGGGCCTTTTCACCTGCAAGAATGTTTGTTTGACATGGTGAAATATTCAGTATGTACCCCACATCTCCTTTCTGAAGTGGTATAGTCAAAAAAAGGGCCCTCCCACTCACTATTTCTGCACAGATGAACTGGCCTTTGATGATCTCACTCTGGATTTGAACTGGCGACTCCCCAGTTTACAGGCTTAGCCATTACTCTACACCAGTTCTTGAAAGTTTCTTAAAAGGTCAGGAAAATGTTTAGAACATAGAGATATATAATATATCCAGAGGGGAGAAAACCCAAATGGTTTCCTGAATCTCTCACTGATGAAGCAAGGTTATTTTCCCTCTTATATCTTTTCTTTTTTTGTCAGATTAGCAGCAAAGCATATGACTTTCAGAGTCACCTTATTTATAGCCCGATAAATCCTCCTGCTTTAAGGAATGAAGCGGGAACCCAGGGGAGAGACAATTAAGAAAGTTCCCCCCCTCCTCTATGAACATCCCTGGGGATATATTTTCACTTCAGACAGAAGTCACAAAAACAGAGGCAAGCCCCCCCTCCTCAATTTTGTGTGTGTGTGTCCCCCAAGCCATTGCCTCCCACACACACTGCAATGGGCTCGGCAGGCAGTAAGGAAAGGTGGGTCGTGGGTATTTTGATGCACAAATTGGCCAGGATTTTCTCGGCGTATGTTCCCAACACTCGGGCATTTCATGGTCACCAGCACCAGTTGATTAAATGGCACCCTGCAGAAAGCGCACAGCGATTTCCCCCTCCTTGCCCTGCTAGCGCAACCATAATATTAAGAAGAGCCTTTGGTGGCCATGTTATTTTTTTAAGACCTCGCTCTATCCTGGATCGACCCGAATAGTATCCAACAGAGAGAATTACATCTTACTGCCTGCATCCCAAGAAGGGCAGGAGAGGAGAAAGAAATGCACCATTATCTTTATCGTACAAGGGAACTGGTCCTGACTCTCGGCTTAGCTACAACCTCACCTAGTGGCTAAGCCCCAAGCTGAATGGTAAGTAAAGGTAAGCACTATTATCCAGTGGGCAATAGCGGCAAGGGGCACAGTTAGAAAGAGAACAAGGCAGCAGGGCTGGGTGGCTGGGGTTCTGCATTCAACAACAGATGAGTGATTCCTGATTGAACAGGTTCTCTGCTTCAGCTCCACCTTTGGCTCCTCTCTCTCCTTTACCAAGTCAAGTCATTTCTTTCATCATGGCGGGGTGGTGTGAGGGACGAACCAGAGGTCTCAGGTTCCCCAGAGGGAGGTGGGCCTGGGAGCGGAAGATGTGGACGAGGTGCCTGAGGGGGAGGGAGACAATGAGGAGAGAGCGGTTGGAATAAGCCCAGAAAGGGCTGGGGAGACAGAAAGTTCACAGGGAACGCAGGGGTTAAGCTCAGGCTCAGAATCAGGGGGAAAGATTTACAACCGCCCTTGAGAGCCATGTGGAAAAGAGAAGGGCAGAACAACGGGGCAGGAAACTTTGCCATTTTATGAGCTGTTGGAGGGGCAAACGCAGGCTTCAGCAGAGATCTGAACTGAGTGACTCTGATGGATGAATGATGTGCTAATGACCCATTGTAAATATTGTAAATAAAGACTATAAAAACTTCAAGAGGCTCCCGTGGCATCTGTGGTGAGGAGAGACACCCACAGCTCTGACAGGTGGGGAACCTCTGACCCTAGGGGCCAAATGTGACTCTCCAGGGCTCTCTTATCTGCCCCTCATAACCCTCCTCAAGCAGCACCTCATCACCCCAGGCCACCACCCCACTCTGGTCCTACTTTGCACCCCCTTGAATATATTTGCCTGGCTGGAATGTCTACATGAACTCTTGATAATGAACTCTTGCTCATCTGGAGGGAGAAGTGTGTGTGTGTGTGTGTGTGTGTGTGTGTGTGTGTGTGTGTGTGTGTGTTTGTGTGTGTGTGTAAACGAGCCTACTGTACCTTTGCACTCATTTACATTCCACAAATCAGGCATAGGCAAACTCGGCCCTCCAGATGTTTTGAGACTACAATTCCCATCATCCCTGACCACTGATCCTGTTAGCTAGGGATGATGGGAGTTGTAGTCCCAAAACATCTGGAGAGCCGAGTTTGCCTATGCCTGCCATAAATTTACATTCATTCTTCTGTTACGATCGCAAAAACAGGAAGCATTTTTACCAGTGCTGTTTTTCTAAATAAAAAGGTTTGGAAGAACAAAGTCTGTCCCTTACTGAGCTAGACGGACCAATGGCCTGAGATAGTATGAGACAACTTCCTATGTTTCTCTTGCCACTTAAAAGTGGCTGTGTGCATGTATGCTCCTAAAGGGAAGGGCTGTAGCTCAATAGTAGAGTATTCACACCGGCATGTGATAAAATCCCCTGGCTTTGTGAAGGAGACGCCAGGGCTCTAACAGTTGTCAATGGGAAAGTCTACAAGCACAAATGCACTCTGCCCTCCTGAGGTTTCCAACATCTGGGATTCAACAGCATACTGAATCAGAACATAATGTTCATAATGGCTAGTAGCCACTGACAGCCTTGTCCTCCATGAATTTGACTAATACTCTTTTAAAGCCATGCAAGTTCCTTCTTTTATCTGTCAACTTCCAACATGTTCTCTTTTTAGGACCCATCCGATTCTTCCCATGTAAATTACTGTAATATTTTAATATTGCACTGATATATTATTTCAGCTTGTCCTGTGATCTTATGGTGGAGGGCAGGTAAGAAATCTAATGAATGAATGCAGGTACCTTTCTCTTGTTTCTCCGCAGCCTTCTTTGGGCTACAGTCCTGCTGACATCACCAAATGAGTTTTCTATTAGAAGGATGTGATTTTTCCTTGCCATGATCACCTGCCATTGGCATGGGCAGTTGTGGAGGAAGTGCCCTGTGTAATTATGGTAGGACACAAGCTTTTTGTGTTTGCTGAGATCCAGTGCGAATTCAACTCAGAGTAGACCCCTTGAAATGAATGGACACAACATAGGCCCATTAATTCCAAGGAGTTGTACCCAATCCTACTCATAATAGACCAATTTAAATTAATGAACCTGACACAACCCTGTGAGGATTGAACTGCTATTTTTTGTTCTCTGTTTGGGGATAGGCTACCAAGCATTTCATCCTTGTTGCCAATGTGCCTTTTTTTATCTTCCATTCTTTGTAAACCTCCCCCCCCCCCCTTTTTACTTTGCTCTTGGGCATTTTTTTAAAAAGCCAGTTTGAAGGCTCTTTGTGTGTACAAAGGCAGCATGGATATTTGAAACAAACAAAGGAACAAATGAATATGTAAAAAAAAAAAAAGTTGCATGCTCTGAATTTATGCCCAGAAAAACTGCATATATTCAAAGGGGGGAACGTAACACACTTCAAAGAACCCAAATATCAAGTTTGTGGCTTTTAAAATGGGACAGAGTCATAGATATCATGAACCACAACTTCCTAGAAATTGTCACTAGATGGCATCTGATCACCACACTTGAAATCTCAGCATTGCATTTTTCTTTGCCGTCAACACATTTCTGTCAACATGATTCTGTGTCTCGAAAGGAAGGAAACAAGACTTTTGGAAAGACAGGATTCTTTTCTCTTTTTCTTTATCCTTAACCATTCATCAGTATCAACTTGGCAAAAAAGGCAATTGCACAAGCAACTAAAGGTAAAGGTAAAGGTAAAGGACCCCTGGATGGTAAAGTTCAGACAAAGGCGACTATGGAGTTGCAGCTCTCATCTCGCTCTCAGGCCAAGGGAGCCAGTGTTTGTCCACAGACAGCTTTCCTGGTCATGTGGCCAGCATAACTAAACCCCTTCTGGCGCAATGGGACACCGTGACGGAAGCCAGAGCACACGGAAACGCCGTTTACCTTCTTGTCACAGCAGTACCTATATATCTGCTCGCACTGTCAGGATCCAAACAGAATGTGCAGAGAGTAGGGATAAACAAACCACACTTTCAGTTTTTGATATTTCCAATTTTAAGTTCAGTTCTCTACATTCCCACACTAACTTGTCCTCGCAAATAATTATTACTGTTATTAATGTTGTTGATGATAATTATGTTTTTGCCACCGATGGCTCCTTTGGGAGGAACAACATGATTTAAATTAAATTATTATTAGTAATAATAATAAATGCATATGTAATCACACTTTGCAAGCAATTGTAAATAGAAGCATAGAGGAGAAGCTATATTTCAAGGAAAACGTGCCCAAAATCTGTTTCCATGGCACGATTATCTAAGAACGAAGGGGCAGATTGGATTGGTTTGCATTTTAATGCAAATTTACCTAATTTACATTTCCCAAACCTGTATGCAAACTGTAACACAGCTATCTTTCAAAATTCACACTTTTCCCAATTTTAGGATGCCGTTATTCAACCCAAAATATTTACAGAAAAAGGCATGTATCAGAGGGAAGTGCATAAAAATGCAGAGATCTGTGAAAGTAATATCCAAAAATTCATATCATTGGAGAAAATTGCTTGCAAAAATGTGTGTACTGGGTAAAATTGCGTACAAAAGTCTGCATATTGGTAGAATGTGCACTCAGATTCCCAGTTTAGCATCTGGACTAATGGCATTTACTGAACTCCGATAATGCTTCTTGCTGGCCTGGACAGAGGATACTAGGGTGGTGGTAGGAGTAGGAGTGGGAGTGTGTATAGAAAGCAGCCTATTGTGCAAAAGTCAAATTCATATGTTTTGCTCTGCCCAGTTTTGCTTCTGGATTTGCCCACCACTGGTGTGTTGCCCCTAGAACGTTGGAAATGTGGTTCTTGGTATGGGGAAGAAAGAGATGGGAACAGGAAAGAGAGGGTTTTATCCAACATTAGCCATATTCGGAGCAGACTCACTAAAATTAATGAGCATGACTTACTGAGACTGAATAATTTCCATGAGTAAAATGCAGTTGACTAAAATCCAGAGAGTGCTGTGTGCCTGTGTAAGTTTTTGGTATATATGCTGTATATACATACATGTATGTTATCCATAGGGCTATCATGAGGCCCTACAAGAAGTGTATTGACTAAACAAAGTTAGCCACCACAAGTTTGTGTGTGTATATAGCTCCTCACACAGGTGGTTTAGGCTTCCTGTTCCCATTTGCGCTCCAGTGCAGTTGACAACGGGCAACTAAAGAGCTTAAAAACAAGCCCATGTTGCATGCATGACACACTAAATGTGCCTTGAAACCTTGCAACTACCTTTTCTGACCAGACATCTGCCTTTCTGGACCAGAGCAAATGCCGTCTCTCCCTTGAAGACGCATGGTCAGGTAATTTCAGGTAGCTCGGCATCTCATTTCCATTCAGATCACAGACTGCACTCCTGCAGCAATTTTATTTCTTGGCAAAAAAAAAAAAAAAAAAACGACGAAAAGGAGAAAAATCATTATTGCCTACATTGAACTACCTTTAAGACTTCTCCCATCCAGCCAAACTCTTTTCTCATAGTCTCCTGATTAAACAAACAGACCCAAGCGTGATTGTTTCTTGTTATCCAATATCAATATTTTGCACAACTTTCAGAAATGGGAAGGAAAATAAGGCCACTTTAGCAGAGGGCAAAACACTGCAATAAATAGTGATATAATTTCCAGACACTGAATGGGAGCCATCACAGCCCATTTGGCTCTAGAGGGAGATTGAATGCCACTAGAAGTATTAAGGGTTTGTTTGTTTTTCCAGAGGAAAGCACCACCAAGTGATTTGAAGCCTGTCTCTCTACTTTTGCCTGTAGATATGGCTACCATATCATATATACTAGGGGTAGGGAACCTCAGGCCTAGAGGGCAAGTGTGGCCCTCCAAACCTCTCCATCTAGCCCTTGGGACGCATCCAAGCCCTTGGGACACACCCTCTCTGCAAGTCATGCCCTCCTCAGCCCTGTTTTGCACTCTCCTCAAGTATTTTTGCCAGGCTGGGATGTGTCTGGGAAACTCTACTAATGTCCTTTGCATGCCTGGATGGAGGACAGAAAGGAGTGTGTAGCACTCCTATACAGAGCTAAAAAATTAATTTGCTGCTCTGTCCACTTTTGCCTTTGGCTCCATCCACCACCTGCATGTGGCCTTCAAAAGGCTGCCCAGAAGGAAATGCAGCCCTCCAACAGAAAAAGCATTGCCACCCATGATCTACTGATAGCAGACTCATTATCTGAGTGTGGAACTTTATATAGCCACTTGTTTTAACTAGGCACATCCCTCTGTTTGCTATGTTTGTGAAGGGCTTTCTACAATGGGGGTCACACAGCTGAGGTTTGTGTCAGAAGAGTAGGGAGAGAACTAATTTTAGGGGACTCATTATTTTAACACAGGGATATATATTGCCTTGTTATTCCTGATAAGGATACCAAGATGGGAAATTGGAGGAAACTTAAAGGCTGTGCTTGGGCAATGCTCTCCAAACTGCAGGGGGTGGTGTTTTACTGGATTTTGGGGAAACTCTTGCGAGACCTGGAATCCCAGCACTCTAGCCTGCTGCTGGCTTTGACTTTGCAAGGGTGAGGGCCCTCTGCCCAGGGGCCAAATGAACACTCCTTAGACCACACCCCCTTTCCAAACCACATCCCCTACTGGCCCTGCTTCTCACTCTCCTCAAGTGTTCTTGCTTGGCTGGAATGTGTCCTCAGACTCTGTTAATCCCACTTGCTTCCTGAGATGGAAAATACTGAAGGGTGTGTGTAGAAACTTCTGACTGTCAGGCTTCAAGAAATCCAATCCCTCCCACGCTGGACAGCCAAGAATCAGATAAACAAGAAGAGCTCTAACCAAGTCTTTTATTCAATATTCACAGCAAGAGGCTTAGAAAAGGTGCCTCTATTTCAGTAATGGCGCTGCTCCGAGTCAAGTCCCACCCCCTCCGTCTCTCCTATTCTACATCATCCCTGCATCAGCCGATCTGTGCTTTCTGCCTCTGAGCTTTCTGTTCTCCTACTCTCAATGTCCGCCAGGTCCTGGGAAAGGAGAGGGGTCAGGAATGTTTCTAAAGACACTGAGTCTGTCAGCTGTCTCTCACCTGGTGCTGCTGCTTCATCCTGCCCCTCTCCCAATATTTCCCAGCTTCTGCCTTCTGCAGCCTCTGAACTATGACCTTCTGGGAACCACTGTTGTAAATCTATACTGTCCTCCTCTTCTCGGGAACGTTAAGGAGGAGAGGGCGGTCTCCATCATTCCTCCTCAGTCCAGTTCCTGACACTAACATACCATGCAATTGCAACATTTGCATTTTAAGTTCTGCCTGCTTTAACCTCTGGACTGCTCATCACCAGTATGCAGCCCCTGGCAGGTTGTCCAGAGGGGAATATGACCCTCTGGCTGAAAAAGGTCCCCCCCACACACACACACACCTGGACTATTGATTGGGTTGAACCAGCACTAATCCAAATCCCTCTTTGGCCTGTACCAGCTGTAAGAACATAAGAACCTGCTTGATCAGGCTAATGCCCCATCTAGTCCAGCATCCTGTTCTCACAATGGCCAACCATGTGCCTTTAGGAAACCTTCAAGCAGGATCCAAGCTCAAGGGCACTCTGCCTTTCTAGCAAGTGGTATTCAGAAACATTGCTTACTCTGATTATGGAGGTAGAGCATAGCTTCCTGTTAGAATTCCTGCTCCATGATTGCAGTCGTGGGATTGTTGTCTTTCACATGACGCCAGCCACCTGGTGCATGGTGGAATGCAGTGGGGCCTGAGGGGTTTGTAGGCAGGAACACTTGCAGGAGAAAGAGGGATGGTAAATGGAACAGTCTTGGCTCTAGAACCAAGAAAGTACATAGGCACAGAGGAGGCTGTTCAACTGGTGCAAATGGGACAGCTGCCCCATCAAGCTCAGTCTGCCCTCAGGTAGCCCCCAGTTGCCTGCCTTCATACTTTCAAGCTGCCCAGGGTTGCTGCCTCACTGTCAGCTTCCTCTTCCCGAGTCTGCAAAACTCAAAAGGGAGGAGGAGGGAAACAAAACCAGAATGAGTTGCTTCTGCCTGTCATGTGCTCTGGCTTCTTCTACTGTTGGGCTTCCTGCCATCCACCCTTTCAGCCCCAATGGGTACCAGCCTCCATTGCACAGGAAGGTGTGAACAGGCAGTTTGCAACATGCATAGTGCAATTTCAACACCAATGAAATAGTTTTATACCAACTTGAGCCAAAGGCCATCGAGTCTTTAATAAAGCATTTAACTGCTGCAAGAGGGGCAGAGGGGGATTATCAGTATTATAAAATGAGTTTGATCCCACTTTAATAGGTTTTTAAACTAGAGCAGCTGTGCCAGGAAGAGAGAAGGGGGAAACAGAGTCTTTCCCTTGGTGGCAGGCAACCAATTTCTCTTTGATCAGAGCACAAGTAAGTGCCACTCACAATACAGAAAACTTCCAGCAGCAAGCTCCTGTATTAGATTGGATGTGTGTGTGTGTGTGTGTGTGTGTGTGTGTGTGTGTGTGTGTTATGTAAATTGTAACCGCTCATTAATGCCTGTTTCACAAGCCAACTGACTCGCTTGGTAGCTCTATGAATTCATGATCAGTTGTAATTCACCTCCAGCGTGGTGTGAAATAAAAATTGAAGACTGTCTGCCAAATGAAAAATGGGAATGGATGAAAAATGGGTTGTAGGCCGACAGGCACCACAGGGGTTGATTCCCTTCTAAAGCAGTGTTTCCCAACCTTGGGCCTCCAGCTGTTTTTGGACTACAACTCCCATCATCCCTAGCTAGCAAGACCAGTGGTCAGGGATGATGGGAATTGTAGTTCAAAAACAGCTGGAGGCCCAAGATTGGGAAACACTGTTCTAAAGCAATGAACTTCTGAAACTCTCTGTGGTCTCAACAGAGCACTTTGGTGATCAACAGAAGAGGTGTCATCAGTGTGGAGATGATATGCAGTTCTAGTACTCTGCAACATTTGGATCAGAAGAGGCCATGCAAGCCCTGGATTAATGCCTGGACTCAGTGTTTGGCTGGATGAGGGTCCACACACTTGAGTCTGAATCCTGGCAAGACAGAGGTGTTGTGGGTGTGTGGTTCCTGAACCCATATAATCAATCCAGTGCCATTGACATGCATGCATCCTCCATGCATTTGTCTAATCTAATCCCTTTCACTTCTCAAAATGATAATCGCAAAGCTGTTCTGAATCAACTCCCTTTTCGCTTTTCTTCCAGAGACTGGATGTTTACCAACATCACTCTTCAGGAAGCTACAGAATCATGTCTAAGGCACAATCCAAGCAATGACAAAGATGCCACTTTCATCTGAAGCCAAATGAAGAATGGAGTAGGACTGAAGGAGAGGGAATTGCATTATTTTCCACCTTGCTTGGATGCTTCCTGCAAATCCACCTGTTCTAAAATGGCCCAGCAATCAACCCTCTCTCCTCTTGTTGGCTAGCAGCCTGAAATTTTCCTGTTGCATATTTCCTATCTCAAGGATGGTACAAATACCAAACTTTGAAATTATTTATTTATTTATTTATTTGATAAAACTTATACATATACAACTTGCTAGCAAAAACCTCTCAAAGCAGTTAAAAAGAAGAAAAAACAGTGAAATGATTGGGGGGGTGGGAACAGTTAAAACCAACTAATTGAAACCTTCAACAATAATTACAACAAGAAGCGAAAAACCTGATTAAAACATGTGTCAACATTCTACATGTCTGGATAGGCTTGTGTAAACAAAAAGGTTTTTGTGCAGGTGTTAAAAAGACTACAGTGAAACAGCCTGCCTGGTTTCAATAGGCAGGGAGTTCCAAAGCACAAGAGCCACCAAATTAAAAGACTGATTCCTTACAAATGCAGAATGAGTATCGCATGGCATCTAAGTGCCTAAGTGCATGGATCTAAGTAGTCAAGTGGGGTAAGGCAATCATGCAGATAAACTTGTGTTCCCAGCAAACAGCATTCAGAGGCATACTGCCTGTACCAGAGGTGTGGGTGGAGGGAATGTCTCCCCACAGCCAAGGGACTGCACCAAATCAGATCTGTTCTACTGCAAGTGGGCAAGGTCACGTGAGCAAAAGATAGGTTTAATGTTTCCTCTTTGCAACCTAGTGATGTAGGATAACGTGCATAAACTACTGAATATCAGAGCACATTATTTTCTCTCTGAAACCACCGTTTTCTGTTGTGTGTGTGTGTGTGTTTAAACCTGCTTATTTTATTTTCATCCACTGCCTCTGCAAGAACAGCGTCAGCAGAATTGCACCCAGATGTTGGCATTGCTGATGTGCATTCAGAGGAATTTGTGCTGAATACCAGCTATCAAGGCACACTTATTATGCAGTACACAAAATCTCAGGAGGAGCAATACAATTTGTGCAGCTATCAGTTGCTCCACACGGTCTCACAATTAGATTTGCCAGGACAGCAGAGGCTAGCTTGTAACTTATTTGGGTAAGTAGCATCTTTTCCATGAGAGCAACATACGGTGCAGTGATGTTCATTAAGGCTGTATAACTGGAGAGCATCCATAGATCACCCAGTTCCAGCAAGCAGAACAAACCATTACTCCATCCCTGGGGTTTGAAAAGGCCACGGTCCACCAAAGCACCCTCCCTATCAGCATTATATCATTTTGCAAGACATGTCCCTGCTGTGTTGGGATTCAGTCTTCTCATGACAGACACAAATTCCTCAATGCCCTTCCAACAACACCAGTGGACAGCTGAGGACATAGCCCACACAAACAAAGCACCCCAAGTAAGGTGCCCAAGTCATCAGCCTCTAAACACCACCCCAACAGTCAACACACAATGCTGCTTCTGCCCTTGGGTGAGGACGAATTTGCCACACCCTGGGAAAGAAGACTCTAATGTTGTTTTTTTTGCAGGGGAGAAGGTATGGATGCCATGTGGGGGATGATTACAAAGGGGGAAGGATCATGATTTATAAGCCTGTGCCACCTAAAACTCTTCTCTCTCTTCATGAAACCTTCTCAGGGGCATAGCTAGTTGCTCTGGCACCCAGAGCGGCAGGGGCGGGGAGAGCTGTCCACGAAGTCTGCCTGGTGGACGCAAGCCCCAGGCTGCCATTTTGGGCAGCGCAGGGCCCCAAGCCACCGCATCACTCCCAGGAGAGATGCGTGGATTGGGTGCACTGCAGGCCAGGCCCCACGGTAAGTGCCCCCCCTTGCAGTGTGCCATTTTGTCACCCCCTCAGGGATGACACCTGGGACGCACCGCAGTCCCCGCACCCCCTCCCTATGTCCCTGCACCTCCCTCCCTCCCTTTGCAGTGGGCGCTTGGCTAGTCACTTGTTTGGGGACTGAGTATGAATTTTCTTGGGAGTGTCCCAAATGGCTTTAGTAATCCTACTGTGCATTTACTTCACACTGCTGGGGATTCCTGTGGTGTGGTTTTTTTCTGATTTGGTTTAATTAGTTTTTGGTCCAGGCAGGAAAGAGAATTTTAACCAACAGGTTAACTGATGTTTGGTTTTATTTGCAGATCCACTAAGTTATATTTTCATAAATATACTCTTTATTACTATAACTACATGTCTAGTCATAGTTAATGGAGGTAAAGAGCATCTTCTGTCCACAATAAATGACGTTATGGTGAACTCTAAGTCAGGCATAGTCAAACTCGGCCCTCCAGATGTTTTGGGACTACAACTCCCATCATCCCTAGCTAACAGGACCAGTGGTCAGGGATGATGGGAATTGTAGTCTCAAAACATCTGGAGGGCCGTTTGCCTATGTCTGCTCTGAGTCAATCTCCATTTTGATATATATTTAAAAAGCAACTCTACATGGGGATTTCATCAAACTCATAAACTCCTTCCATTATTTTAGAAGCTGTGCAAACTGCCTCTCCGAGTTAAAGCACTGGCCTTCAACTGGTGGTAGAACATCCACTACCAGGCTGTGACTTGGTTCAAGATAGGCTGCAACAGCAGTACTACCACCGTACAAATATATAGTGAAAGAAAGAAAGAAAGAAAGAAAGAAAGAAAGAAAGAAAGAAAGAAAGAAAGAAAGAAAGAAAGAAAGAAATGGGACCCCCAAGTCATACTTGGGTTAAAGGCGGGTTGCTAGTCTGAAAACACTGACGACAACAGAATCAAAACACTATTGTGGCTGGTACAGAATGGAAGGAATCAAAGCTGTACCTTTAACATCAGCAATCATTGGTCAGTGGTTATTTTTGCCCACCCAATGAGACCCAGTCCTTGGCTATTTCTCACGCACAGTGTTGAGGAGAAGGGTAAAACTGAATGTACACATCACTTGTGTGAATGTGGCACACACATGGGTGTAGCAAGTGAAATCAATAAAAAATACTCAACTAACTGAAGTTCTCCCCCCCCCCAACACACACACATAAATCCTGGCTACGTCCATAGTGGCTCATGCATAAATTCTCCATCAGATCCAAGAACAATATAAATGAACCCTGCCTGCAGCCAGGGGCTGGTCCAGTTAATCCATCCTTTGGGGGTTCCATTCTCTCTGTTCCCTCTGTTATGCAGTGTTCAAGAACAGGAAATGATGTTTCTGAGCTTCCCTCTAGAGCTAAGCCAAAATTTCCCGAAAGACATTTTCTCAGAATGATGCTAGAATATCTGGGAGTTCTGAGCACACCCTTACTCCCTCCTATAAGCTATTAGTGGGGATGATTGGAGATCTATACTGCACTTAGCTTTCCCATCCTGGGGACATGAAGTGGTGCATGATTTGGATGCCATGGGATGAGATACACATTCCAGCTATCATCTAACTGAAAACATAGCAAAAGCCTCCCCCACCTGCATTGCTTTCCCTTATTCACAAAAGTCAGGTGCACTCCATTTTGTGATCATCAATACAACAAGGGCTCAAAAGCCCTTCAGTGCAAGATGGATTTACCAGGTTCCCTAATGAACTCAAGTTGCAGCTATTCTGAACGATTTCCCTCCATCTGACAAGCAAATCACAAGTCTGCTAAAGTCATACATCTGAACCTTTGAGAACATTTAGCAAACTCTGATGCACTTATTTCCAAGAGGCTCACGATCCATCTCAGGGTTTTTATAAAAAGAAGAAGAAAAAGATTGCATTTGATGGATGATCAAAAAGAGCCACACACCAAAAAGAATGCAAAATGCAGTTACAGAATCTAATCCATTCAGCAAAATGTTTCGACTTACTGGACCTTGAGGAAGATTCCTGGCACTGCAGCCTAGCTCCATAGCATCAGATTTATAGCCCTGGAATTAAGACAGAGAGAAGGAGGCATGAGAAACTCTCATATGAGAGCAGAATTTGACACATACATAATGGCTAGGAGTGTTCAGTCTAGATGGACCAGAGGAAAATTCCCATTTGCTGCACAGTACAGTGGATGAGTCTCCCACTCATCCCAAACTACCTCACAGGGTTGTTGTAGGGGGGAAATGAAGGCTACGTGTGCTTCCTTGAGTCTGTTGGAGGAAGGACAGAATAAAAAATGGGTGGGAGAAATCAAATCTCAAGGCTACCACTCTGTGGCAAAAGGTAAATATGATTTTAAACAGGATTGAGCTGAATTCTTCCCAATCCAACTTTTCTTTGGCAGCTGCAGCAGCAGGGCTGGATTATGGAAATTTTGAAGGATGCAGGCTGTGGATTTACTGGGGATCCTGGTAGCAGCAGCAACCACAGTACAGCTAGGTTTCGTTTTTACTCAGGAGCCAAATCAGAGAGAGGACAGGAACTGTTGCCTTCACTCTGCTTTGGCTTCAGATGTCATCAGTCATCAAATGTCATTGGCTGCATGGTGCAATCATGAAGCCAAATCAGAATGAGAGCCAATGTGTGGGTAAAAATCACTTTAGAAATGGCGCTCTCCAACATGGGAGAACCCAACTGGTGCTGTTACCAGAACTACCAGTGAGTGAACTTATTTCTTTGTTGCATTTCCACAATGAGCCCAGGGTGGCATATATATTTTCCCATTTAATCCGCACAACAACCCTGTGAGGTAGTGCTGTCAGAAGGCCCACAAATAGGTAGCGTCCAGTTTCCCTCCCACTTTCAAAGTACAACTTCTAGGCTAAATGAACTGTGACGCAACCTTGGTGCTAAATTGTTCAATATAACCTCAGCAGCTACTTACACGTTGTATTCTTTTTGCCTCTCAGAAGTTCATTGTACCAGGAGTAAAAGTGAATGAAAGGACAACATATTCCCCACAGTAGCTGCCCATGGTGGTTGGCTTTTGTATGTTTAACCATTGATGTATTGCAGCTTGTTTCCTGTGTTTTCTTGAGTTTTATTGATCCTTAAATCTCCCCCTCACATTGTAACACTTCGTAGTCTCTTCCATCACACCCAGCCTTTTCCAACCTGCTATTCTCTAGATGCTGTTGGAATCCACCATGGCTAATGGCAAGCCTTCCCCAGCCTGGTGCCCTCCAGATATTTTGGACTACAACTCCCATCATCCCTGTCCATTGGCTATGGTGGCTGGGGCTGATGGGAGTTGGAGTGGAACAGCATCTGGAGGGCCACAGCTTCCCCATTCCTTAAATCCAGACTTGCCCAATTGCAAACCCATTAGCATGCTACACACACACACACACACACATCTGCTGCTGGCAGTGTGGAAATTTTGGAGGCAGTATATGCATTACATGTGGAGCGGCAGCATACAATAGTAACGTATCCATGGGGAGGTGGGGTGATTTGGGGAAGACCCCCACATACCAGAACATGATATACTTTTCCCTCTGCTGTTAGGAACACATGGGTGCTTGGCCAAAAAAAATCATTTCAGAGTAAATCCCAGGCCACAGAAGACAATACTGCTCATATACCTGTCTTTAAAGCAGAATTAAATTTGGACTTTTTGCCCCCAGATGTTAGAAAATCAGTGTATCCCTGAGGCTAAGAAATCAATGCAAGCAAGATCCATATTGCCACCTCTGAATAATACCACTTTCCAACAATTTATTTGACTGTCTCAACCATCTATTACCATGTAAATTGTTTCACACTGCAAGGGAAGAAAGAAATAGTGCTAATCTCCCTTCAGAAAGTCATAAAATAAAGAAATCAATTTCAAGGTCAATTTAGCCTAAATAACACCTGCTACCCTTTGTGTAACTCACAAGACCTTCAGAAGCCCACTGGCAATGTCTGTAAGCGTAACACATGCTGGTTAAAGATAAGCTTTCCATACAAGTCCTGGAAGAAAATGTATCATACAGACTGAGCTGAGTGACTTCCCTGTAAATTGGGACCTTTGAGAAATGTATTTAGGTCTTGGTTCATTAAGAACTCCATTGCAGGTACGACGATTCAGAGATCAAGCAGCTTTTTCTGTAATGACCAGGCGATGTCAGGTGCAGGTCAAGTAAGGATGCAGTTGCAAAGAGAGAACGTGTAACTTAAGACCAAGAAAAGAGCTTGCTGGATCAGGCCCATCCAGTCCAGCATCCTGTTCTCACAGTGGCCAACCAGATGCCCCAATAGCAAGCCCTTAGACATGATCTCAGCACTCTCCACTCCTGTGGTTTCCATGAACTGGTATTTCCACCTACTGTCGGGCTCCCTGACTGCTGACCTACCAGTCCCAGTGGGCACTAACCTCTACTAGATACACTGGTATGGTGGAACCTCTGGGACTAAGGGCCATGGGAAACAAAGCTTTCCCAGGGGTTCCATATTCTAAGCATAGATGTTAGGTGCACTGGAAATGACATCCACCTGGGCTCCCTACACCTGAGCTGTTGCTGAGCATATTGGCAGCAACTTAAGAGCCATGAGCCCTAGAGCATATAGGTTTCCAGACTCCTACCACCCACAGCTGAAGATGCCTGACATTCATCCTGCCATTTCCAGTGGGCCATGGAAGGAATTACACATCAGCATCCAGATCACAAGTGACTGAATTAATGGGAAACATTGTTTTCCTTATGAAAATATCATACATAAATGCATGCAAAATAAAGCAAGAAGCAATTGGAAAATCCTCAGGCCAAACTCTCCCCAACAAATAACTGCGAGAGGAGAATTTAATAGCAAGCAATTACCCAAAGCTTATGCCAGGCTCCAGCCAAAAAATGCACTTATAAGGTATTGTGTTCCTTGCAGTCAGCATAATATAATATCACTTTAGAGCAGGATTAAGGGAAAAAAACAATATAAATCGTGTAAGCCCAGGATTAATTTTAAAATTGTATACTTTAAGTGTGGGTAGGTGGGGAAAATCTTTATGTAGCTTGGCAAGCAATTGTAGGGTACAGTAAGTTTATAGGGGGACAAGGAAAAGATGCAGCTAGATTGCAATGATTTATAGGGAGTCGGAACTAATATCAAATGCACGCAAAAATGCAGCACAAGTTAGAAAGGACGTTAGCTCTGAGTAGATGTCAACTGTGAGTACTGAGGGGCAGGGCTATCCTAAATTGCCTTGGAAGCAGCTTAGTTTTTCTTTTCTTAGAGATCGCTTGAAGAAAACCCATATTATGAGTTGCTTGCATCTGTAAAATGAAATAGCAGATGCACTCCCTCCCCCACTGGGATCGGTGACTTTCTTCACTCAAAGCAGGCAATCTACCATGGAACTAGGGACCGCAGGAAGCTGTCTTACGCCAACTCAAATCATTGGTCCATCGGCCTATTGCCTACACTGACTGGCAGATTCCTATACTCCCTAGCACAGTGACAGGGCATCTACTTTGCATGCAGCCTCCCAGGTTCAATCCTGGCATCTTCATGTGAGGCTGGGAAGAGACCCTTTCTGAAATCCTGCAGATCCACTGCAAGTCAGTGTAGAAAATACTGAACTAGGTGGACCAATGGTCTCGTTCACCCTGTAAGAAGTACGTATGGGGAGAGACAAGCCTGGTTCAATAAAAGAAATAAGACTCCATTGATGTATTTTAAAGGGCAACTCAAAAACAAATGTTATGCTAAAGGTCAGGTGGGTGGTTGTTTTTATTGGAAAGGCAGAGCAAAGGACAGGTGTTATGAGCAGCACCTGGCTTCCACTTTTTGCCCACTCCATCCCCTTGGGGTTCTTACACATAATTTCAACTTTTTGCCCACTCCATCCCCCTGGGGTTCTTACACATAAAAGACCATTTTGAAGACTGGCTGCAGCGCTTCAATGGCTTTTATTAATGCTGAATCAAAATGCCGCTCCCTCCCATATTTCTTTTTTAAAAATGCTGCATCCACAACAGGGGTGACCAATAGTGCAATGCACATGGACACGTGTGTGGAGAGACAAAGCCAGTGAACCTTAGATGTAGGAAAAGAGGGATGATGATGATAATGATGATGATGAGACTTCAAGCAATCCATAATTCAAGGCAGAAGTCCCCTAAGCCAAAAGTGCACCACAGATCACACCAGCAGCATTTCCTGCTAGGATACGTAACATTGGCTTTAGTTTCTACATTGCTCCATTCTGGAATAAATAGTTTGCAAAGGAAGGGTCGTCGTTCAGCATAGAGCATCTACTTTGCATGCATGTTCATTCCCCAGCATCTCTAAATAAAACTAGGATAGGGTTCCCATATTTCAAAAAGTAAAAACCAGGACACCCTGAAAGTTGTTGAGCTTTGTTGTTGAGCTTTATTTTTACAAAAACACCAAAAAAATCCCCACGATTTTTCGATTGACTCGCCTAAGATCCAGGACGAAGTGCCGCCTTTCAGAAATTCCCCCTGGATGTCAATTCCACCTTTGAAATCCCAGTAATGTCCTGGAAAATCCAGCCCTAAACTAGGAGAGACCAATTCCTGAAGCTAAGAGGGGACAAGAGGTTCTCATAGCAAGTGCTCCAACACCACATTTGACCCAGTAGTGGGACAGAGTGGGCAGCCTTCTCAACGCTGCATGTTGCCGCAAGAGGGAGAAGGCAGGGCCAGGAGCATCACACATTGTGCTTGCCCACCACTGCAATGTTTTTCTTCACAGAACCCCTTGAACTGCTTCATAGTTCCATTCAGGCTAACCACAAAACAGCTGAGAAACACTGGTCTACACTGACTGCCAGCAGCTCTCTAAGATTCCCTATAGGATTCTTTCTCAGGTTTACCTGGAGATGCCAGGGATCTTGAGGCCCCTAATTCAATTCTTGACATCTCCAAGTAGGGCTGGAATGTCCGCTGCCTAAGTCAGTGTAGAGCATAGGTTTTCAACCTTTTTGAGTCCATGGCTCCCTTAACCAACTACATTCTTTCTGCGGCACCCCTGTGGGGCTCAGGAACACAGTTATTTCACCCCCTGCCTGCAGAGCTGGCAGCCCCTCACCCTTTTTCTAACACCCTCCATTGTGGAGTGTTCCCTCAGCCTCCTCTCGTCTCCCCTCTCCTTTGGAGTCCCCCGGCCAGCTACTGCTGACACCCCTGGTCTCTGAGCTGCTCCCCCCCAACAGAGGTGCCTCTTAAAGGCGTCATTCGCCTGCAGAGCTTATAGCCAGGGCTGCTGCAATAAACAGCTATGCAAGCCTTGGGGAGGCAGAGGTGTGAGAGGACATTAGAGGAGGGAGAGAAGGAAAGAGGGACAAAGGCCAGTGTTTCTGTAGCACCCCAGGGTGCCACGGCACACTGCTTGCAAACAACTGGTATAGACAATATTGAGCTAGATCAGTGCAAGGCAGTTTCCTATGCTCCAGCAGAGATTCAGCAGCATCTGCGTTGGGCTATAATTGTCTTTGGAATGAAAAAAAAATATGAAATGATTTAGCAATGCACAAAAAGTTGCAAAGATTGCAGCAATGACTGGAAGGTTTGTGTTAGCACCCTTCAACGATGGCAAAACACATGTGGAAGTGAAATGGAAGCCAACTGGACCACCACCATGCCAGAGCAGATGTTAGAAGTTTAAAGTTCCATGCTGAGACTAACAAATATTTTAGCTAAGCAAAGCTGCAACAGAATACCACTCTAGGGGAAGAGGAGACTTGAAGCATCTGAATGAGTCTACCAGTGAGCCAATGAACTGTGGTTAATAGCTACAGATTCTTTAAAAAGCAGAAAGGATCCAATCTAAAAAGAATTGAAAAATAACAGTATGTCATGTACTATTGTTACTGTGGCTTGCCTCTGGATGATAGAAGAGGCTTGGGGTTCTATTCAACTAAGTTATACTCAGAGTTGACTCATTAAAAGGAATGAACCTGGCATGTCTATTAATTTCAATAGGTCTGCCCTGAGTAGGACTAGCATCGGCTTCTTGACCTCTGGTGTGTGGTCCTGTATCCTTGCTCCTGCTTCCTGGTTCTCACTTAACCCTTTCGTCCTGAATCCTGGTTCTCAGCTCCTAGCTCAAGTCATGGTCCATCTCTCACAATGTCTTCAAGGAGACCTTCAGGGAAGGATAGAATGTAAAAAGGGTTCCAAGAGGATAGAAAGTTTGAACTTTATTGTGTAAAACAATGCACCCTTCAAAAAGAAATAGAAGCTTGAACTTGGTTTCAACCATAAGGCACCAATAAGTGCATGATTAGATTAATGTTCTCAATTAAATATTATATTAGTTCTATCACTATCTTGAGTAAGTCGTTAGAAAGTTATAGCATCATCAAACTCGTGAAATAGTATTAAAACAAACAAGCTTAACGAAAAACAAAGGAAAGGGATGATTAGAGGCAATATTCTCAAATGTTTATTACTCGCTACAGATGACTTTTTCCCTTAACTCTCATCTCAGGCAGTCTGAGTTTTCCAACTGGCCAAGGAACTTGGGAGAACTTGTTAGTATCATTAGTTTTCTCCTTTTTAAAATGCCAGGTCAGTGCCAAAGAAAATATCTATTACTGTACATGATGCTTGTTGTTGTTTAGTTGTTTAGTCGTGTCCGACTCTTTATGACCCCATGGACCAGAGCACACCAGGCACTCCTGTCTTCCACTGCCTCCCACAGTTTGGTCAAACTCATGTTAGTAGTACATGATGCTATCAAGAATTAAAACAAAAACCCTAACCCTAACAATGGGATGTTAAATTATATAAACCTGGCCAGGCAAAGTAGTGAGTTAACTTTGAGCCCAACATTGATAGCCAGAGGAGCTGTAGTGGGTGCAGGGAAGTGGTGTTGCTGTAAGGGTCACTTCTCCTAACAAGTTCCAGTCCAATCCAATATACAACCCATTTGGAGTGTGTACATAGAGATGGATGAATTTCAGTTTCTTGATATCTTTTTTTCCAATCTAAAGTTCAGTTCATCACATTCCCACCATCAGTTTTACATTTTTTTTTAAAAAAGGCTGCATTTTGTATGCATTTTATGTGCATATCACCTAATATGCTTTAGTTTTTGTACGAGTTGTTACCCAATATATGCATTTTTGCAAACAATTTCCCTGATACAATGCATTGTTATACATTGTACATTGTCTTCAGTAATGCAGATATTCTGGGGCATACTTCCCTCCTAATACAGACCTTTTTGGGGGTTAGAAAACTGCACTGCAAAATTTAGAGGTGTGAATTTTGAATATCCAGTGACAATATCTAGCACGTCACATCCAAAGGCAATCTCCAAGCTGATGACATCTAGCAACTGATTCCTGCCCGCTGCCATCTTTTATAACTCAACAGCAGGAAGGCAACAGCTCCATTATGAAGGCTCCTGGGGCTGAAAGTTGGAGCAAAGCAGGCGGAACTAGCCACCACCACCCCACACTCCTGTTTCCAATCTCTTTGATGTGAAGTGCTTCTTCACATAGTGCATCATTAAACTATGGAACTCACTCCCAGAAGAGGTAGTGATGGCCACTAACATGGGTGGCTTTAAAAGAGGTATAGGCACAGTTGCCCCAAGGCTATCAAAGCTTACTAGCCCAAATTGCTAGGTTTTAACTCTACTGTTGGAGGCAGTAGATCAGGGGTCAGCAAACTTTTTCAGCAGGGGGCCAATCCACTGTCCCTCGGACCTTGAGGGGAGGGGCAGACTATATTTTGAAAAAAAATAATGAACAAATTCCTATGCCCCACAAATAACCCAGAGATGAATTTGAAATAAAAGCACACATTCTACTCATGTAAAAACACGCTGATTCCTGGACTGTCCATGGGCCGGATTGAGAAGGCAATTGGGCTGGATCCGGCCCGCGGGCCTTAGTTTGCCTACCCATGCAGTATATCCCTGAATACCAGTTGGTGAGAATCACAAGCAGGGAGAGTTGCTGTTGCACTCAGGTTCTGCTGCTGGGATTCCCATAGTGGCATCTAGCTGGCTGTTGTGAGAAGAGGATGGTCCATTGGCTTCATCCACCAGCTCTCTTCCTATGTTCTTAACACAGAGTCTCTCTCCCCTTGGTATCAGGGAACATGTGGCATGTTGCATCTTGGATCTGCCATTCTGAACTGGACAAGACAGGGATGGTCCACGGGGCTTTGAATACTCCACCTAGTTTTTATTTACTTGTGATTCTCTATTGCCGCCTCTGTTTAAAATGTAGATGGCAAACTCCTTGGAACAAGAACAGATAGGCGCATCTTTATCATCTGAAACAAAGTCACATCCGACCAATGGAAAACCGGCAGCAGCTTATATGACATCACTCCAGTCTGTGAGCTCTGTTCCCCCTCCACATTCCATCAGGCTGACTGCAGATTGTCATTAATGCCCTTAAAATTGCCCATTATCCAAAATTATCACTCTAAGTAGTATTTAATGGGTTGATTAACAATCCTGCTTTAATCATTGATTCCAGGAGCAGCAGAGGAAGATTTCTAAAAACAGCCCACCATACAATGGCCAGAGGTGCAAATGAATGGCCATTAAGGTCATTTAGCATTTCATTTGCTCAATAAAACAAACCCAGATCTCCTTCTACTCTGACAAATGGGAATTGGTGGATATTCTTCTTCCTTCCTTGGCCCCCAGCAACTGTTTGCTTGCTGTGTATGCCTTTCTATGTATCTGCCTGTGAAATCCAATTCTGCTTACACACTGAAGCACTGAAGGTAAGCTTTAGCATTTCCACCTAGGGGGAGAGTAGAAATGAGCTCCCCGTATTGATTCTGTTTGTCTCTCTCCACACACCCCAGCCTACCCCACCTGCTTTGCTCTTCAGAAAGAAACAGAAAAAATAATAGGAGCTGTTAAGACAGTTAAAGGAGAAATACGGTAGTTACATTTCTGAAGGGGTGGCAGGATTTTGGCAAAGAGCAAGGCTGTTGGTGGAGAGGTCTGAGGATTCTGAAAGGATCTGATCAATGTGAAGATCAGAACTGACTTATGCATCAGCATTAACTATTTTCCAATACAGAAATCAAAAGACATATTAAAATGCATATTTCATAGAATCATAGAGTTGGAAGAGACCACAAGGGCCATCGAGTCCAACCCCCTGCCAAGCAGGAAACACCATCAGAGCACTCCTGACATATGGTTGTCAAGCCTCTGCTTAAAGACCTCCAAAGAAGGAGACTCCACCACACTCCTTGGCAGCAAATTCCACTGTCGAACAGCTCTTACTGTCAGGAAGTTCTTCCTAATGTTTAGGTGGAATCTTCTTTCTTCTTTCTTGTAGTTTGGATCCATTGCTCCGTGTCCGCTTCTCTGGAGCAGCAGAAAACAACCTTTCTCCCTCCTCTATGTGACATCCTTTTATATATTTGAACACGGCTATCATATCACCCCTTAACCTCCTCTTCTCCAGGGTAAACATGCCCAGCTCCCTTAGCCGTTCCTCATAAGGCATCATTTCCAGGCCTTTGACCATTTTGGTTGCCCTCCTCTGGACACGTTCCAGTTTGTCAGTGTCCTTCTTGAACTGTGGTGCCCAGAACTGGACACAGTACTCCAGGTGAGGTCTGACCAGAGCAGAATACAGTGGCACTATTATTTGAGAGGGGGGAGGATAGAATTTTAAAAATACATATTTAAATCCAAATTATTGTGTGGAGTTTTTTTAAAAAATTGCAATGAAATGCAGAAATGGGAAGAAACTGACTTATCCATTTAATTTTTTTCTCTGTCGTTACATTTATACCCCACTTTCCTCCAAGGAGCTCAAGGTGGAAGACATGGTTCTTGCCCCCTCACCATTTATCCTCATAAAAACCGTGCAAGGTAGTTTGAACAGAGACTGGTTGTCCAGAGTCACCCAGTGAGCTTCATGGCTGAGCAAGGATTTGAAACCTGGTCTCCCAGGTTTTCATGTAACCAGTAGACCACACTGACTCTGTTGTGGGTGAACACATGTGAAAGTGGCAAGGTCAAGAAACAGAATGATTTATCCTCGGCTAGCCTTCTCCCTGACATGCTCACATGGGATGCTCAGGGGGGCTTTGACAAATGGGAGCATCCAGTAATGCAAGCTATAGTGTGTTTCTTTGAAGTAGTGTGCTTTCAGAGACTTAGAATCATAGAACTGTAGAGTTGAAAGGGACCCTGAAGATCATCTAATCCAATGCAGGAATATGCAGCTGTCCCATACAGGGATCGAACCTGCAATCTTGACATTATTGGCATCATGCTCTAACTAACAGAGCTATCCAGGACTTGTGCCACATGCAAATGGACTACACAGTTTAAATCCTCCTCCAGGAGGAGGAGGGTCTCTGTTTGCTTTGGTGTGACAAACTATCATCAAGAAGTGAATTTGTTGCTTACTCAAATCCACCTGATTCCCGAGGCCCTTGCTAGCTACTGACTCCAGCCATTTGTCATAACTCTTTTGAGATAAATTTTGCACTGCCTGCTAACCCTGTTGGGTTTATCTTATTGTTGCGATCATATTTTTAATTGACTTACTATTATTATTATAAACTACCTTGAGATGTTTTCATAATAGGCAATAGATAAATAATTTCTAGTGAATAAATGTATAATTCAGCAGCATGGCAAATGAATTGCGCAACTATGTAGGAGCGCATTTGGGAAAGGAATGTAACTGAGTGGTAGAGCAGGGGTCAGCAAACTTTTTCAGCAGGGGGCCGGTCCACTGTCCCTCAGACCTTGTGGGGGGCTCGACTATATGAAGAAGAAGAAGAAGAAGAAGAAGAAGAAGAAGAAGAAGAAGAAGAAGAAGAAGAAGAAGACAGATTCCTATGCCCCACAAATAACCCAGAGATGCATTTTAAATAAAAGGACACATTCTATTCATCTAAAAACACGCTGATTCCTGGACCGTTCGCAGGCCGGATTTAGAAGGCGATTGGGCCGGATCTGGCCCCTGGGCCTTAGTTTGCCTACCCATGGTGGTAGAGCATCTTCCTTGCATGCAGAAAATCCCATGTTCAATCCCCACCATCTCCAGGTAGGGCAGGAAGAGACTACCTGTCAGAAATCCCGAGGAACCATTGCCAGTCAGTTTAGATGCTACTGAGCTAGAAGGGCCCAATGGCATGATTCAGTATAAGGCAGTTTCTAGTGTGTTCCTATGCTGATGAGCTCTCAGCTAGCTCTTGGACTGAAAGCTTATATTTTTCTGGAAAGAAAGGTAATCTGCAAGCCAGGTGCCAAGAACCCTTTTCACTGTGAGGGCCATATTCCTTCAGAGGTGACATTCTGAGGGCCACATGAGAGAGGTGGGTGGGGCTAGAAGCAAAAGTGGGTGGGGCAACAGACACAACACTTGTCTTTGTCCCATAGGCTGTGCTGCAGCTATGCAAATTCAGAAGTTCCAGCACACACCCATACCCACCAAGCATCTCTCTCCATTCAGGCAAGTAAGAGGCATTGTCACAGTTCAATGACACAATCCAAAAGCAGTCGAGGAGGGCACAGAGCAGGGTGTTGTGGGCAGAAAGTCCTATGGAGCAGTCTCCAGTTTTGCACCCAACAGAGAGGACATACGTGTAAGGAAGAAAGTTATTTGTTCAGGCAAGTAACAGTGCAGTGGTACCTCGGGTTAAGTACTTAATTCGTTCCAGAGGTCCGTTCTTAACCTGAAACTGTTCTTAACCTGAAGCACCACTTAAGCTAATGGGGCCTCCTGCTGCCGCCGCACCACCGGAGCACGATTTCTGTTCTCATCCTGAAGCAAAGTTCTTAACCCAAGGTACTATTTCTGGGTTAGCGGAGTCTGTAACCTGAAGCATCTGTAACCTGAAGCATCTGTAACCTGAAGCGTATGTAACTCGAGGTTCCACTGTATAGGCTTGGTGGCAGACACTGAGTAAGTTCAGGAGTCCAGATTCGGGAGTTCAGCAAGCAAGCAAGATGTTCAGAACTGGGCAGAAGCAAAGGAAATGCCTCCCCCCTCAGTTTCCACACCCCACCCGCCAAGCTTTTAGAGACAAGGCATGGCACGCTGACTCACGAGACTCACTCACTTTGTGAGAATGTCAGGAAAGCAAGCGCATTCTCCTCTGGGATGGATGGGTCTGCTCCCATCTGCGGAGCCAGTGCCTGGCTCTAGGCAATATTGCTGCACCCTACTGATCAGTCACTGCTGTCTCCTGAGTTGCTTCCCCCTCAGCTGCCCGCAGCCCGACCCAGTCTCCACTAAGATTCTCTGCCAAGAAGCCAGCGGGAGTAGCCTGCATCTCTGTCCCCCGTCTCAAGTGGCTGAAGTTGAGGCTCCATCTTCCCGACTCCTATTTTGGGGCCAGCCAACCCAAGCCCATTCCTGACAGTGCTTCGGAGGGCTGCTCTTGTGCCCCCTCCTGGCTCTGAGGTTCCCTACCTCTGCCAGAAAAAAGGAAGAGGACTCCTTCACCGAGAACTCCTCCTCATTATTTCGAAAGACAGAGGAGCGTCTGACTTTAAAATACTCTGATGGAAATGAATTAACGGGGAGAGGAAGCTTAATATTGCAGGAGTGTTAAATTATTTATCACCATCTCTTCTCTGCTTATTAAAAAAAAAGTCTGAATTCCTCCTCATCCCTACTTAGCACATCCTCGCCTTGACTGATTCCTCTTCCCCCCATTTATTCTTTACAGTTAAGCAGCAGCCCTTGCATTTCCTACAGGAAGGACGCCAAGGCCAAACACAGCTTCATGGACACAACTCTTCTGGTGTAGACCTTGGGAAGGTACTTGTGGAAATTCAATAGGCTAATGGAAATCTAAAAAGCCAAACATGTTACCACTGGCGCACCATCTAGGATGGTTTTAAATGGTCACCAATGCCAGTGGACACCCCTGGCCTTCTCACAGCTTCACCCCTGCATAACTGAAGCACTTTATGTTTTTGGTGTTTCTAAATGCTCAGCTTTGAAGCACACAGAACAATTCCTCCTCAGTGCTCTTCTTGTGCACTTCTCCAGAGTGGCCCTGGGAACCAATCCTCAGTGGCTAATTTACCTCATTTTACTCTGATTGGTTCCAGTCAGGACAAAGGGTGAGAAGACTTCTTATCAATGTCTAAAAAGCTTTCCGTGCTGAATGGGCAGGATGCTAGAGACAGGGGCCTTACTGGGCCCTGCTACAGAAAGATCTGCTAAGAAATGCCTCTGATGTGACATTGTAGGCTTCCTACTGTATCAGGAGACAATAGAAGAGTGCAGCTTCAAGGATGAAGTCAAACCGTTTGAGAGTAACAGCACCTGCTGTGGCTGTAGAGATCAATATGGGAGAGGCACGATTTATTGCATCTGGAGCAGGTGAAGTCATCTGGTTGAGCTGATGCAGGTGTACCATGGCGTTTCTTCTTTCCGTGCTCCTCCCAGAAGTCATTCCTCCTCTGGTCACTGTCGTGGATACACAACCTGACTGATTGTCTCCAGGCACTACAGATTGAACTCATTCTTTCCAAACAGTCAGATGTCAAAACAATATTTTGGGCCTGGTTTTGAAACAAAAGCGTTTGCGACAGCTTTCATGCATTCAGTTTTCCTCGCATAAATATTTCCCTGGTAGCCAAATGTCATCACTTCCACAGAGATATTAGTACTGCCATCAGGCCACAGATATGCAGAATACAAAGGCAGTGGAGTCTCCTCTTTCTAACTCATTCAACTCAGGCAAATCACTATTGCATTTGTAGCGCTTTGGGAGGCAGGGAAGCCATGGGCCTCTCTGCCACATCTCTGCCTTTTTCAATAGCCCCCATGAAGGAGGTGTGATGGTCTGAGTCTGGGGAAATCAGGCCATAGCCAAGGCTGCATTCACAGGGCAGTTGGTTCCATTTCCCCAACTGTTTATTTCCACACAATTATTTGAGCTTACGCACAACATCAGGAAGAGAATACAAAGCAGGAAGCAGAAATGGAGGACATGCCTTGAGTCAACACCTTAGATCAGTGTTTCCCAACCTTGTGCCTCCAGCTGTTTTTGGCCTACAATTCCCATCATCCCTTGCCACTGGTCTTGCTAGTCAGGGATGATGGGAGTTGTAGTTCAAAAACAGCTGGAGGCACAAGGTTGGGAAACACTGCCTTAGATAAATCAGGATCAAAGGGCAACCAGAGCAAAGGACAGGATGACAAGTGAGAAACAAGGAACAAGACCAGAAATACAGAGTTCAAATAGGTATTGTTTTGCTCACACAAGGCTTAGTGGAACCAGGAAGACATGTTTTCTACTCCTTCCCATCCAGGAGGATCCAATGGTCAACCTGGGTAGGTAGAGTCAGTCCAGAAGGTTGTCTGCTGCAGTTCAACAATTCACCACATGGGGCAGCTGAAACAGTGCCAACCATTTCCAAGTGTTCCTTGGTGAATGGAGATGAGGTTAAAGACTGGGGAGGGAAGAGGTGTGAGCAGAATCAAGGCAAGCAGGCTGCGCCCACATCTCTTCCACTCACAAGTATTTGAGCAGGGGTGCTTGCAGATGAAAACATCTCTGCTCGTGGCTTCCCAGCTTCCCAATTTCATATCAACTCTAGTTTGGCCCTGAAAGAGCAGCTTGCCTGAAACTACCTAGTAAAGTTCATGGCAGTAGCAAGATTTTGAAAGGCAGACTGCTTGGTTAATAGCTCGGGCTTCAGGCCACTGCTCATACATGAGCTGTCATGCTGTTTCTAGGCACCCACTGTTAGTCGGCACCTCACACAGCTCGTGGATAATTACCGCCATCTGAAAAGGAGCAGTGCCTTGAAAAGCAGGAGTCACAATACATTCTTAACAACATGGATCAATTAAAATGACTGCAGTGTGGAAGGGGTTTTGGAGATGCCTCTGCTTTCCAAGTGAATGAGATATAAAAATGCTGAAGAGTTTACAAGTCGTTACGGCTGTTAAACAAATGCTGTCACTGTTCTCAACAAAAATGCTTTCATTCACAGCTGCTTTTCTGGGGGTCGGGGGTGTTACACAAATAGATGGTTGAGATTAGGCAGATAACTGACAGCAGGGGAAGAAAGCACTGTCCATGTCCACATCACTTGAAGGAAACAGCAGGGTGACAATCATCATTCTAAGTGGAACTGACGATTGACACAAGTAGAGATGCAACCATGGTGTAGTGCAAGTGAGGAACATAAGAGCCTTGGTGTGGGATCAGGTCCAGCATCCTGCTCACACAGTGGCCAACCAGATGAGCTCAATAGCCCTCTCCTTCTCCTGATATTCCTAGCAACTGACACAAAGAGACATCTTGCCTTCAATATAGCTGTTGTGCCTGGGAGCCCTGGTCATCCTCCATGGATGCGTCTAATCAACTTTGAAGCCGTCCAACCAAATGGATAAGGCAACCCAAATGACAAAGGGCTTGGAGAGACTCCCCTATGAAGAAACGTTGCATTGTGTGGGACTTTTTAATTTAGTGAAAAGGCGCGTAAGAGGTGACATGATAGAAGAAGAAGAAACAATGCATGTATACCACTTGATCTGTCAACACTGGACACCATTTCTAGCCCCTTAATATCCCTTCTAGTGTTCTGTTGCAAGTGCCCCCACTGCCTGGAAGATCCTGCCAATCCTGCCAGGTGTCCGTAGGAAATCCACAAACGGGACCTGAGCACAAGAGCACTCTCCCCCTCTTGTGGTTTCCAGCTATTGTATTCAGAAGCATTACTGCCTCCAATCATGGAGGAGAGCATTGCAATTGTGACTAGTAGTCACTGACAACCTTATCCTTCATACATTTGTCCAATACTCTTTTAAAACCCTCCAAATTGGTGGCCATCACTGCCTCTCCCCCACTCCCCACCCCCAATGTAGTTTTTTAATGGATGGTGTGATTTGTAAGCTTGGACCCATCACACCAAAAACTGGGCCAAGCTATGCCAAAGTTATGTTTTGATCTGCCATATTGATCCAAACAGTGGCTTGTGTCCACACATTGACAATGGCCACTGCCCCCACCTCAAGAACCCTCATGCTGTGTTTGGCAAGGATATGTCGAGAGGTGGGTGATCCTCTAGAGAACAGAAGGACATGCAAATGCACAGGTAGACGGACAGACAAGCCACATTCCAAAATATATAGTAGACTATAGGGAAGTACCTGGCTCTCCCCGAGAATTTGTAGAAACCAAATAGCATTGTGGTTTTTAAATTAATGCATTTTGTGAGTTTGGGCCTGTCACAACAAATAGACAGGCTTTGGTCCGCCATCTTGATTCAAAATGACATCTGGCATCCAAACATTGATGAGGACTGCCTCCCCCTCTTCAGGAATTTGACAACGGTGTCTCTAGAGGCGGGCAAACCTATAGAAAACAGACCAAGAGACAGACTGACCAAAAAACCACATTCCAAAATATATTCTAGGTCTGTATCTGAAATACAGACACCTGTAACCTGAAATTGGCAGCCTGAACTTCGCTCTTTGATTGCACTCCTTGTATTAGGCAACCCTCAAGTCCCTTTTTGAAGCATTGGTTTATTAAGTGTTAATAGGTCTACCCATTTATATTTTGATGCTTCTCCACTTCCTTTATTCTAATGCAGTTAGCATTTAACTTCATAAACATATTAATTTAAATAGTTGTTTTTTTAAAAGAAGATTGAATATAGCAACTGTGGCAGTCGTCAGAAAGAGCACAACATGCAAGTCCTCAGGAACCATTAGATCACTGAGATGGTGTTTAGAGCATTTAAAAAGGCTTTATTATTTAGCTTCTAATAGTTCCACCAGGATCATTAAATCTAGCAGGTAAATTGGTCTTTTGAAATTTTTTAACATACATTAGTGGTTTCTAATGACTATGGAAATGCAGTTCTCCTCTGCTGAGAACACTCTTGAAGTGCATTGATATGCGCTGCACAATAGCTTATAAATATACATGTATTTACTTCTCCTGAAGTGCATTTGCTTCTCCGCTTTAAAAGATCTTTTGACATTTTACCAATAGCCCAGTTAACGCTTCCTTTAAAATAAAAATAAAATAAAAATTAAAAATTGTGCACTGGCATTCTGCAGCTAATGACTGTAAAAGGTGTCCCTTGGATTGGAAAAAGCATTAGGGGAATGAATCTCAGACCAGGAAAAGTATGAATGGGGTGTCGGGACTTTCCATCCTATTATTTATCTGTGTATTTATTCATTAAAATTGATATCCTGCCCTTCCTCCTTAAGGAGCTCAGGGTGGCAAACACACAGCGGATAAAACAACAAAAGCATCTAAAAACAATTCCAATACAGATGTAGACTGGGAAATATCTCAGCTTACAAGGTTTGTTGAAAGAGGACGGCCTTCAGTAGGTGCCACAACAGCGCACCTATAAAGGGAGGGAATTTCCAAGGGCAGGTGCTACAACACTAAAGGCCTGATTCCTACATTGTTCAGAACGGACCTCCTGATAAGATGCCTCTGCAGAATGCAGTGATCAGTTGGGCATGTAATGCAGAGATAGTGATCCTTGCAGCCCAATTTCCTTATGGGTATATTTCTGAAAGCCAGGTGCCAGTAGTGAGTATGACCAGGGCAAAAAGTGCACAGAGCAATGCCTGTAAATGTCTAGCTTTGTACAGTAGATGACATTTCAGCCATGGAAAAGTCAGAATTTCACACACACACACACACAGAGAGAGAGACAGGCTTCAAGGAAGATTGCTTTCAGCAAAGAGGGTGAGAGTTGAACTTCACTGGTTAGAGAGTTCCACAGTTAAACCATCATCCACACGGAGGCTCTCCACATTCATTCTCCTTCCATTTTTATGCCACCCTTCTACAAGGAGATGGCATAAACCAGTGGTGGCAAACCTCTTTCAGTTCAAGGGCCACATTTCCTCCTGGACAACCTTCTGAGGGCCATATATACCAGTGGTGGGTGTGGCCTGAAAAAGTGGGTGGAGCAGTGAACGAAAATTTTACATTTGTGCACACCCCTCTCTGTCCTTCATCTAGGAAAGCAAGAGACTAGGGACACTGCTCTACAGCTGCAAATATAACACTTTAAGTGTGTTTTAAGTGCATTATACAAATGTGACACTGGATGGCGATGGTGAGCTCATGGCAAATTCAATATATTTTCCAAAAAGCTTTTTTCAAAAAGCATTTTCACAGCATTTTTAAATATGTGTCTAGATTCCACCATGATCAGATTTCAAGGGCACATTCCAGCCAGGCAAAAGCAGTGAAGGAGGGTGGGAAGCAGGATCAGTGATGGGTGTGGCTTAGGGAGAGGACCAAGGGCCAGATAGAGAGCTCCAGAGGCCCCTGGGCCTACCTGAGGTTCCTCACTCCTGCCATGATGGAAAGAAGAGGTGTCTGTCTTCTGTGGAGTTGGGTGGAAGTCATCTAGGCTATATTTAGCAGCCTGCCTTTATACTGAGTCAGACCATCGTTCCAGCTAACGGTACTTTCTACATGGACCAGCAAAATCTCTCCAAGTTTTCAGGCAGGTATCTTTTCTCAGCCTTACTTGGAGTTGCCAGGGATAAATATTTAGACTTTCTGCATGCAGAGCAGATGAACTACCGCAGAACTGCAGCCCAACTTGCTTCTCTTCCTACAGTTCTTCACAATGTCATTTAAAAGCACTACATAGCTCTATAATTCCTACATTTGCTTCTCTGTCTCCTGAGTAATACTCAGCAATAGCCAGTACAGGTAGGTGGTGATGAAAATTGCAAAGAACCAGGTTTGCTTCTCTTCCTATTGCTAGTGTCAATGTCAACAATACTGAACTAGAAGGACCAGAGGTGTGGCTGGGTATAAGGGAGCGTCCTATGTTCCTGTCCAGGGCTACGGTCTCTGCTGGGATGGGTCTTTAAGTGAGTGCCCAGTGTGACAACAGTGTGCAACGAAGGTGGGTAGATTGATGACCACATTGTACCCTATAAAATAATGACAGTTATTATGCTTTTTTTCTTCTTCTTCAAATTATAGAACATCTAAGCCGGCTTCAAGATACTAACCTGAAAGCCAGAGAGCTTGTTCAGAGGCTTAGTGAGGGCAGCAGGATTAGGCAAAGCAATACCCTTACAAAGAAAAGAACTTTCTTTTTCGGAACTTTGGATTTTCTGCATAGGATTCCCACTACACACACACAGACACAATTGTATTTATGTAATGAGAAACTTGCATGCCAAATGGCTTAGCAGGATTCAGAGTACAGCATTGATTTCACAAAATTATCAGACATGGAGACATCATGTGGCATTGAGGCTCCAATACATTGACCAGTGAAATTGTCAGAGCCCTGCAGCAGAATTACTTCTTCTAGTTGAGCTGGCCTAAATTTGTTTCCGATTGACTTTCTCCCCACAGCCGTCGCTTTTGATGAAGATCAGCAATCGCAGCATCTGCTTCAAAATGTCTCAAATTGATCAGCCATAAGGATTTCCCATTAGCTGGAAATTAAGAATATATTTCTTCCAATATTGCTCCTCACGAAAGCTTTCCCCTTTTGCCAATGACTAACTTTCATATCTGGGCTCCACTCATCATTTTGGGTAATGAAGAAGTTCAAGGAGACAACTCGGCACGGTGCGCTGAGGCAGCAAAGGAAGGACTGTCTCCTTCTCTGCTCTCCTTTGGCATTGTTCTCCCCATTTCTCTCTCCTCTCCCTCTTTGTCCCAGGCCAGGAATCGCAAGCCTGGGGCCCAGTTGCACCCCTCCAGCCTCTCTAGCTGGTCCCTAGAACTCTCCCCAGACCACACCACTCACTGGCATTGCTTCACACCCTCCTTGAGTGTTTGTTCCTGTCTGTCTGGGATCAGTCCCTGAACTCTGAGAATGCATCTGGGTTACCTGGATGGATTATAGAGAGGCGGGTCTGTAGCTGGGTGTAGAAACTAGCCTACTGTACAAAGGCAAAACTCACATTGGTTGCCCTGCTCACTTTTGCCTCTGGCTCCACGCTCCAGTGGCATGTTGAAGGTTTCCCAGAAGGCATTGTGCCCTTAAGCTGGAAAAGATTCCCCACCCCGTCCTAGGCATATATGTTGCCTCTGATCCATTCAGACATTTCCATGCCCTCCCAACTTACCCCCCAACTCTTCAGAGTCCCAGAATAGAGGAAAGTGAGGAAAGGATGCAGAGCTGGCCCAAGACAACTGCATTTTGGCATCTTGTCTAACAATCCATGCCATGAGTAAAAGCTGAGCAGTATGGCATTGCTTTCCATGAAATACAGTGGTACCTCGCTTCTCGAACATAATCCATTCTGGAAGACCGTTCCACTTCCGAAACGTTCGAAAACTGAGGCACAAAGGTCTGGCTGCAAGTTCAATGGGAAAAATGGGAAAACACATTTTTTTTACTTCTGAGGCATCAAAAATGGAAGCAATTACTTCTGGGTTTTCGGCATTCAAAAACCAAAATGTTCAGCTTCCAAGACGCTTGAAAACTGAGGTACCACTGTAGTAAGAAGCCCTGGAAAAGGAAAAGAGTGGTACTGCAAAGTTGAAAGGAGGGATTTCTATTAATAATGGTGGAAATGTAGGAAAGCTGAACTATTTTGGGCTCATGTAGCAAATATAATAAGAGGGATCTTTCACCTTCACTATCATTACACATTGCATTTTATTTACTAAGTTATACTAGCAATGTACAGTATTCCAAATACGGTTTCACCTGCAGTTTTAATTTCAATCCCTGTCCCTGATGCTGCTGACCAGTGGGTCTGCCTCAAGAGAAAGCAGCTTTGCCTGGGGATTTGTGTGGCTAGCTTTTGAATTCCTGAGCTGTATTACGATCAGACGTCACTGAAATATCTTAATGTAGCTTGTTGAGGATGCCACCTTGTGAGGTCAATGCTCTAAAAGTCAGCTTATAAACACTTTAAGCAAATAAATTTAATTTGTTCAATGATGCGACAGGAGCAGGGAACCACATTGCGGTGATTACAGCTGCTCACAGGGCTGACAAGATAGAAGTCAACTCAGGTCACAGGGAAGCAATAAAATCCCCCAGGTGTGGTGAGGACTGCTATAATATCTCAGCAGCACACAGTGCTGCAAGCTGAGGACCACAACAGCTACCTAGAGCTCCTGTTAAGAAATCACAGCACACTGAACAATTCTTTAGGATTCCAGCTCACAGTCTCACCACTTTGTTAACACAGTGGTGGTTTATCCATTAGGGCGAATGGGGCACTGCCCCACCAACCTCTGTGTGCCCTCAGCCAGTCCCCACCTGCCTGCCTTGTTACTTACAATCAGTCCAGCAGATGGCTTTGCCTGTCAGCTTAATCCTTCTGGGTCTCAGGGAAGAGAGTGGGAGACAAAACTAGAACTAGGCCTCATCTGCACTATCCATTTAAAGCTATATCGTACCACTTTAAACCCTTGGGAGAGCTACAGTTCCAGAGATTCCCAGAAAGAAGAGGGGTTGGCTGTTAAACCACTCTGGAAGTTGTAGCTCTGTGAGAGGACTAGGGGGTCTCCTATCAGCACCCTTAAAAATATACTTCCGATAATTCAACCTGTGTCTGTTTAAAGTGGTATGATACTGCTTTAAATGTACAGTGCAGATGGGGCCTGAGTTTGCTCCACCTGCCATTGACTCTGGCACCACCTACTGTTGGTCTTTCTGTTTTCTGCCCTACCAGTCTCGGTGGGGACCAGCCACCACTGTTGTTACTAGAATGAGCAGCAGTTGAAGAAATACAGAAAATAGCGGTTCAAAATGAACCCTCCCCCCAAAAGGTGGTCTGCCTTTCCTTTCAGGGATAGAGGAAGTATGTGGGTTTAGAAAATTTTTGTGGGCACGAGCTTTTCAGCAATGCAACAGACTTTGCCTCAGAAGGTGGTAGATTCTCCTTCATTAGAAGTATTTAAGCAGAGGCTGGATGGGTCACCTGGAAACTTCTACATACAACGAAGGTGCTCTCACACTGAGTTACAGCCTGACCCCCCAAGATCCCAGTCTTTATTTTTCTGAATAAAGGGCAGATTTAAAAAGACACATACTCAAGCAGACTATCTAGCTTTATACTGTCTACACTGACTGGCAGCATCTCCCCAGGTTTTCTTGCAGGGGACCATGTGGAAATGCTGGGGATTGAACCTGGAACCTTCTGTATTCAGGACAGTTCCTCCGCCACTAAGCCATGGCACCAGACAAGTGGCAAGCAGTGGGGCCAGACTTTGGATTCAGTCTGATCCTAGGGCCTTCTGCATGCCAGGCAGATACTCTGCCACTTAATTTCTGAGCCTCCTGCTTCTAGAAAGGACCAGGACCTGTGCAATTGGGGAGATATGTTCCCACTCACTCTACCTTTTATTACCGAAGGTTTATTATCAATATTAAACTTTAATTTCTCCCAAAGCAGTGCATTAATAGACTCATAAACCTTAATACCCAGTTCTTTTCAGTGTTCATTCACCATGTATTAAGCACATTTTTTAAGTGGTTGCTCTGCAGTTTGCCTCTGCGAAGTGGAGAGTTTAGATATAATTTGGGAGTGCCCTACCCTTTCAACTGCATGTCCATTTTACTTAATTTTTGTACATCTGCCATGCAGAAAATTGAGTCTGATGGGTCTCAGAGTCAAGACAAAAAGTGCAGAGATTTGGGCCTCTTGGCTCCTTTTTTGAAAGCAGTTCTGCTAATAAAATGAGGCTTTTCATGCACACTGCTGACACAGGCTTTTCTGAAAGTTGGCTTTGGAGTATAGGCAATCGCTCCTTCTTGAGCCTTTTGTTATTGAAATGGCATCCACACAGAGCCACACTAGGAAGAAGTTATTTCTGTTGTGATCTGTGGTGGCTGGTAATCACTAGGCCTGGTGATCATTGGAAGTGGGGCCAATTTGTTGTGATTTTGTCCCCATCCTCTTCACTTGTAAATATACTGTTGACATTTATGAAATGCAGTAGTAAAAATGTTGGCAGGGTTTTGCCTCACTTTGCCTTGGTGATCATCCTTCCATGGTTCTGATGACTGTAATGTGCTCTGCTTGGGGCTACCCTTGAAGGCAGTCCAGAAGCTTCAGCTAGCACACAAAAAATCAGATAAAAGCAAGAATCTGCACTCAGCAGCCAGGTGACAGTTGCTTTAAAAAATCTATTAAGAATGGCACTGGAAATAATGCAATGTGGTGACAAAGCATAGATCCCAGGTGCATTGTCCAATAAAAAAAGATGGCTGCCCCATGGCCTCTCTCCCCACCCACCCCAAACAACTACCTGACTTTTAGAAGACATCTGAAGGCAGTCCTGTTTAGGGAAGTTTTTAATGTTTGAAGTTTTATTCTGTTTAATATTCTGTTGGGAGCTGCTCAGAGTGGCTGGGGAAACCCAGCCAGATGCACAGGCCATAAATATTTATTATTATTATTATTATTATTATTATTATTATTATTATTATTGACTGACTGACTGTCAACCCTCTCCCAACCTTAAAACATCTGAACCTTCAGCTCGCTTGAACATTCAGGTCAATTATTTTCAAGGATACCAAATCCTTTACAGTGTCACAAGCATCTGGCCAGTGAACACCCTTGTGTGAACATTCAAGTGCGAGTTTACTCAAAATGTGCAGAATCTCGCTTGGGACTTGCAGTGACTCACATCTCACCCTTTCTGTTTTCTGTGGTTCAGATGGAGCTCAGAGCGTCTCACCTCTGCTCAGAGAGCAGTGTGGAAATCCAGGTCAGCCTGTTCACTGCATATCCTAGTCACAGGGCTTCTGCACCCTGAGAGGTTGTCCCTCAACAGGGTGGGGTGGAAATCTCTTCACTTAAGATAGGGAGGCTTTGAAGGCTAAGGTGGTGTAGTCCTAGCTTCAGAAGCCCAGTTACCTTTCTCTATTTAGTTTTGTCTCCGTCTTCCATTATCTTATTGGTCCACACACTGATTTCCATGGGGAGTGTATCAAAATGTAGGGTAAAGGGTTAGCGTGGGTCACTCCAACTGTTCATTAAGAAGTGGACCAAGGAGAATCGGGAAGGCTCTACCCAATTTATGTCTTGAGTTACAGTACTTCCTTTTCTCCCAGGATGTTTAGCAACAGCTGCATGAAAAGGAGACAGTGCAACCTCTTTGTCAGCATTGCCTCTGGCTGCTGTTTTAACATGGCAGTTTACAGGCAGGATGGGAAGCGATGGGAGGGAGATGAACAATGAGAATGTATAAAGCAGAGCCAGAGAAATGTCTGAAGCAGAGATTTGTGCATCATTGGGGTGGCTTAGGCCACATCCACAGTATACATTTAAAGCCCTATGATAACACTTTAATTAGTCATTACTACTCCCAAACACTTCTGGGAACTGTAGTTTGTAAAGGGTGGTGAAAGTTGTTAGGAGACCCGTTTCCCACACAGAGCTACAATTTCCAGAGTTCGCAGGTAAGAGGGATTGAACCACACTGAGTGTTGTAGCTCTTGCAGCAGAATAGAACTCTCCTAACAAGTTCCACCACGCTTAACAAACTACAGTTCCCAGGAGTCTTTGGGAGAAGCCACGACTGTCTAAAGCAGTGGTTTCCAACCAGTGTGCCATGGCACCCTGGCCTCTGTCGCTCTTTCCTTCCATCCCTCCTCTGATGCCTTCTCGTGTCTCTGCCACCCAAAGGTTTGCACAGCTGTTTGTTGCAGCAGCCCTGGCTACAAGCTCCGCAGGCGAATGGTGCCTCTGGGGAGGGCCTCAGAGTAAGCAAGCAAGTGAGGGAAGGAGCCCAGCCAGCCAGTCCACCAGCCCTTGCTTTTGGGAATGGACAGACAAGTCCCAGGCCCCTGTGGGGCAGTGTGAGGAAGCACCTTTCTTTGGGGCTGGGGGGGGGGCAGCTCAGAGACCAGGGGTGCCAGCAGCAGCTGCCCAGAGGACTCTCAAGGAGAGGAGAGAGGAGAGGAGGCTGAGGAAACACTCCACAAGGAGGGTGTTTGAAAAAGGGTGAGGGGCTGCCAGCTCTGCAGGCAGGGGGTGACATAACTCGGCTCCTGAGCCCCACAGGGGTGCTGCAGAAAGAAGGTAATTGTTCAAGGGAGCCATGGACTCAAAAAGGTTGAAAACTTTGGTTTAAAGTGTTATCATAGGGCTTTAAATGCATGGTGTGAATGTGGCCTAAGTGGTTAAAAGGCTGAACTCTAAATCATGAAGCTCTCAGGTCAAATCTCATCTCCACCTCAAAGTCTCAGCATCCTCATCTGCAATATGATGATAATAATGCTTGCTTTAAATAAATAAATAAATAAATAAATATAATAATAATAATAATAATGCTGTGCTGGAAATTTTACCTGTCCTTTCCCCCCTGATGATTTCCCATTAATTAATGAGAAAAGAAATTGCATTAGAAAATTATCAAAGGGGAAGGAAAATGTCGGTGACATTCCCATGGGTGGGGTGCAGGGCTTTTGATGTGCATATATCCTACTGTCGAAGTGGCTAAGGGCTGTTCAGGAGCGTCCTTTCTTTCATTCTACAAGTCATCTCACCAGTGATCTGCACTCTGAAGCCTCCCCAGGTGACTGTGCTTCAGTTAGACTGAGGCAACTCATCCCATGGAGTTTTTTTTTCAGATCATGAAAAGTTGCAGGTGGTCATGGGCCCCTTGGCTCTGTTAGGATCTGGCATGGTTTGGCAGCCCTAAATGGATCAGGAGGAGGAGGAGGAAGGAGGAGCTGGTGGTGGGTGGAAGGCTGGCACCCAGGGACAGAGGAGAGAGGTCCTCCCCTTGTGATTCTAGATGTCAGAGAGGGAGAAGCAGAGCTGCCACCACCACCACCACCCCATCTACATTTCTCCTGTAGAGTGTAGAGCCTTATCAGAGAAGGGGGAGGACTTCAGAGTGAGGGGCTGAACAGGAGGAGGAGGAGGCATCTGAGCTGGAGACAGAGGGGCAGGGCACTGTCTTGATGCCAAGAACTAGGCACTGCTTTCATAGGTGGGATCAGAAGTATCAGCCCAGATGGAGCTTGAATGTGTACATTCAGCAGATGGAGCCCCATGTGTGAGCTCTCCCCACCCCATATACAAAATATTGGCAGGAAGGGCACATCAGCTGTCAGAACATCTTTGCCGCTTCCCTTTGGATTATGAACCTCTTGCCTTGGAACCTTCTAGGAATTCTACACACGATTCTACTTCTGGACCTTGATCCAGTACCACTCTTAGATTGAATAAAGATATATGCCTTATAAATTAGAGTCACTGTTGTTCTGTTTTGGGACAGGAGGATGAACCAGATCAGAAGAGACTACAGAGTGTTGTAGAAATGTTTACTGGGGGGTAACCCCACAAACGCCACCCTTGACCATCTCACAATTATCAGGTACACTCATACCCAGTCACTGATAGATGCTCTAAAGAATTTCTGGTGTGCCCTGAGACTAAGGTAGAAAAAGATGGAAGCTTCTCTTATAGACAAAGAAAACATCTGAGACACTGATGGACAGCTTTTGGCACTTGTCCCACACCTAACATCACATAAGACATCAGTCTCATGGGCCAATATTTGGGTCTGGAGGTTCCACACCATTGATGTAAGTATGCAGGTGTCCCTTACAGACCCATTCCATCTGAGGCCTAATCTGAAATCCACTGGAGGTTCACAGTTCATTAGGGACCCACACAACAACCTCATATTCGAGCGGGTTTCCTATGTAAATATTATGGGGTGGTTCATGGTCAGTAAGTGGGGTTGGGCATATTTTTCTCCTTTCGCTCCATAGTTCTTTCCACAGCTTGTTACATTTTCATTCTATCCTTGCTGCAAGAACTCAGAGCAACACGTAGGGGGGCCAAGCCCACAGAGATGGGAGCAGGGGCTGACTACAGTCCTTGTACTGAGCCCAAGCAGCTGTGTTGGCTTCCCTGTTCCCTCTAGAGATGAACACAGTCCTTTCACCCAGAAAACCTTTGCTTAGTATTGCGTGCTTCCCATCACTTCTAATCTGTGTGCGGGCGCATACACACACACAGAGAGAGAGAATAGCCTGCAGAGACTTTGAGAGAAAACACAAACCAGGCACAACACAGACCCAAATGAATTCAAGGGTGATATTTATTTTCTGCGGCCCAGATTTGTGTGTTTTATTTTATTTTTTTATTTAGCGTGTGCTGCCATCTACAGCAGCCAGCACTAATCTGCACAAAGAGCAGGTAAAGCAGAAAAGGAGAGGGGGAAGGAGGAGAGAAAGAACAGGAAAGCTTGCAGCCAGGAGGGACCTTCAGCACAAAGCTTCTGGGCACACTGAGCCCCTTTCCAAGACCCCTGGAATGATTGTGAACATTCCATTGCGGCCACAGAAAAAAAAGGGCCTATCTCCATTCTTCTAATTTGTAAGTGTTCCACGGATTGGTTGTGCCTCATGTTTTACTACTTCCCTTTGTCTTCCAGTTACTCATAATGAGTTTCTGGGATTAGTGATGTTCCTCCAAGCCCTGGGTGCCAGGAGATTTCATCCTGACCTCCTTGTGGGTATGGAGGCCCAGGTTCCACACTGTCAGCGGGATTCTGCAGCCAGTAAAAGACTGGACAAAGGCAGCTGTTAAATGGGGGGCATGTTTTTCAGCCCAATGACCATATTCCCCTCGATGGGTAGAGCAACAAATGTAAATTTTGCTTTTGCATAGTAGGCTCGTTTCTACACACACACCCTTCTCTATCCTCCATGCAAGCAGGTGTGTCTACATCTGTAATTTGGTACAGCATTGGATGCGTGACACAGTGGGTGTCTGTGTTACAAGCTTCATGGAAGACTGAATGGCAGTTGAACAAACCCAATTCTGCTTCCATTTGCTTACAATAGAGGTGTGTGTGTTGACTCGATTTGTGTATTTTTTTAAAAATACTTCCATTGTAATAAACTTCTAAGAACATAAGATGTCTTATTGGATTATACAAGAAGTCTCTCAGAGAGGGAGAATCTGTGTCCCTCTAGATGTTCTTGGACTTTGCTTCCCCAAGAAGCAGCAATGGCAATCAACTTGAATAGCTTTAAAAGATGATTAGGAAAATTAATGGATGATAAGGCTACTAAGCCACAATGGCTATGTTCTACTTCCACCAATCTGCAAAGTTTGCCCATGTAGGACTGTCTTGGAAGATGGAGGCATTTCCCCAGGGAATTCTTTATTACACAAGGGTAGGGAATCGTTTTCCTTTGGGGCCTATATTCCTTTAGAAGATGGTATTTGATAGCTGCATGCCAGCAAATGGGCTGGGCAATCCCTGGTGTTAGGTAAGGCCAAAATCAAAAGACTTTGCACCCACTTTTCCTCTCTTGATTGTTGTGACCCCCTTTCTCTCACACACAATGACATCCCTTCTCCCTCTTTGTTATACCCCTTTCTCCCTCCTCTCTTTCTGTGCCCACCTTTCCCAACCAGTAGGCTGCTGGGGGGAAGGATGGGTCTCTCTTGCCAAAGTCCTTGCAGAGGGATTTCCCCCTTCTTCCTTCCATTCCTCCGTCCATTCTGGCACCCCACCACAGCACCTTCATTATCTCCCACCCACATGAAATAGACTGAGGCTGCAGTTTCTACACCCCCATACTAAAGCATCAACTCTGGAACATCTGGGCAGAGTAGCCTAGTCTGAAATGTTACTGCCCTTCATTGTTAATATAGCCTAAGTCATCGCAATGGCTTCCTCCAAGATTCTGTCTGGTGTGTTACCCAATTTGTGTACGCTCCTCCAAATAAAACTCCAAGAGTAAGACAGATTTGTGGCTCGTTCTCAGAACTCGTACTGTAGTTGCATCATGGTTTTTGCAGGTGTGGATGGGACTTTCATATCCCCTGGAGAGCAATGCTTTTGGGAACATAGGAAGCTGTCTTGTGTTGAGTCAGATGCTCAGTATTGTCTATGCTGATGAAACCCTACGCTCTCCAGGGTTGCAGATAGGGGTTTCTCATCCCAGTCCTACCTGGAGATACCAGGGATTGAACATGGAACTGTCAATATGCAAAGCAGATGTTCTGCTGCCACTGATCTATGGCCCTCCCCCAAGTTCACATTGATCCTTTGCACTCACCAAGTGTACAGGCATCTAGTGCAAATAAACCATGCACTAGCCCCGAGTCTCTTCGTCATAAATGTTAGCACAGTAAGAAGTGCCAGGCACCATTTTGAGATTTGTTAATTTCCTTTTTTGCATTATGTTGACGGATACTTGTTTTTTCTTTTTGATGTATGTTAAGGTTGAGGGGGTGGGAGTGCCAGGCACCTTCCCTTCTGGCAAAATGCAACAACAACAACAGGATTGGGCATTTTTGTTTGGTTTCAGGAAACCTGCCACTCTCCTACTGGGATCGCACATCTGTTTATGTGTGAATGACTCAGAGCTGGAGCAGATCTTTGCCGGCAGGCATGAACGCTTGCCGGGTAAACGTGACTTGTGTCAGGCATCTGGCTTAGTGCAGCTCAGAATATTACTGTGGGGAGTCCACTGTGAGGGTAAAATGTGAAGAGAAGGGAGGCGAATCAACCATTTCAAAGTTGCTTAGAAAGTTATACAACATTTGCCAGCCTGACATCAGCCTTACAGCAATTATTGCTTTGTATCTGTTCCTTGTGCATCCAGATCTTACTCTCAATTTACTTGCCTCAAATCCTATTTTGACATTTGCTGAAAACTTCATTCTCCAAGCCTTTGTTTATTTTATTTCTGCAGTTTTTAATTCTACTTGGTTTTTGCATTTTAATGCTGTTTTATGGTTGGTATTGTGCTTTATATTTTATTTCTGGATACTGTTCAGGTGTTTGTAGAGCAATTTATACAGTCTTAACTAGAATAATGGAAATAAATGGATAACAACCAAGGCGGCCAAATTAGTTGGTCGGTAAGTAAAATCAAATAGGTTCATAGTTTTCAAAGGTTTAACAAGCCCAATGAACTTTAACATATTCATAATTTAAACAAAGACTGTTGACAAGTTCTTTTATATTTTCTATGCCTGTGTGGTCTGCATGGTTTGATGGGGATGGGGCAAACTGTCGATTTCTGACTATTGACATGTTTTACATGTTTTCACCCACAATTCCATTCCCGCAATAATTTACTTATATTTTTACCAATGCAAATTTTGATGCATTGTAAATGGGAGTTTTCTTCCCAAGCACATACTCCAATGCCTATTTTAATACAACTGAGGCATTAAAACTGCCAGGAACTGCATTGCAATGATCAAGAAATGTTTGAGATCATTCCCTCAGCTTCCCTTTCCTCTGTCTCTCAGATATGACTCTTTCAAGCTGCAACCATTCCCTAACTCCCTTGTCCCACTCAGGAGCAGGCCTCACTCTAGGTCAGCAATGTACCTGCAGACACAAAGGCTCCATGTATCCCGGGTCTCTGCTTGTGCAGGGTTCCAGGTCACCTGGAAGACCTTCCACATGCAGCTGCATGCACCAAATCCTGCTCCCTGCAGAAAAGTGCACTGGGAGGGGCTAATTTGTACAGGTGAGGTCAGTGGGTATGTCTACTTGGAGTGGAGCTGGAGTAAGTAGGCAGTAAAAAACACACCTGAAGAGGACTTTAGTCTCCTTCGCCATGCATTATTCTAGCATCTTTACAACTCTGGTAAGAATGCAGTCTCCCTGGTGTCCAATTTCCTTCTGAGATGTTTTGAACAGCTCTCATTCTGAGCTCACTGCTTGGGGACCCGTCCACCTTTGCTGTGCTGGGTTTTCCCTCCATGCTCCTTATAGTAACTAACAAACATTGGTGATTAATTTCAGATTTTTGCAGTTGCTGCAGAAATACTATCTCAGCCAGAGAGCAGAGGAGAGCTGCGGGGGGAGGAGAGATTGGGAGGGGGGGGATTTTTTAATCAGTCTCCAGTGTAGTTACATCTTACATTAGGAAAGATCTCAGATGGGAAGGATAAAGAAGTTTGGAAATATTAAACTTTAATGAGCAGATCAGTCAAACTTATTGCTGTATCAACAGTAAGCCGAGCCTCCAAGGGGAGCAAGGCCAGACTCTCCATCAATCTCGCCAGATAGGTATTGTCATTCACATTCAGCTCTTATTACATTTACCTGTCTTGCGTGGGTGAAGGGACACATCACAAGCAGGGCAGTTGCCAATGGGAAAGAGGCCAGTCAGGACCCCCCAGCTGTTCCCCCTGAGCTCCAGCCTCGCTCCTCTCCTTTTCAAAGTCTAAGACCTGCTGCAACATCAAGCACGCATCAGGACCCAGAAAACTTAAGTGCTCCTACCTAACTATAAAGAACTTGGGCCCTCCCAGGCTCATCTCATTTAAAACAACTTACAATCACAGAAATAAAGTGAGTCCTAAAACATCCACCTCAAGGGTCAAAGGTAAAGGTAAAGGGACCCCTGACCATTAGGTCCAGTCATGGCCGACTCTGGGGTTGCGGCACTCATCTCGCTTTATTGGCCGAGGGAGCCAGCGTTTGTCCGCAGACAGCTTCCGGGTCATGTGGCCAGCATGACTAAGCCACTTCTGGCGAACCAGAGCAGTGCACGGAAACGACGCTTACCTTCCCGCCAGAGCGGTACCTATTTATCTACTTGCACTTGACTTGCTTTCGAACTGCTAGGTTGGCAGAGCAGGGACCGAGCAACGGGAGCTCACCCCGTTGCAGGGATTCAAACCGCCAACCTTCTGTTTGCAAGCCCTAGGCTCTGTGGTTTAACCCACAGTGCCAAAGGTGTGCTTTCACCTGGTGAAGGTGTCAGGTGCAGCTTTGGGTGGAGGAAGTTGTGTAACTTCAGAGCTGCTGCAGAGAATGCCGTCTCCTAAGCCACCAGAGTAGTGCTACTACCAAGATGGCCTCCCCTACCAATCTTAATACCTTAATACATGAGAAGGTCTGCAGACAAATTAATGGGAAACAAGGCTATCCATTGCCACTAACGCTGATGGCTATGTTCTGCCTCCACTGTCGGAGGCAGTATGCCTCTGAAATGCCACTATCTGGCAATCACGGGAGTGGAGAACATTGTTGCACACAGGTGCTGCTTGTGAGCTTCCCATTGGGGCATCTGGCTGGCCACTGGCCTTATCCTGCAAGCACTTCTTATGTTCTTATATACTTTGGAGGGTGAAGGGCAAAGCGGGAGGAGGAGGAGGAGGAGGAGGAGGAGGAGGAGGAGGAGAACCCCTTCTGTTAAGACAAGCTCAGGCCCAGGAACAAAATGTGGCCCTCTGGATTACTGTATCCAGCCCGTAAGCCTGAGGCCACCATCCTTACCAGCCCTGGGTCACAGAATGTATCCTTGAACTCTGATCATACCTCTTGCTACCTGTTTGTGTTTGTAGAAACCCCAAGACTTTCACATGGTTGAAATGCCTGTGCAGAGATAAAGGTCACATCTATTGCTTCATCCACTTTTTTGCCTTTGGCTCTGCCCATCTCTGAGATGCAGCTCCCAGAAGCTCACCCTGGAATGTGGCCCTTGGGCTGAAAAAAGAGAGTTCCCACCATTGCCTTATGTGACCTGTAGCTAGACTGCTTCTCTGTTCTTTAAGCCCCAAGGGATACCCTGCTCACCCTTAACTGCTTGCCTAGTTCTTTGGGTAGAACTAGGCAAGCAGTAATAGAACTACCTACTGCAGAAGCCAGTGATGTGGACCAACTCCCACAGTGGCCGCATCACAACATGCAAAGGGCAGGACTGAGAGGTCCAGAACAACTGTGCTACCTGCACGCTTCCAGGCCACTACCAGTCCTATGTTCTGCAGTCTTTCCATATCATACCAGCTGAATCAGAGAGGATTTTAACCTCCAATTAAAGCTTTAGTGTATTAACCGCACCAATTAATCAATTAAAGCTTGCAGGCTTAATTAGCATGCCTCCCCTTAGTGTTCTGTCTAATAGCCATTGAGCATCTTCCATAGAAGCTCTTTCTGATTTCAGTGGGGAGTGCTTAGCAGGCAGCAGCCAGATTGGGGTCTGGAGTTGCCTCATCCAAGCTATTTCCCAAACGCTTTTGCTACATCTGCTTGCCCACACACACACCCGTCCCAACCTTTTCTTTAAGAACAGGTGCTGCAAGGAAAGAAGAGCGTTGTGGTTTTGCAGCTTGCAGTCTGAGTAAGCCATAAGAATGTAAGAAGAGCCTGGCTGCTGATCAGGCCAACAGCCGATCTGGTCCACTGCATCCTGTACTCACAGTGGCTGCCCCGATGCCCCGATGGGAAGCCAACAAGCAGGTCCTGAGCACAACAGCACTCTCCCTACCTGTAATTCCCAGCCACTGACCTGCAGAGGGATCCTACCTCTGACAATGGAGGGAGGAGGGAAAGAGATGCATGGAAGGTAGGGGGGCACCCTGGACTTCATGTGAGTGTCAATAAGAATGAAGTGCCAGTCAATGTAAGAGGCCTAGGAGGCAGTGAGCATTCAGCAGGGATGCTTCAAAGATGAGGCACCCCAGACTGGGATGAACACAGTCTTGTTCATAGTCTTGTTAAGAGGGCTGGATTTGTGCTGCTCCTGTGAACTGCACCCATCACTCCCCTAAGGAGAGGGGCAGAGCCAGAGAGGCCAAGCCCCCACCCCAATTTTCAATGAAAACCCGATGGAGCCCGTCGCTGCAGCAGGAGGGCCCCCGACTGACGTGCTATGGCAGGCCCTGTCGGGCTTTTCAGAGGGCATGGTATGCTCTGTCAGGCCTCCTCCCACCATTTGATGTCATGTGCGTGCAACAGGCACCCACAATGTTGGGCAGAACCCAGCGTGCCTGTCCCCAAGCATCCCCCAGAAACTTCAGTTGGAGAAAGGGGAGCACAGAGGCAGCTATGTGTGTTTCTGCCCCACAGTGGAGCAGCCTTTCCCACTTCAAAGTGTGCTAGAATGAAAAATCTGAGAACCAGCAAATGACAAAAGCAACAGCAGCAAAAGTGAGAAGATGAAATGCAAAATCTGAGAGTGACATTCAGATGAGAAGAACTTTTCTGGACAAAAGAGGAGCCTGCTGGATCAGGCCAATGGCCCATCTTGTCTAGCACCCAGCGGCCACCCTATAGGGAATTGTCAGGCAGGACCCAAACACTCTCCCCTCCTATGCTTTTCAGGATGGGGGCAGAGGTCTGGTACTTCTTTCCCTGCCCCAGATAAATTAATGGGGTGTTTCACCCTCTGCTTCATTTCTGGCTGCTTCAGGGGCAGTGAGAGCTCCTGGCCAAGTAATATTGACTCTAGGTCAGTATCCAGTGAATCACAAGAGGACCCTGTTATTACCAGCTGCCCTGAAGAGTTTGAGTCTTCTAGCAAGAGGGGTTGTCCCTTGACATCCAAGCCTTGGCACTTAAACTCACATATTAATTGCCAGCTTAAGGAATTACACATTCCTATTCTGTTGATTTCTGAGATGGAGAGAAGTAATTATCTCCCTGGATATAAAACAGAAAATCTATGGAACTTGAGGGTGCTAGAAAATTAGCCAAGCTTAATAAAGATATTCATGCTCGGCTTGACAGAGAGGCAATATATCAAGGGAAGCGAATGCTTTCCTTTGGAACCCAAGCTTGCATCTTGTTTGTTTCAAATGAAGTAAAGCTGCTTTACTTTAGGAATTTTTTTTTGGGGGGGGGGAATATCTATGATGCTGAAGGGACACGGGTGGCTCTGCAAGCTAGGACTTGCCGATCAGAAGGTTGGCGGTTCAAATCCCTGCGATGGGGTGAGCTCCCGTTGCTCGGTCCCTGCTCCTGCCAACCTAGCAGTTTGAAAGCACGTCAAAGTGCAAGTAGATAAATAGGTACTGCTCCGGCGGGAAGGTAAACGGTGTTTCCGTGCACTGCTCTGGTTCGCCAGAAGCTGCTTAGTCATGCTGGCTACAAGACCCAGAAGCTGTACGCCGGCTCCCTCGGCCAATAAAGCGAGATGAGCGAGATGAACCCCAGAGTCGGTCACGACTGGACCTAATGGTCAGGGGTCCCTTTACCTTTACCTTTACCTATACCTATCTATGGTGCTGGCTGTAGCAGGTATGTGGGGGCAGGGGGAGGAAGTAATACTAAAGCTATCCAAATCTGGTGAGGAGAAAAGAAGACATCATTGTCCTATATGCACCATGCAAATTGGCCATATTTGTTTATTTTCTCTTATTTTTCATAATTTATTCTAACTTTGCTGGTCAAGAGGGAGGAGTGGAGCACTGTAACCTCAGGCCCTCTTATTTCAACCATTCCTCTGGCATTTTACGCAGCTTACTTTTCAAGAAGATCTTCTCATCCATGAGGACTATAAGCTTGTTTTTAGACACAGCAACAGTAAAGCTTTGGGTTCTTGGGAAGTCAAATTCTGTGCCCATTCCCAAACATATTCCACTCTTCCCCAGCACTCCATTAGAACTGTGGTGTGCACACAGAACCCTGGCCATATGGTTCCCCATTAGAGCTGCATGTGACAGACAGAAATCCAACAGATGAAGCTTTCTCCAGCCTGCAGGTTCCGTTGCAGGTGAGTTGGGGGCATTCTGAATTTCTGCATGCTGACCTCCCATGAAATGTGCAAGAGCAGCACTCAAAATAAAGCTGGCACCCTTAGTAGGATCAAGCCTTATTTGTGAGTGGTCACTCAAACAAGCAAGGAACACAAGCTTGCTTAATATACAGCTGTGGATATGAAATTGGTATGTGCAGAAATTTGATATTCTGCTTACTGGATCTTTTCTGCCAGCCTTGGGAATGCAGGTTGAATCATGCCATGCCTGGTGCAGTCTGTGTCTCTTCTCTGTGTTATTGGGTGGGATGCAAAGCTGCCCTGTTTTCTCCTCTGGAAACCTGGCTTCTGACCTCTACCAATACTGCCCTTCTCATTGAAAACTGCAAAAGCAACAGAGCAGCTCTGAAATTAGTATCCCGAGGCCTCCTCAGCTTAATTTATGCTCCTATACAGTGTCAGTAATTACTGGGGTCAGCCCCTCAATTCATCTCCATTTAGCCAGTCATAACAGAAACTACCCCCATATTAGAAGGCTATAATCAAAAGACTAATCCTAAAGTCTTCTTCCTTGTACAGTGGTACCTTGGGTTAAGTACTTAATTTGTTCCGGAGGTCCGTTCTTAACCTGAAACTGTTCTTAACCTGAAGCACCACTTTATCTAATGGGGCCTCCTGCTGCCACCACGCCACAGGAGAACGATTTCTGTTCTCATCCTGAAGCAAAGTTCTTAACCCGAGGTATTATTTCTGGGTTAGCGGAGTCTGTAACCTGAAGCATATGTAACCTGAAGCGTATGTAATCCGAGGTACCACTGTACTGCCTAATACAGCCCTGTATAGGGAAGTTTTTAATGTTTGAGGTTTTGTTCTGTTTTTAATCTGTTGGGAGCTGCCCAGAGTGGCTGGGGAAACCCAGCCAGATGGACGGGGTATAAATAATAATAATAATAATAATTATTATTATTATTATTATTATTATTATTACTCCTCGCAGTTAGTCTCTGGTTTTGCAAACCCTGAGGTCCATCAAGGGTGCTCTCTTGATAATGCCGCCTATGGGTTATTTCCAGTGTTATCCATAGTCACATCAAAATTAATGGACCTGTCTAAGTTACGCCCATTAATTTTAGGGGGCCTACTTTGAATATAACTCAGGCAGCTTTCACATCATACAGTGAAAGGGCTATATGACCTCTGTAAACTGTCACGGTTTTTCCTCCAAAGAATTCTGGGAGTATGTTAAGAGTGCTGATAGGACGCGGGTGGCACTGTGGGTAAAACCTCAGTGCCTAGGACTTGCCGATCGCATGGTCGGCGGTTCAAATCCCCGCGGCGGGGTGCGCTCCCGTCGTTCGGTCCCAGCGCCTGCTAACCTAGCAGTTCAAAAGCACCCCCGGGTGCAAGTAGATAAATAGGGACCGCTTACCAGCGGGAAGGTAAACGGCGTTCCGTGTGCTGCGCTGGCTCGCCAGATGCAGCTTGTCACACTGGCCACGTGACCTGGAAGTGTCTCCGGACAGCGCTGGCTCCCGGCCTATAGAGTGAGATGAGCGCACAACCCTAGAGTCTGGCAAGACTGGCCCGTACGGGCAGGGGTACCTTTACCTTTACCTTATCCCCTTCAATTTCCTGAGTTCCCTGTGAGGAGCAATGGATGGTTAAAACACTTTGAAAATTGCAGCTCCGGGAGGTGGAAAGAAGTCTCCTAACAACTCTCATCACCCTTAACTCTCATGCTACCCTTTGGGGAAGGCATGATAGTTTAAAGCAGCATCATAGTCCTTTGACTGAATGAGGCCTTAGTTGGATGCAATCCTCTGGGTCAAGTTCAAGTACAAAGTACACGATCCAGGGATTGTCAGGGTTCTTTCCCTCCATGTCTTGTCTCCTCCCCCTCCCCCTGCATAGACCTGAGTTTTAACTCTACAGTGGTACCTCGGGTTAAGTACTTAATTCGTTCTGGAGGTCTGTTCTTAATCTGAAGCTGTTCTTAACCTGAAGCACCACTTTAGCTAATGGGGCCTCCTGCTGCCGCCACGCGATTTCTGTTCTCATCCTGAAGCAAAGTTCTTAACCCAAGGTACTATTTCTGGGTTAATGGAGTCTGTAACCTGAAGTGTATGTAACCCGCAAAATACCACTGTATTTTGCAGGAGGGTGATCTGGACATTGCAGTTTGCTCTGGTCAAATTTCAAGTTAACGGGTTATAGCCAAGTAAGTTCCATTCAGAGTAGTACTATTAAAATGCATAAACCTACACCAGCCACGTACGGGAATTCAAATGAGTCTACATGGAGTAGGATAAGCTGCTTGTGGACACCAACTACTTACCAGCATGTAACACCTTGATTGCCCTGGCTGCCAGTCTGCTACTAGGTCAAGTGCGAGGGTTTGGTACTAACGTAGATGGTCCTACACAGCTCAGGACTGTGATGCTTGAAAGACAGCCTTGTCCCTTATATATCCAGTAGGTCACTGCATTCTGCAGGAGAGTTTCTCTTTCAAGTCCCCAAAAGATCAGAAGCCCACTCCACAGTGACCCAGAGCAGGGCTCACAGTGTGGCTGCCCCTGTTCTGTGGAACAGCATCTCTGTTGAGATGTGACAGGTTTCTACTATCTGCACATTCTTAAAATGGCCCAATACATTTTTGTTTTGACAGGCTTTTCCAGTTGTACAAGGTGTAAATTTTTATTTTAAACTTATTACAATGGGGTTTTTTGGTACTGTTTTTACAACTATTTTAGCTGCTTTTATATGTTAGTAAATTGCCATGAAACTAATATAGAAAGTGAATCCTAAATTGGCAAAATAAAGGCATACAGTGGTACCTTGGGTTACATAGGCTTCAGGTTACATATGCTTCAGGTTACAGACTCCATTAACCCAGAAACAGTACCTCGGGTTAAGAACTTTGCTTCAGGATGAGAACAGAAATCATGCTTCAATAGCGCGGCGGCAGAGGGAGGCCCCATTAGCTAAAGTGGTGCTTCAGGTTACGAACAGTTTCAGGTTAAGAATGGATCTCCGGAACGAATTAATTACTTAACCCGAAGTACCACTGTACTGCCTCTGAGTGGACGTGGTGCAAAAACATCTGGACAGAACTGGATTGGGGATAGTTGCACTAGCTGCTTTGCAAACAGAATCCTGGATTCAGTGGTCCTTTTGTCCAAACCAGAGAGGGCTTAATTCTCCCAGGCAACTCCAAGCAACACCATTTTGAAAGCGATTTGGCCAACAGATGGAAAAGTCAGATGTAACTTTAACAGCTTCTTCTTCTGTGCTCCTCTTTGCACTGCAACGGGCACAGAAATAATTGCAAAAATCCTGACACAGTTTCTAAAATCTACGTAAATATTGTGTTTGCTTTTTGTATGTGAGCTGGATTGCTTTCGATTCTGGATCTTTTGTGAAAAGTGCACATCACACTGTTCACCTGCAGGGGGGGCGTTTGCTTTGGGAACTGTGCTAACTTTGCTGCCAGAAGTCATTTCTCTTCACTGGATTCACAGTGAGTGTCACGGTGAAGTTTAAAGACAGATATATTGATTGCCTGAGCTCCCGCTTTGAAAAGACAAATACTGTAACAATTGCTGCCAGTCTGGTTCGTGTTGGAGCTTTCCAGCCCTTGTGTTCGACAAGCAACACATTGCAAATTGCTTCTTGTGCTGTGTGGCAAATTGCAGATCTTGAAGGCAACTTATTGGACCCCTAAGCCCTGTGCTGCTAGCTCCAGGTATTCAGATGGAGCTTTGGGCTTGTGTTTCTCAAGCAGCCACTCCCCAAGCCATATGGCAAAACACTTACGAAACCGTGTGGACTCTATTTGTTGCATTGTGTCGGGAGTAAGCAATTCCAACCCTAACATTCCCAACAATTCACAGAGTGAAGCAGCAACAGCAAGGATGGGAATCTGCTGAGACCATAGTCAAGCACCTTCCTTACACGCAGAAGGTTCAATCCCAGGTTCAGACGCCCTGCCTGAAATCCTGGAGAGCCGCTGCCAGTCAGTGTAGGCAATGCTGAGTTAGATGGACCAGTGGTGTGACTTAGTACAAGGCAGCTTCCTATGTTCATAATCTTGCATGTGTTCATCCCTAATCCAGGAATTATGGAACTCATAGAATCATAGAATTGTATCCCTGAGGATAATCTAGTCCCCAGCAATGAAGGAATATGCAGCTATCCCATATGGGGATCGAACCTGCAACCTCAGCATTATCAACACCATGCGCTAACCAACTGAGCTATCCAACAAGAGGGAAAGACTGTCACTCAGTAGTAGAGCATCTGCTTTGCATTCTACAAACCCTAGGTTGAATCCCCAGCAAAGCTGTGCAGGTCTGGGGAAAGACTTTCTGACTGAAACAGCAATAGATACATTTTTATTCCAGACAGGTCATTGTTTTGTTACTTTTTCCCCCAGAAAAGAAGATTTAAGGAAATCTAGCTCATTGGTCATCAGCCTGCTGAATGATTGGGAATCTGCAGCGCTTGGGCTTGTTTCATATGGGGGTATAGGAATGGGTGGGATACAAAAGGCAGAGGGAGAGGGTAACAGAAAGAGAAACAGAGAAAAAGTGAAAGAAAGAGAGAGAAAAGGGTGGCTGCACCTACTTTTGACTTTGACCCACCTCCCTTGGTCTGCATTCATTCCATGAAAGGAGCACTGGTTAATCAGTAGGAAAAGGCAACGTGCACATACAGTGGTACCTCGGGTTAAGAACTTAATTCGTTCTGGAGGTCTGTTCTTAACCTGAAGCACCACTTTAGCTAATGGGGCCTCCTGCTGCTGCTGTGCCACCGCTGCACGATTTCTGTTCTCATCCTGAAGCAAAGTTCTTAACCCAAGGTACTATTTCTGGGTTAGCGGAGTCTGTAACCTGGAGCATATGTAACCTGAGGTACCACTGTACCTAGAGGCCCAACCTTCTTGAATCTTGTTTCTCCCAAGTCCACACCCCTCACCAGCCCTGCTTCACACCCTGATTGTGGTTTTTCCTGGCTGAAATGTGTCCTTGAACTCTGACAATGCTTCTTGCTTGTCTGGTGTGTGTGTGCAGAAACAAGCATACTGTACAAAGGTAAAACTTGCATTCATTACTATGCCCACTTTTGCCTCTGACCCCACCCATGTGGCTCCTGGAAGTTTGCCTTGAAAGGAATGTGGCCCTCAAAGAGAAAAAGATACACTGCAGACATTTAATATGAGCCTGGATTACCTAATCTGATAGCATCCATTCCACCCAACAGAGGGCAGTGGAGCACATCACACAAGGGAGGGTGGCCCTCCCATTGCTTGTTGACTACAAAACCCTGCTGGCCAGAAATCCTGCCACTGCCCCTTCACTGAGTAGCATAATCCACATCTAACGCTTTCTAACCAAAGGACACTTAAGCATGAATTTCCTTGCTGCAGCAGCATAAGAATACTTGCAATTATGACGACGCCTTTTGAGTGTTCAAAGCATGTTGCATTCCTGATCTTAGGAATCCTTACAATAATCCTGTTTGAGTGGGATGTGCTATTGTCTTTTTATGACAAACGAAGAGGGGAGGCTTTCTTTTTTTCCGAGGGGTGGTTGTTCACTCATGCTTTAATGCCAATGTTTCACTGTGCCTTTCTCTTGCCGATTCCAGTTGTCTTAACTGTGACATGTTTTATTCTCTGTCAGGGACTGGCAGGGCTCTGGCGAGGGTGTGGCAGGGACAGGAGGCTGGAGTCCAACCCGGGAGAGGAGGGGGGCAGTGATTTATGGGGTTTTGTGCCACCAGCAAGGCAGGAAGCAGGGCTGAAGGAAGGGAGAAAAAGAAGAGTTTGAATTTGATATCCCGCCTTTCACTCCCCTTCAGGAGTCTCAAAGCGGCTAACATTCTCCTTTCCCTTCCTCCCTGACAACAAACACTCTGTGAGGTGAGTGGGGCTGAGAGACTTCAAAGAAGTGTGACTAGCCCAAGATCACCCAGCAGCTGCATGTGGAGGAGCGGAGATGCGAACCCGGTTCCCCAGATTACGAGACCACTCTTAACCACTATACCACACTGGCTCTCTCACTGGAGAGAATTTGAGCAGTTGGAGACAGGATGGGGTGCAGGACAGGTCAGAAGCAGAGGAAGAGACTGTTCAGGTGAGGGGTGGGCCCATTGAATCCCTGCCATCCTCTGCCCCACTGTCTCCTAGAACCAGAAGGGTCTTGAAGAGGCAAGCACAGCATCAACTTCGGGGTAGAAGGTTAGGGTATATCAACCTGGCGGGAGAGGTGTGGTCCCACTCAGTGCTAGATTTACAGATAAGCTCAACAAGCTATAGCTTAGGGCCCCACTCTCTTGGGGGCCCCAAAAAAAATCCAAAGGGAAAAAAACTGGTTGTACATTTCCAAAATATAAGATAAAATACAAATAAAATAAAACCTACATACACCAACAGTGTTTTGTGTTGTGTAGGTTCCTGTGATGTAAGTAATGGGCCCCGCCTGCTAGCCTGCTCCCTAAAATATCACTGGTTTGCTCATTTCTATATATAGGGTGCCTACATTCTGCATGGACTGGTTGCAGGGCAACATGTGCAAATGGCTTTAGATACCTACTAGGTCCATAAATTACCATATAGCATATGTTCAACCCAAAAAACAGTGACAATTTGTTGTTGACAAAGGACAGCTGGACATATAAAGGGTCTCATTACCTTCAGTAGCTTAGGGCCTCATCAAACCTAAATCCAGCCCTGGTCCCACTGTTGCTTCAGCTACTCTACCTGGGAAAGTTAATGTAGTCGCTAGAAGTGTGTGTGCGTGTATATTCTGTGCACTTTAGGAGCTGCTGTAATTGTGTGCTTTTGTCAATAAAGAATTAAACTACAGACTGTTTGTCCTCCTTGGCTGAGTGTGTGCAGTCCATTCTTGCATCCTTTTATTCTGTCAAAGCCACCATGGAGACCATCTGATTAAAAAAACTGCATTTGTTTATATTTTAGAAATCCCTTTCAAAAGGATTTGTCCAGCACATAGGAAAAGAGCTCCCATCCTAGAACGACATATTAGAGGTTACCGTCCACACACTTTCGCTGCGCAGATACTGGTAAAACCTCTTTTAAACTGTTTTAGCAGAGTTTATCTTCTTTCTCGTGCGTGGAAGCGATGAACATTGACGAAGTTGTTTGAAGATGACTCACCAAACTGTGAAGTCTCGGTCAAAAGATTTTATTCCCAGACCGGGTACAGTACAAGCATTACGGTTGCAAAAGAAATGTTTCCGACTGTTAACATAAACAGCAATTCAAACAAAAGTCTTATCTCCAGCACGTCGTAAATCACAGCAACAGTCCTTCAACAGAATTCATAGGCAACACTCTTCCGTCAGATGTCTGCCATTAGGCGTCTGCAAAAACGAAGCCAAGTGGTTTTCTTTTTATTAGCACTTCTAGCTGTCGCTAATTAAGTTCAGAGTGCCACTCCCATACATAAAGGGAAAACTCTGGAACCTTCTAGAAATTTTCTAGTTGTTTCTTTGCAGAATGATTCCCTAACATGACAAAAATAAGATCCCTAATGGCTGATCTCACACTCCATTCCTTCATAGAGTTGGGATAGAAATGCTGCCTTCTCCGTTCAGCTCAACATAGGAGAAGCCTTGGTGTATCAGGCCAAAGGCCCATCTAGTCCAGCATCTCAGTAGGTTCCTCTAGGAACAGTGGCAGCTCCTGCTCATTGGGACAAGTGGGATGGAATGCTGGGAGGTCAACAGCAGGTGGAGCCAGTGACAGAAAAAAGTCAACGAACTTTAGTTTTGCCCCTTCCTCCTCCTTTCCTCTGCTGAGTTAAGCTGTCAAACTTGCTCACTCAGGAGGCAGTGATGGCCACCAGCTTTTAAAGAGGATTAGACAAATTAGCAGAGGAGTAAAAGGCTATCATGGGACGCGGGTGGCACTGTGGGTTAAAGCCTCTGTGCCTAGGACTTGCCAATCGAAAGGTCGGCGGTTCGAATCCCCGTGGCGGGGTGCGCTCCCGTCGTTCGGTCCCAGCGCCTGCCAACCTAGCAGTTCGAAAGCACCTTCGGGTGCAAGTAGATAAATAGGGACCGCTTACCAGCGGGAAGGTAAACGGCGTTCCGTGTGCTGCGCTGGCTCGCCAGATGCAGCTTGTCACGCTGGCCACGTGACCCGGAAGTGTCTGCGGACAGCGCTGGCTCCCGGCCTATAGAGCGCACAACCCTAGAGTCTGTCAAGACTGGCCCGTACAGGCAGGGGTACCTTTACCTTTAAAAGGCTATCAATGGCAACTAGTCATGATGACTATGCCCTGCCTCCAGGATCAGAAGCAGTAATGCTTCTGAACATCAGTTGCTGGAAACCACAGGAGGCGAGAGGGCCCTCGCGCTGCTTGTGAACTAGATGGGCCATGGGCCTGATCTAACAGGCTCTTCTTATAATCTACAAGAGCAAAACTGCAGAGGAAGCCGATAATGAATGATGCCCCCCCCCCTTGGACTATAGGAATGCAGGCAAGTGGGTGCTAGCTGACAGCTGGCTGAGATTGGTGGGGCAGTGTGCCATCAAGCCTCCACTGTCTAGGAACTCTAGGCAGTAGATTAAGGGATTAAAAAGGAAGGGGGTGTAGACGTGTGTGATCCCCCCACCTGCTTAAAACGAGTGACTCATTCCGATCGAATAATACATTCAATGAAATGTGCTTTCCTCTTTGTCATTGCAGCTCACAAATAGTCTGTGAGCAACCTATACTTTTATCAGATTTTTCCTTTCGTTTTGCGCAAATTCCTTTGCAAGGAATACTAAGGAGGCAACTTGTGAGACACAGACTGACTACAGATGAAGCCCTTGTGCATTGAAAAGGGTACCCTCTGGTGGTAGGGAGACCACAGACCACAGACTGTGGTGGGGTACTGTTTTTGTTTCTTACATTGTTATGCATTTTTGTGTTTTTATATCGTAAACCACCATGTGATCCTCAGGTGCATGGCAGCATAGAAATTTTAATAATAATAATAATAATAATAATAATAATAATAATAATAATACTTATTTGTAGGGATTTCTATGCCTCTCAAGATATACAGTTCCAGAGCACTGTATGATTTAACATTATATAAAATGAAAAACAGAAACTCAGGAGAACATATTCAACAGTACAAATAACATTCCTTAGCAGCAGGGGTGGGAAACCTTTTTCAGCCGGAGGTCCACCTTACCTTCTTGTCAACCTCCTAAGGTCCACATGTCCGTGGTGGGCAGGGCCAGAGACAAAGTGGGCAGAACATTTGCTTTGAATGCAGAATGTTCTGGGTTCCATCCCCAGCATCTTCACTTAGGGCTGGAAATGTCCCATTTCTGAAACCCTGGAGAGCTGCTGTCAGTCAGTTGCAGACAATGCTGAGCTAGATGGACTCTAGTCTAACTCGGTATAAGGCAGATTTATGTGTGGCAGACAGAGAGGCTGCCAAGTCTCATCAACCCCACTGACCATTACTCCTTCCGTCTGACCTGTGTGGGTACAAATAATATTGCCAGGTATTAGCTTCCACCAGCAGTGAACCCTTTGACCTACAACCATCTCTAGGGTGGCCAAGAGGGACAATTGCCCCCCACCCCAGCTGAACCACAATCCCCAGATTTCTTTCCTTTTTGAAAAAGAAAGTTTATAGTATTTGTAGCCCCTGAAATATGATGGGGAATGTTTTGGGAGAAACTAGCCTGTTCCCACCTTTCTGTGTTTTACTTTGTTCCTCCTCCCTTCTTGGAAAAATATATTTCCACCCAACCACAAGTTCAGCACTGGCGTCAGTCCACGGCTATCAGAAGACCGCAGGTCTGGTTACTAGGACACCTCTACCCAATCCTTTATCACCACACCTGGCACAAAGGAGGTTCAGATTGCACCTTCAGGCAATGTATTCCTCATAGCATCCTAGCTATGCTCTTATGGCACAACATATAGGAACTATTGGTCCCAAAGCTCAGGAACCACAGCTCAAAAATTGCCTTCTCCATGGTGAATGCTATACATGCTATACACTATGCTATACATGGTGCATCTTCCCTTATTTCCATTTGAGTTTTATACCCTGGAGCACTTCAATGCACCCTTGTCTTGATATCTCTCATCTTCCTTATCACCCCACTCGGAGGATATCATCATCTTCTCCTAGTTCCTTTGAACTAATACAGAAAAGAAAAAAGAAAAAGAAAACCAACCCACCCCCACCTCTTTTATCTCCCTTTCGGAATCCCAAGAGAGGTTGGAAAATAATTCTCTTTAGGCCGAGAGTTGCAGGCCAGCTCATCAGCACATGCCAATTGTGATTGGATGGGGTGCCTTGTGAGTCCCTTTCATGCACTTTCTGACAAAGCTGGAAGTCTGGCTTTGAATCTAAGATCTTCAAAGTTCTGGGAATGAATGTTAGGAATGAGAGAAAATCTTGACATCTTGCCGTTTTCAGCAGGTTTTGGCCAAGCAAAATAATTATTTATGGCAATTCACAGGAAGCTGCCTTATACAGAGTCAGACACACTGGCCAATCTAGATCAGTATGCCTGCACTGACTGGCAGCCGCTCTCCAGGATTTGAGGCAGGGTTCCCCCTCCGCTGAGCCCTACTTAGAGATATAAGGTATTCAAACTAGGACCTTCTGCATTTAAAGCAGATGCTCAACCACCACTGAGCTATGGCCCTACTGCTAATAATAATAATAATAATAATAATAACAACAACAACAATAACAACAATAATAATAAATTTTATTTATATCCCGCCCTCCCCAGCCAAAGCTGGGCTCAGGGTGGCTAACAACAATAAAACAGTACAACACAACACAACACTACACTCTAAAATCATTCATTATAAAATTAATTCAGATCAAACCAATGGCAACCATTGGACCAGAGCTCTGTGAAGATTGCCGAAGGAGGGAGTCAGGCTGTGCCCTGGCCAAAGGCCTGGTGGAACAGCTCTGTCTTGCAGGCCCTGCGGAAAGATGTCAAGTCCCGCAGGGCCCTAGTCTCTTGTGACAGAGTGTTCCACCAGATCGGAGCCACAGCCAAAAAAGCTCTGGCTCTAGTTGAGGCCAGCCTAACCTCTCTGTGGCCTGGGATCTTCAAGATGTTTTTATTTGAAGACCGTAAGTTTCTCTGTGGGACATACCAGGAGAGGCGGTCCCGTAGGTACGAGGGTCCTAGGCCGTATAGGGCTTTAAAGGTTAAAACCAGCACCTTAAACCTGATCCTGTACTCCACCGGGAGACAGTGCAGCTGGTATAGCACCGGGTGAATGTGGTCTCGCAGCGAGGACCCCATAAGGAGTCTCGCTGCAGCATTCTGCACCCGCTGGAGTTTCTGGGTCAGTCTCAAGGGCAGCCCCACGTAGAGTGAGTTACAATAATCCAGTCTGGAGGTGACCGTCACGTGGATCACAGTGGCTAGGTCAGGGCGAGAGAGGTAAGGAGCCAACTGCTTAGCTTGGCGGAGATTGAAAAATGCCGCCTTTGTTATAGCTGCAATCTGTGCCTCCATGGAAAGGGAAGTGTCGAAGATTACACCCAAACTGTTAACGGACGGTGCTGGCACTAATTGCGCCCCCGCAAGAGATGGGAGTTTCCCCCCCCCCAATCCCATATCGTAAGAATCAGGAATTCGCATACAGTATAGGATAACCCTCAAAACCATTGCACTGTTATCTGGATCAATCTGTTCTCTCCCCAAAGATTCCAGATCTCGTGCATTATCTTCTTCAAACCTGGGAACGCACACAGTTGGGTGTTTAAGTTAGTTTACTTATCTGCAGAGCAATCAATAATATTTCAGCTTCTACTTCAGATTAATACAGAGATGGCCCTTTGCTGGAAGGCAGGAACTTAACAAAGACTTAGGGCCCCCATTCCCTAACAAAAACTTCAGAACATAGAAAACTGGCATAACTATACCAGGCCACTGGTCCATTAAACTCAGTGCTACCTACACAGCCCGGCAGTCTCTCCAGGGTTTCAGGCATGGGTCATTCCAAGGGCTGCAGATGCCAGAGACTGAATCTGCCACTGAGCTATGCCCCTTCCCCTGTTTCATCCCTTGTGACATGAAGCATTAGGGATGGCATGGGTCTCAAAAGAGGTTTCAGATAGGAACCTTTTCCAACCTTACTTTGAGATGCTGGGGATTGAACCCAGAGCCATTTGCTTGCAGAGCAAGCATCTTACCCCTGAGCTATGATCTTCCCAATGAGAAGCTGTATTCTGCCATTCATGTTTCACTTGCAGCATGCAGCTATCCAAAGCTACCTCGCACACCAACACCATAGTTAAATTCTCACTCTGTGCAGGAAGGAAACTGAAAGGCTTTGGAGATCCTGTTTAAAATGCTATCTCTGTCTGGAATAGAGAGGGGAGGGGTGGTGAGTGTACCCATTTTCTTCCCAACCTGCAGGTGGTTTGGGGTTTTTTTTTAAAAGCAAATAAAAGCTTTTGTGAATATGGCATGTAGCCTTTTGTACTTCTGACTCTTCTGAAATAAAACCAGCTGATCTGAAGCTTCTAATATTGGCCTTGACTTCAGACAGAAGAAGAAACCGATTTCTGCTGTGATTTAGTCCAAATGTCTTCCTTTTAATTAAAAAGTTATCTCTGCCTGCTAGAATTACATTGCAACTGTCTAACGCTGCAGCAATTTGCCATCCAACCATCAGCCACCTTGAACAAATGAAGATAATAGTGGGGTGGGGGAGAGAAGGAATTGTTCAATTAGAAGTGTGTGCATGATGGGGGGGGGGGGCGGGAGTGGATCTGACATTTCAATTTACAGATGTAAGCACCTCCTAACAGTCATGTCGGTATTATGTCGGAGGCCAGGAGGGCATGTCTGATGGCCATCACATGTCTAGAAACACTAGCCAACATTTTACTGGGACAGCAATAAAGGGCCTTTTTGCTGGGACCACAGCTCAGTGGTGGAGCATCTGCTTTGCATGCAGAAGGCCCCAGATTCAATACCTGGCATCTCCAGGTAGGGATGGGAAAGAAAAAACATAGTCTGAAACCTTGGAGAGCTGCTGCCAGTCAGCATAGACAATACTGAGCTAGATGGACCAATGTTGTAGGTCTGGTGGTGCCAACTTGGTTGGGGAAGGGATAGGATGATGATGATGGTGGTGGTGGTGATGATAATTTATTATTTATACCCTGCCCATCTGGCTGGGTTTCCCCAGCCACTCTGGGCGGCTTCCAACCAAATATTAAAAACACAATACAGCATTAAACATTAAAAACTTCCTTAAACAGGGCTGCCTTCAGATGTCTTTTAAAAGTAGGACATCTGGTGGGAGGGCGTTCCACAGGGCAGGTGCCACTACCAAGAAGGCCCTCTGCTTGATTCCCTGTAACCTCACATCTCACAGTGAGGGAACCACCAGAAGGCCCTTGGCGCTGGACCTCAGTGTCCGGGCTGGACAATGGGGGTGGAGGACCAAGATTGGTCAGAGGTGGAGGAACCAGAGGTTTGGTGTGGGGGGAGTTCAAGCAGTTACTTCAGAGGAGGTCCCACTACATTGTGGGGAGGGGAAGAAGAAGAAGAAGAGTTTGGATTTGATATCCTGCTTTATCACTACCTGAAGGAGTCTCAAAGCGGCTAACATTCTCCTTTCCCTTCCTCCCCCACAACAAACACTCTGTGAGGTGAGTGGGGGTGAGAGACTTCAGAGAAGTGTGACTAGCCCAAGGTCACCCAGCAGCTGCATGTGGAGGAGCAGAGACGCGAACCCGGTTCCCCAGATTACGAGTCTACCGCTCTTAACCACTACACCACACTGGCTCCGCTGCAGTGTCAGTTGTTGGGGCAGCAACTTAGCTACTCCTTAGTCACGTCTCTTAGAGCTATGTCAGAGACTTATGAGCTAGCACTTAGACTATGTGCTGACTTCTTGAATAAAGCTTTTGGGCTTCCTTGGGCAGAGAGTCCAAGCATGTGTCTGAGAGTGGGAGCAGGACTGCCAATGGTTGGTGGGGTTTTTTGGGGGTTTTTTTGAGGCAGCTTCCTATGTTTAGGAAGTATATACATATAGGCAACAGTCATGTCGGTAATATATATATATATATATATATATATATATATATATATATATATATGCTTTCGTAGATTTTCACGGGTATAGGTATGCAGGTTTTGGTGTCCTCGGGTGTCTTCCCGTGTAAAAGTTGGGGTGTCTAGGCGACGTTTCGACGAGGTCTCACTCGTCATCTGCTGGAAGGTTTCCTCCCCGTAGAGGTGAGATATTTGCTTTCGTAGATTTTCACGGGTATAGGTATGCAGGTTTTGGTGTCCTCGGGTGTCTTCCCGTGTAAAAGTTGGGGTGTCTAGGCGACGTTTCGACGAGGTCTCACTTCAGGCACCAGCCTGAAGATGACGAGTGAGACCTCGTCGAAACGTCGCCTAGACACCCCAACTTTTACACGGGAAGACACCCGAGGACACCAAAACCTGCATATATATATATATATATATATATAAAATAGTCAGTATATATATGGAAGGGCCATGGCTGTATCTGCTCAGTTTCCTACTGAGCCACACACCCAAAATTTCTATGAATAAAGCATGACCCCACGTGGAACAGATCGGGCCCTAAACATCCCAGGGCAAAACATCAGCCAACCCCTTTTCCAGGCAGTTGAGTAGCAATACTTACAAATGTCAGCCGGAGCAAACAAGACTTTTAAGCCCTTGATTAAACATCCTTGGCCTGGGAGGACTTGCATTAAATTTCACACCTTGCAGATTTCATGTATAATTAAACTGACTCCTTGCTTGATAGCAGTGAATAAATATTATTGATGATGACAAAGTCTATGGCTGGGTTTGCATACTGTACTTTGAAAACTGTGGTGTGTTCCATTTCTAATACCCAATGACTGCCTAAATCACAGGCAGTCCAGTCAATTGCATTCCATTTAAAATATACCATTGGTGATTTAGCCTTTGGATGTGTATGTGCACCCACAGGAAAAGCCATCCTGAACTACATCCACAGAGTCAAAAATCAGAATCCATTGTTCATTCTTGTTCATAAGCCATTGTATTGTTTCCTTTAGTTGTCTCGCCTACAAAGGCAGCTCTGGAAATCCAACCAGTACAGCAGAGATCTGTGGAAATTGACAGAATTTGCATTCCAGTGGGGTGCCTTGCCAAATTAACTGCAGTGTCCTTCAGAAGAGCTCTATTCTTCATTGGAGATATATTTATCTGCCTTCATTTGAGCCCCAAACATCAGATCCAACACCACAGTGAACATATGAAGTGTGATGCTCAGATGTACCAACTATCATCCCACTTCCCACAGTGGCTAACCTGATGATATATCTGCAAAGTCCACAAGCAGGACTTGCGGCAACAGAGCTGGGCTGGGAAACCTGTGGCCCTGCAATTCCCATGATCCCTGTCTTCCACTGAGTCAGGTCATCAGTCCATCTTTCTCAGTATATTTTGCACTGGCTGGCAGCAGCTCTCTGGGGTTTCAAACAGAGGTGTCTCATGGCTCTTTCTGGAGATGCCAGGGATTGAACCTAGGACCTTCTGCATGCAAAGCAGATGCCCCACCACTGAGCTGCCATCCCAGAAGATTCCCTTTTATTATTGTTGTTGCTTGTTTAAAGTAAAACATTGGTTAGCATTCCGGACACACAGTGGCCATTAAGCATGTCCTACTGGCCTCCAGCTGTATCTTGGTGGCTTCCAACAGAGCACCCACATGACTATTAGGAGGCCTGTCCAACTCACAGAATCCAACTCTTTTCAACACAGAATGTGACCTCCTGAGAGCAGAACTCTGATGGAAGAACAAAGAACATGCAGTCCTGATCAAAATCCCTTCAAAATACCCCAAGACCTGCTCTCCAACAGGGTCCCTTCAACCATTGCTAGTTCTCTAATTATCAAGAGCTCGTGGAGGAAAGAAATAAAATAGCAATCTTTGACACCTGGCGAAAAATGAGCTATTAAGATGAACTGTCTCTCATAACAAGTCACCTCTAATTTGGAACATGAACTTGGTCCTGCATGAATGAACGGAATAATTGCATTAGTTCTTTCAGCTAACCTACAGGAGGTTATACAGTCCATTTAAAAGAAAAGAATACTGCAGGACAAAAGGGATGCCTTTATATACTTTTTGCATGCTAGTTCGTGCTTCCCTTAAGGAGGGGTTTTGAGGCCTCAGGGGCCAAATGAAGCCCTTTTATCTATCCAGCCCTCAGCACTCACTCCAGGCCACAACACTCACTGCTTCAACTATACACCTCCCCTCAAGTGCTTATCCTTGCTGGAATGTGCCACATCTTGCTTGTCTGCAGGGAGGGTGCAGAATAGGATGTGTCTGTGTCTGTGTGACATGACTGCAATGTAACCTGTCCAACAGTATTGTCCAACAGTAAGAGTCACACCCATTGCTCTATGTTTGCTATTGGTCATGCCCACCACTGGCATGTGGCCCCCGCAGAAGGTTGTAGATTTAGGGTTGCCGTGTGTCCTCTTTTTCCAGGACACGTCCTCTTTTTCATGGGTATGTAAAATGAGAGTCATCATAGTGATCCATAGTTAAAAGCAGAAGTCGGCAAATGTGTCCTCTTTTGCTCTTCAAAATATGGCATCCCAATTTGGCCCTTGGACTAAAAAAGTTTCCCCAACCCCCAATCGAGTCTAACACTCCGTTCCTGACTGCTGCCAGACATACGCCTCTGGGAAATCTAAAAGCAAGGTATGTGAACAACACTATTATTGTTGTTATTAATCATTAGGTTATTGCAATTTCACTTTCTTCGATCATGGAACCCAAGGTGGACATGACAAGGGCTCACATACTGTTTCCAAAGTTCAGAGCAGATCTTCAAGGTATACTTGACCTGCCCCTTGAACTATGCTCACTATCTGATATGGTACCTTCCTGGATGTGGGAATTGCTTCACTTCTGGAATAGCATTGGATTCACATCAGGAGCCTTTGCCACTGCATTGGGGGCATCTGATGATGGAGGTGGGACTCTTTTCCAGACAACATACAAGCATAAGAAGAGCCCTACTGGATCGGGCCAATGGCCCATCTAGTTGAGCATCCTCTTCTCCCAGTGGCCACCCACATGTGCATGTGTGTGGCAAACCTGTGAGCAGAATCCAAGTACAAAAGCACTCTCCTCTCCTAGGGTTTCTAGCAACTGGTGTTCAGAAGCATTGTTGCTCCTCTGTGAAGGCAGAGCATAGCCATCATGTACAGTAGCCATTGATAGCCTTCTGTTCCATAAATTTGTCCAATTCTCTTTCAAACCATCCAAGTTGGTGCCCATCACTGCATCCTGAGGGGCAAAACCACTTAGCTGCTGCCCAGCATCCCAATCAGCACAGCACAGACCACTGGGCTCCTCCGGAGGTCCAATCCTCATCCCCCTATGATCAGCAGTGCCAAGGTATCGCCGTGACAACTTTTGCCTCTGGTCCCACCCACCACTGGAAGGCAACTTCCTGATGCTTGTGGAAGAGGGAAGGGATGCCCATTTTTGCAAGGATTTCCCCCCTAACATACACACCTTTGTACACATTATTCGGTTAAAGAACTGTATCACAAAATTTGGGGAAGTGCAGATTTCAATGGACAGCTGTGGTTTGGTTTGCATCTTGGTTTGAAAAGTGTGAGTTTTATCATTTCTCTACAAAAATGCAGACCAAATTGAATTTCTCCACACCCTTAGTGACCCACCACCAGTTTAGAGTTCTTGCAAAGAGACAATTACTGCACTCGGCAATGCAGATATTTGCCTCTAATTTCCTCCCACCACCACCATTATTGGGTGATGGCCTTCATTAATCCATAGGAGAAATTTATGTCAACTGCACTGGAGACCCTTTTCATAAAGGAGCAATTACCACGAGCTTTGTGATAAAGTTGGCCTGTGAGTCATCACATTTTTTTAAAACCAGAGCTCACATCCACCCACCACAACCCTCATCCACAATGGGACTCTGCTAATTATGCACAAAAGGAGCATGCCACTCCAGAATAGGGTCAAGTCAGCAAGAAAAGAGAGCATGAACAATACTGAGCACATTAAGTATACTAATAAAAACTAAATTAGAAAACAAAGAAGGACAAAACGTGTGCTCTTAGTACTTTTGCAAACCTTGCAGTTTTCTCAGGTGCTTCTGCATCAACAGAACAAGTACTTTATGGGAGAGGGAAAATATAATCAGAGGATTTTAGAGTGGGCAGAATCCTAGGAGGTCATCTATTCTACCAGCCTCTGCTCAATGCAGTAGCTAGCCTTACAACTGCAGCAAGATTGATTTGGGCCTCTGCTTAAATATCTCCCACTTTCGTCCATCAGAAAGGCTGCAAGGCAGAGGTCCCAGCCAGGTAGACACAGATATGGGACTCATAAAAGGTTTGTTCAGATTTGTAATAGCAAATGCTACCTTTTAGAATCGTCCCCAGGTGACCTAAATATGAGAAGTGCAAAATAAAATAGAAATCCTTCTCCCCACCTGCACCTGAGATTTAATGCTATCATGCATTGTTATACATTGTTTAATATGTGTTTATGTTGTGTGTGTTATTTGGAAATATTACTTGTTTCTTATAATACAAGTTTCTTTAAAATTATCCCACTACCTTCCCAGGCAGTCTGTTCCAATGTTGAGCACCTCTTACCATTAATTCTTTTTCATTCTTTTCCTCCCAACCACTTCTCCTAATGGTTAGACAAAATTTGTTGTAATTTATACCCACTCATTCTTGTCCTGTCCTCAGAGCATCAACAACAGGAAGTTGGCTCTGTATTCTGTGATACTTGAAGACTGATGTTGTGGACCCCCTTGAAACTTCTCTTCTCCAGGTTAAATATGGTCAGCTCTTTCCATTTTCCTCATGGGACTTTGCAACCTCACCATCCTGAATACTAGTCAAACCGAGCTTTCTCAGATAACCCTGGGTCTTGCTTGAGTTGGGTTGTGATATCCCTGGATCACTACAGGCCAGGTTAAGGGCTTGGATTCATCTGGAGCTTCCAGGGGTGGGGAATCAGGCAGGAAGAAGAAACAGGCATAAGCAAGAAGGCGGCAAGAAACCTTGAAAGGAAGAGACCTACCAAGTAGTTTCAGCTTTGTGAGACAAGGTAGGGGGTGCCTTTCCCAACAAGCCTCTCTTTCTCACCTCTTCCAGGTCTCTCCTCCTTCCTGTTTCTGCCCCCTGAAGGATCTGATCCTACATAGGAAGAGGCTGGGGCAAAACTGGAATGCCTCTGCCTGTCATTGGCTCTGGATCTGCCTACCTTGCATCCCAACAGTCCTCATGGGCACCAGACACCGCTGACTCAGGCTAGCTCCTTTACACATTCATGTACATCATTCCATCCTACTCAGTTCAAATATTTTCTGTAGTTTGGGTCCCACTCTTCCAAGATCTGCATCAAATATTTCTCTTCTGCTAGTGGCACCTTAGGGTTTCACTGTTTCCTTTACTTACCAGGATTTCAGCCCTTAAGTGGTCTCCGTTGTATCCAATCACACCTTCAAGTCTCATTACCCCAGTAATTTATATTCCCAATAAAAAAAGCTGTAGACTTGACACTAATCATACCCCCAACAACAAAAAGTCACCCCCAAAATATTTGTATTAATTTTTATTCCTAGGTTTTAATTGGAGAGTTTGCTTTTTCACCAGGGAAATAAACAGTTGAGTTCAGCTATCCAAGGGCCATGTAGTTTCATTAGAATTTACATTAATTCCTCATTAGCCAACAACATGAATGTTGAGATCAATTGAGAACAGAGAGGAAAGAGCATTGCCCTGAGGTGTAAGTGAAATTTTGGTTCAATTATAGTAACACCAAGCCGCAACTATTCTGTTTTTGTGAATGTATTAGGCACTGACGGAAAATGTCCCATTAGAGTTTTGTTGGTGCCTCTTGTAAAAAATGTTCACTTATTCACTGACAGCACGGGTGAGGAAGCTTTATTCAGCCCAGGAGGGGTCACAGTCCCACCTGGGTATTCTTCCTGGCGCCACATGTGGTGGGTGGGATCAGAGGCAAAAGTGAGGAGAGCAACAGGTACGGTAGACGACATTCCAGCCACACAAAAGTCAGAGGTTTCTGCACTCATCCACACATCTCTGCTTCTTCCATCCAGGCAAGGGCTGTCACACTTCAATGACACATTCCAGCCAGGCAAAAGCAATTGAGGAATGGAGAAAGCAGGGCTAGGAAGCGGACGTGACTTAGGGTGAGCTATCCAGGGTCTGGATAGAGAAATCTGGAGGGCTGCATTCTATACCTGAGGTTCCCCACCCCTGATTTACAGCACCCACACTAGCCCTAGCTCTCAACTCCTTTCACCCACTTTACCATCGTCACATAAATAAATCCAACAGGATGCAAAATGTTTTGCGACATCAGCTACTCACGGTGCAATCCTCAACTTTCAGCCTTGATGGAGGTAATCCACTGCCCTCATTGCCAGTGTGGTCCTTCAGAGATGTCACCTACTCACCAAACCTTCTTTTGCTATACAGTATTGTGTCCCAGAGCAAACTCCAATTCTCCAATCTCCCACTCCTCCTCCTCCTCATCCTACCATGCTCATGATACTCAGGCACTAGATAAGGAAGCCCCAAGGGCCACATTTGCCCCCTCCCCACCTCACTCCCATCCTGAGGTTCCTCACACTTGCTGAAAAAGATTGGAAATTGTTACTATTCACACAAAGTACAGTGGTACCTCGTGTTACAGACGCTTCAGGTTACAGACTCCGCTAACCCAGAAATAGTACCTCGGGTTAAGAACTTTGCTTCAGGATGAGAACAGAAATTGTGCGGCAGTGGCGAGGTGGCAGTGGGAGGCCCCATTAGCTAAAGTGGTACCTCAGGTTAAGAACAGTTTCAGGTTAAGAACCGACCTCCAGAACAAATTAAGTTCTTAACCTGAGGTACCACTGTATGCACTTTGGGAGAGGGAAAGCAAGAAAAACACCAGAATGGCTAGTTTGTGTCCTAAAATTGCAGCAAGAGAATATTTGGCCCATTGGCCAAAGAACTGAAGAGTCATTTCAAACAAAGGAAAGACCCTGAAATGCTCAGGAAATGCTTCTTTCTTTTTAAAAAAAACATGCTATTTCTCTCTACTAAGAAATATAAATTCCACTTATAAGAAAACAAAAAGCAGGAACTGTCATTCAGTTGTTCCGTGTGCACTTTGATATGCTCAACTTGTTTTTAATGAGAAAACTTGCTTGCTTTGGGGGAATGTTAAATAGCTGTGAATTGAGAAGAGGCATTTTGCCTCATCAAATATCTTAAAGTTCTTCCAATATTTCAGTCTGCCCACCTGCCCGTGAAAGCAGCAGCTATGGAGGAATAAAACTTTTTTTTTTTAATTCCCCAAACAAGCTGTTCTACTATTGAAAGAAAACTAATTAAAGTTAAAAATTAAAAGTATTATTACTAAAGGGGCTTCTACACAAGCAGAAAATGACAATTTGCAAGCAGATCAAGCAATACTGAAGTGGCATTAAACTTGTTTATTATTATTATTATTATTATTATTATTATTATTATTATTATTATTTACAAATGATTTATTCCTCATATTCTTGTCCTTATTTCTCCAAGTTGCTCAGGGTGGCATACTGGGTATGATAAGCCCCCTTTATTCTCACAACGACCCTGTGAGGTATGTTAATATGAGACAGTGATTGACCCAAGGCAAATTTCATGGCTGAACCAGGATTGGACCTTCCAGCCACCGTGAGCTTTCATGCCCAATAGATTGCTAACAGCATAGAGATAAGGAAATTCTGGGCTAACTAATCTCATTGTCTGGAAAGGGAACTTCAGGGTCACATCATAAAACAAGATGTGATGAGTATCATTGCCTACCAACTTTTAAATGCAATGCATCTATTAATAAACGTGTTAATGCTGCCTACAAAGCTATTGGGTTTTTATGCTGCAGCATCCCATTGTTGAGCTCATTATCCATGATAATCCACAAATCCTTCTTGGCAACATGACTTGCCCAGACCCATTATCCACCATCTTAAACGGCTGCATTTGGCACTTGCTTCCTATCATCAGAGCCCCTGATTATTCAATCCACTCATTATCAAACGAGGCACATCGGCCTGTGCAGTGCGCACTCAGGCTTTGACGTGCTAAGCCGACACATGAAGTCATCCCAATTTAAGTAATCCTTGGAAAGAGGGAAAGCAGGGGAGCATCACAGTTTGATCTGTGGCTTCATGGCTTCACTTCTCATAATACTGCTCCTCAACCAGAGAAGAAAGACTCACATGATCCCCACAGGAGAAGCATAAGGCTGGGGTAGCCAACGTTGTGCCCTCCAAGTTACTACTATTATCACTACTGATTTTTAATCCTGTTCCAAACAGCAAGTACATTCAAACCCAAACTAAATCCATACAGATTCATTTATCCAGCTAGAAAAGCCTATTGGAACAAAAAAATGTCTTCAGTTGGTTTCCAGAAAGTGCAGATTGTGGGTAATTGACATACAGGAATGCTATTCCACAGGACAGGAACTGCCACATTAAAAGCCCTGCGCCAAGTTATTGTGGTGCAGGCTTCTGAGATCTTTGAAACTCTCCTGCAGACCACAGTGTTCTACTGGGTGTATTAAGGCCAATGTTGCTGGACCTTTATCTCTTCTCAGCCCCAGCTAGCATGGCCAATGGTGAGGTTCGTAAGGGTAGGGTAGAAATTTGATTCGGTTTACAGTGAAATGTGAATGTACCAAATTTGTACTTTCTGAAACAATGCATGAACCAAAATACAGCATGATCCTTTCAAATTCACACTTCTCTGAATTTTGCAGTACAGTCCTCCAAACAAGTAACATGAACAAATAAGCAGACACTGTGGTATAAATTATACATATATTAGTGAAAATAGCATGCAAAAATTATATTAAGGTGAATTGCTTTGCAAAAAAATTGTGCATATTAGGCAGAATTCCATTTTTAAAATTTGTATAGTAGGAGAAATTCACACCAAAATATTGACAATTTTTCATGAGGACTTAAAAAGTAGTAATAATCATGAACTGATGTAGAAATGTGGAGAACTGAGGATTGGAAAAAATGAGAAACAGAGAAGCCAAAATGAACATATTTGCTCAGTGATTATGGGAGTCATAGTCCAACCATATCTGGACAGCACAAAATTGGCTATCCTTGCATTGTGCTATTTTATTCCAATGTTGATTTAAAATCAGCTCAGCTTGTGTCCTCCCAGCAAAGAAATTAAAACGATACTGCATTGTTCAAGCTTTCCTGTCTTAAAGATTTCCTGCTTTTAGGTTTAGAAACAGAATGGACTAGTCAAATGCATCTGTCAATAACATAAGTGACACACCCCAAATGCATGTTTTATGTAGGAATCCTAGTGAAGGGAATTATGCAGAAAAAGCAATAAGTACTAGAGAAATCGTCCTTTTCTCCATTAACCACTGATCGCTACCATACCTCACAAGAATATGGAATTATATCAAAAAGCTCAAGAAGGTCACACCAGCTACACTCAGGGACTCTTCCAGATCTACAGATTCTAGGATGCTGGACTAGATGAGACATTGACCTAATCCAGCAAGCTCTTCTTATGTTCTTATGGAGGGATGATTCTGCAGGTGAAACCAAGTATCAAGGAACAGAAAACAGACATGGAAAAACTGCATGGATTCTCTTGTGCTCTGCCGTAACCCTTGGTTTTGCAAGTAAATAAGATTCTTATTTTGAAAAGGTCAGTGGGAGTCACTGAGGGGCCTTGGAAACAACAAGCAGAAATATTCCTCACCAATTATCATGCAACCTTAATGTTGTTTCCTGCTCCACATTTGAAAGCTTCTGACAGGGTTCATGGGATGAAGCAGCAGTTCCATGCATATAGATTCAAAACAGGAGGAGGAAAAAAAGGGGGGGAGACTTTTGACTTCATACTTTCATCAGGCCCGGCATGCAAGCAGGGATTATGATCGATACTCCTGGCTTCTTTGGTTTGACAAATAAATCACAGCAAGGTGTCCATCAGTGAACAAAGGAATGGAAAACAGGAAAGAGAGATTCAGATTTCTTCGATGTTAGGATCCCCTCTCACCCCTCCAAGTCCATGAGCATGTAGGAAGGGGCTATGGCATAAAGATCCTACAGGGGCACGAGGAACCATGTGCACGAGCAGGTGCTGGGCACGCATTTGTTTACTTGGAGTGTAATCCCAGATCCAGGGCTTAAGAGAGCCACAGACACACATGGAAAGTGGGAGGCAGAAAGATTGTTGCACCAGGCCAGAGCTGGTGCAGCAATTGGGTCCAGTTCAAGGCTACTGACATCATGGATCTCAAGCTGGTTCCACTGTCATCCCATGATGCCAATAGATGCAAGGATGGCTCAACACACACCTCTCCCTGCCCCTTGGAGCCATGTCCTAGGGGCCGAGGTCTCTTCAGCCACCCCAATAAAATATTTGAGGGGGCCAGAGGGCCACCCCCCCAAGTTGAAGGGCATTGCCATTCAAATGGTGTGCATGTGTCACATCTTGTGATTGATTATGCAGGGTGGGACATACCTGGAACCTTCCAATGTTTTATTCAAGTTAGCACCCCTGACTTAGTGGGTGGTACGTCCTCCCTGTTGAAATACAAGATGCCCCATCAATATTAGCATCCTGCCAGCTCTTGAAGACTCACCAGTTTATTCAAGCATCCCCCTGTTATGATTGCTGTTTTGACGGTTTAAATTGTTATGCTTTTTAACGGGATTGCTTTATTGTCTAATTTAATTGTGGATGTTTTTAATGTTTTGTTTTATTGTGTGTTTTAATGGGGTGTACTTAATTTTATACTGGCAAAATTGTTTAGAAGCCATTTTGGCACCTAAGCAGTATCTATATGAAATGATGGTGGTGGTGATGCCCTGTTCAGCAGTGGAAGCCAATTCATCCTAGTCTTCGCCCCATCTTCCTCCCCACTCAGTTCTACACTACACAGTTCTACAGTTCTACGGAGGAGGAGGAAGCAAGTAGGCAGTGGTATCAAGGCACACATGTGGGAGCTGGCAGAGGGCAGACTGCATTTGTTAGGACTTTGACCCATTTGCCTTCATAAACCAGCTTCCACTGGCTGGATAGTCATCTGTCTGGGATGCTGTAGTTGCATCCTGCTGTGTAGCTCCTCAAGTATGCAACGGATTGGACAGGTTGATCTGCAAGATCCCTTTTAGCTCTATACTTCTAGCATTCTACGGAATAGTTAATACACTTATGCTCTTGCACAAGAGTGGAGTTGCCATAATCACCTTTTGTTCAGGCAGGTTCTTAAACAGGCAGAAATCTGTCAAGTACCTCTCAACCTGAGGTGGAGGATGCTTCACCTGTTGCATTTCTGCCTGTTTGGAAGCAAAGAAGACATCTGAAGGCAGCCCTGTTCAGGGAAGTTTTTAATGTGTGACATCTTAGTGTATTTTTGGTCTTTGTTGGAGGCCGCCCAGAGTGGCTGTGGAAGCCCAGCCAGGTGGGCGGGGTACAAATAATAAATTATTATTATTATTATTATTATTATTATTATTATTATTATTAGACTGAAAAAAGAGACAGAAACCTCCAAACAAGGGAGATGGCATGCATTTGCCTTCTCTGGGCTGTACAGATGTAAATGTTTTTATGCACATCAAAAAGGCTTATCATTTTTCCCCATTAATCTCTCATAACAATCTGGTCTATAGTTTAATGCACCCATCTTACATGGTGTTGGATATGATTACATTTCCAAGGGTCTTCCATCCCATCAGCAAAATCAATGTAATTGTGAAAATGACTTCTCTTTTGTCAGGGCAATAAAGATACTTCACATTAAATGCCTATTTCGCTACTAGGCCCATCAATGCATGAAAACCTTTGATTGTTGTAAAAGATGCTGAACCCTTCTTGGATTGTTTAAAAGCAATTTAGCACAGGGGTGGGAATGCTAGAGAAACCAGGCGGAAACATTCAGAGTTGGCCAAATGAAGTAAATAATGGCATTCGTATTCTGTGTTCAACCATTTTATTGAGTTATTCATGGAAAAAAGAACAAATGGGCAGCTCCGCCCCACTCTGATTCAATTTGGAACTGGGCTTGACAAACTGAACCATTTTCATTATATATATATATATATAAGATTTGTTTCTTCTGAGCTGAAACTGGATCCTGCTACACACTGGTTTTGTCCAAATCCTGAGCTGAATTTGGTCAATTTGGGGGCATCCAGACTTGGGCTAAGTCAGAGCAGTTCAGGGCTATCAGGGGGCAGGGGCCTCATTTGCCAGCATGCCCCCCCCCATGGAATGTGCTTTTGAAGTAAACCCCAACTCCTTGGGCTGCAGGGTGCTGCTTGGCTGCAGTAAGGAAAGGTTTTGTGAAGCAGCATTCTGCAGGATCAGAACCCACTCTCCATTCTCAGCAGAGGGGGAATGAGACATCCAAGATCTTACCTGGCTCCCGATCAAGAGTGTGAGAGGATCTGAGTGTTTCATCCAATCCTCCTGACCTTCTCCCACTGCCCTTTTCTCCCTTTCCTGACCTGACGGTAACACAAGAGGTCCCCCGCCTTGGTGCTTCCTCAAACTCTGCTAGGACAGTGTTCCAGAAGCCAGGAAGCCTGGAGAATGCAATTTCCCCAGGGTCTCCAAGATTCTAGCACTACACTGAGTTTATAACTGGATCAATTTGGGGAGATCTGGGGTTCGTCTGAATCTAGCCAAGACAGCCTCAGATTATGATCTGCCTTGAAGAAGGGGTTCAGCCTAGCCTTCTCACTGGCAGGCTACTTTTCCATGCACAAGGAAATTTGTTCCACACATTCCACACATTATTTAGCACATTCCAAGGGGTAAAGTTGCTATGATGTTAATTGCACACGTGCAATTTAACATGAACATTTGGTGGGGTGAGGTGATGAAAACTGCAGTTAAGAGGAAGCCAGGGGCTGGTGAGGGAGTTCTCCTTGAAAATGGCAACAAAAGTTATCAAGGGAACTTCCCTATGAGAAAAGGTTAGAACATTTTGAGCTTTTTAGTTTAGAGAAAAGAAGAGGAAGAGGCAGCATGATAGACATGCATAAAATTATGGCAGGGAGAGAAAGAGTGAAACTCAACCCCCACCCACCTGCCCCACAGTCTGAGTCTACTCCTGATTCCCCACGGCTGCTAATGTACTTGACATCAACAAAAAAGTGTGCATGTTAATTGCAGTCACACAATTACCATCACTTCCAGTGTGGCCTTTAGCATGACTATTCAGAGTGTGAAAAGCAAGTGATGTGTGTTATACAGACAGCCAAGAGTCAAGCAGGACACGTAATACAATTGATGGCATCTAGAGCAGTTTATGTTAGCTGGGGGGGAAATGCAAGGAGAAGCGATGAAATAGTCAGTGGAATACAAATGTATAACACCAAGAAATCTTTTGGCTGTCATGAGCAGTCAGCCTCCATCTCTCTGTTCCATTCCTAATCCAGTACGCTGAATGGAGCCATTTGGAGGAGCAACCCACTTCATGGGAGACTGCCTCATTCTGTTAGAAGCACTGAGGCATTGATGACATCTTCATACGGAAGAGCATCAAACAGGCAGCAGCCAGAAAATAGAAGACTGCTCTGTTTGCAGAGCTCTTAAACAGGGGTTCTCTGCTGAAAGCCACTAACAAGTGTTCCGATTTCCAGTTTTGGTGTGCTCTGCGGTTCCATCCCCCAGACTGCCAGGCAAACTGCAATTTGCTGCTAATGATCAGATCTGTGGAGCGGAGCAGTAGTAATTTCATTCCACACATTCTTTAACACATTCCAAGGGGTAAACTTGGTATGTTGTGGTTTGCACATGTGCATTTAGCATAAAGATTGGGGGAGGGAATAAAATTGCTGTTGATGTTTTGGTTAGATGGGGGGGGGGGAATTCCCTCAGTCTGAAAAGAATATGCTTTGCTAAAGGAAGGAAAACAAAACAGAACCAATCACATAACATATATTCAGGCTGGAGTAGTGCCCAAGGAGATATTGCCTTATAGATGCATTCAATATTATGGTAGATTTGAAGTCTTGTTGTGATGTTGAGTACATTGCCTTGAGCACCTGACAGAAGGAAGGGGTGCTTCACAAGCACTTCCCAGCCAGACAAGAACATTCAGAGGGTGAAAAGCAGGGCCCGTAGTGTGGTCTGGGGAGAGGGAGTGCAGCCTGGAGAGATTACCAAGGGCCACGTAAAGAGGACTGAAGGGCCACATTCCATCCCCAGGGCTGAGGTTCCCAACCCCTGGCTTATCATACTGGACAGGTTCATCTTTCACCTGTTCCCAAGTACTGACTTTTACAAGGACCCATAAGAGGGCTGTCACTACAAGGTGTTCTCCAATAGCATCGCTTCTTCTCCTGCCCTGCTTGTCACTGTCAGTTAGGAAATCTACAGTCTCAGTTCCTTTTGCATATTTAATCCCCATGTTGTACAAGTCTGAAATGAAGTAGGGGAGGGGGGGTTGTTAAATCATGCAAAGCAACTAATTAAGTTCATATTTTTTAGATTTGTCAGTTTAGGTTCCAACATGCTTGTAGGGGAAGTCAGGGGGAAGAATAAAGTATAATGGTCTTTTTTAAGCCATCACAAATCAAAATGTCCTTGTAAAGTAAACAGTCAATACTCTAATTGTTCAGCAAATTAAAAAAGCAGTGATCGCATCACCTACACTAATTAATAAGAAATTTCTGGCTTTGACTCAGAGACTTGGATTTCAGATAAATCTACCAGCAACTTAAAGGCATTGCAGAGAATTTAACTGTGCTTTTTGTCGTTCAGGGTTGTGCAGAAGCTGCTAACAAAACAAAACAGCACACCAATTTTCTTTGGGATACCAAGAAATAACCAGCAGCCAGGTGAGGGTGTGTGGAATTATATTAAATCATGGGATCCCAGTGATATTCCAGGTGGGAAAAGACCATGTCCACTCCTATGCTTCTTTGATCATCACATCGCACAAGTGAGATCAAGATAAAGGCTGGGATTTCCAAGGGCTCCTAGGCTTTCAATCGATTCCAGGTTAACTTGGGAGACATGGCCTATAATGTGACCTCTGCTCCCTTGCTATGTGATTAGCGAACAGTGCAGGGAGCAAAGCAGGCATTCTGGTCACATCCACACCTCAGCCCTATTAGACCACCTTGACAGGCATGGCTATCCCCCAACTTTAGTTTGTGTTTCAAACACACAGGGATGCGTACAAAAACCTGTGCAATTGCCCTTCCTCTCCCTGTCCTAGATCCATTTTGCATGTGTTGCTGCCAGGCCAAGTAATGTCACTCACATACCTGCTTTTTGCCCCACCCACCCTGAAAGAAGACTCAAAAAGACAACTTATTAAGAGGTAAAAAGAAGAAGAAGAGTTTGGATTTGATATCCCGCTTTATCACTACCTGAAGGAGTCTCAAAGCGGCTAACAATCTCCTTTCCCTTCCTCCCCCACAACAAACACTCTGTGAGGTGAGTGGGGCTGAGAGACTTCAGTGAAGTGTGACTAGCCCAAGGTCACCCAGCAGCTGCATGTGGAGGAGCAGGGAAGTGAACCCGGTTCACCAGATTACGAGTCTACCGCTCTTAACCACTACACCACACTGGCGGGTGATATCTATTAAAATATATTGAATTAGTTATTTGGCTAACTGTCAGATCCTCTAAGTGCGGGCAGGGGAGTAAATGGAGGTGGAGGCACCTTAAATAACAGGCTAGTGTGCCCCCTCCCATTGGATACTCAGCCCCACGTGGCACCAGGTCCCCACCCAGATAAAGAGGCCACCTTGAGTCTCTTTCCCCTGGGTGGAAAGTGAAGCAAATGCCCCCCCCCCACACACACACAGATAACAGAAACGGAATGCCTACATTAAAAAAAGAGCAAGCCAACCAGTGAAACCTCTTTCAAATGTGCATTCTTGCCTTTTTCAATAGGAAGACAAAGCTGCTCTTTCATCAACACGCCCAGAATGAAGAATTGCCCTTATTTCAAATGACCCAGGCATAGTTTTTTTTCCTGCTTTACTCTAGCAAGAACCATAACTCTATCATGCAAGAGGGTGAGAAATCAACAGTAACTGAGTTAATCAAAAACAATACCCCACTGGGGTCCACGGTTTTGTGAGGGGTTTGGGGGGAAGGGGTTGTAATAGAAATCTTTGTCCCCATTTGCTTTTGATGGCAAATCCAATCTGCTATTCATCATTTCTGGGCACATTTGTTGAACATTATGAGATTACTTCTTTATATTATATATTTACATGGGAGCGAATGAATTCCATAAATCAAAGTGGATTGAAGGGGAGGGCAAAGTTATTATTTACAATGTGGCAGCTTTGCCATCATGGCATTTCATTTTATATATATATATATATATATATATATATATATATATATATATACACACACACACACACACACACACACACACACACACACACACATATAACACACCCTGCACTTTTTGTGCCTGCAAAAAGTACATGGTTAGGACTGGGCCAAAATCGAACCCTGATCTAGAGGTTAATGTGTCTATGTCCACATTCACACCATACACATAAAGGGCTATGATGCCACTTTAAATTGTCATGGCTTCCCCCAAAGGATTCTGGGAGCTGTAGTTTGTGAAGGGTGCTGAGAGTTGGTAGGAGACCTCTTTTGCCCTCCCAGAGATACAATTCCAAGAGTGATTTAATAAGCAATATCTCTTCACTGGAAACTGTAGCTCTTGGAGGGGAGGAGGGGCTCCTAACAAGTCTCAGGACCTTTAACAAACTAGAGCTCCCATAATTCTTTGGGGAAAGCCATGACTGTTTGAAATGGTATCATTACACTTTAAATGTATGGTGTGAATATGGCCAACCTCAGAAATGAAAGGTCAGTCACTGAATTTCATCCTCACGGCATTGCACAAGACCCCAGATCCTTTGATGGACACTACCAGGAATTTGTAAAGATGAGGTAGAAATTAAATTCACTTTCTCACATTCTGAAACAACACATGAACCAAAACGCAACCATCCTTTCAAATTTGCTCTTCTCTGAATTTTTCGATGCAGTCCTCCAGCCAAGTAATATATATATATATATAAATATATATATGCCAGGGTGAAGTGTGCATATAAATGCACATATTACTGAGAGCAACATTCAGAAAATATATTGTGGGTAAATGCTTCACAGAAAAAGTGCACGAGGCAAAATGCATACAAACATGTCTATATTAATAGAAATTTGCACTAAAACGATGATGAGAACCTTTAAAGGTAAAGGGACCCCTGACTATTAGGTCCAGTCATGACTGACTCTGGGGTTGTGGTGCTCATCTTGCTTTATTGGCCGAGGGAGCCGGTGTACATCTTCCGGGTCATGTGGCCAGCATGACTAAGCCGCTTCTGGCAAACCAGAGCAGCGCATGGAAATGCCGTTTACCTTCTCGCTTGCACTTTTGACGTGCTTTCGAACTGCTAGGTTGGCAGGAGCAGGGACCGAGCAACAGGAGCTCACCCCGTCATGGGGATTCGAACCGCCAACCTTCTGATCAGCAAGTCCTAGGCTCTGTGGTTTAACCCCACAGCGCCACCCACGTCCCTCATGAGAACCTTTATTAAAGCAGAAATTGGTGTGGAAATGTGGAGAGCTAAACTTAAGGCTTGAAAAATGAGAAATCCCCTAGGGGTTGTACCACTGGGCAGATATGGGGACATCAGCACATCAGGAGGGTCCACCAGCACCTACCCGTGACCAGGTGCTACTGAGCAACAGCATCTACCACTTCTGCTAGGGGGAGTTCCCAAAGTGGGTTATGGGAACCTAGTGTGTGTTGTGCTGCTACCACCTATGGAAGGCAAACCTCATAATCTCCCCAACATCATTCAGAGTCAGAGGGCAATTGACACAGCTGCCACCCATCTGCCAAGGGAGAGGCAATTGCAAGGAACATCACTCACCTGTCCTCTCACTCTAGGTGGGGATGGAGATGGAGCAGTCAGATGATTAGAGTAGGGTGTTCCTCCACCAGATGAGCAAGTTAACAAGTGGCAGGAGCAAAGAACAGCCTCTGCCTTGCTCTGTTGCAACAGTGAAGCTTGGGCCCTCTGGAGGTGAATAAGGGTATAATAATAGATCCACCGATTGCAAGTTATCAAGAACCCCCAAAACCTGAAATCAGTCCTGGAACCATGCACTGGTCCAAATCATGGTCTGGATTGTGGCAGCTAGGAGTCGCTTGTATTCTAGAGTACTCCCTATTTTATCATGTTATTCATTCCACTTACAGCTACCCTTTCCTTCATAAAACCTCAGGATTGCAAATATGGTTTTCTTCCCCTCCTTCATTTTATTCTCATGAGAGCCTTGTGAGGAAGGTTTGTCTGAGAGATAGTGACTGGACCAAGGTTCTACAGTGAGCTTCGTGGTGGTGGAAGATTTAACACAAGGACATAAGAATAGGCCAATGGCCCATCTAGTTCAGATGCCCCTATGAAAAGCCCACAAGCAGGAACTGAGCACAAGAGCACTCTCCCCTCTTGTGGTTTCCAGCAACTGGTATCTAGAAGCATTACTGCCTCTGTCCATGGAGGCACTGTCAGGAGTTCAGCTTACCCTCGAGTAGGACCCTGGCAGAGACGCATGCCCAACTGGCATGTTCCCTCCCTCCTGGTCAATTGTTTGGGAGCTTCAGAAGCTTTCTTCAGCCCGAACATCACAGTGACCGATTCCAACCGACATCGGCACACTTAGGGATCCGCAGAGTCTTCACAGCTTTGCATAACAGACCTCAGCAACTCAGCATTTTGGCTAATCTACTTTATTTACATATAAACACACAGAGAGCACTGCAACATGGCTCCCTCTCTAGCATCAAACAGAAAAGAGAAAAAGAACAAAGGACAATAGTCCCACTTCAGGAAACACAAACATCCTGTCTTCGTCACTTCCCACTCTGTGGAGTCAAAACATACACCGTCATGTGATAGACAAAAATCCCATGACTGCAATCATAGATCAGGAATTCTAACAGGCACAGCATAGCCACTGTGGCTGATAGCTATTGATACGAGTAATATGCCCATGATAGAGGCAGGGCCACTCAATTTTCCCAACAAATAAAAGGCTTGTTGCAAGGAAATGGATATCAACTGGCAGCCTTAAGCCACCCTAGTGAGGAAGTATTTTTTTAAAGGAGAGACAAAACGCTCCCTTATCAGTAAAAAGGCTCTTGATACAATGATGATCTCACTTGACTTAACATAAGTTGCTCAAAAGAAGGGAACCTTGACTTTGGGTGGGCTGTGAATCACATTCTTGGCAAGACACTCTGCTTAGCAGCATCAATTATGCTGTTAAGTACTCAGTAACCAGACACTCATCCCCTCTGTAGTCATTGCACACATAGAAGCAATAGTAAAAATAATCTTCCCCACCCCTCCTTATATTTTGCATGAAGGGCCATAACTATGTCTTTGTCCTTGATGAAGCTGTCAATGAGAATGTGCAATTCCATGTCCCTCAAGAAAATTACATCAGAGTTCAAGCTCCCAGAACTACATCAAGTCTTTTTATTCAGCTTCTCTTCACTATCCTTTAGAGTGGAGGTAGTAGCAAGGATGTGCACCAGGATCCAGAGCCTTGTCCATCATATGGGGAGGAATCAAAGCTCAGTGGAAAAACACTTGCTTTTTGTGCAGGAAGTCCCATGTTTAATTCCTGTCATCTCTAGATAGGGCTCGGAAAAGACTCCTGGCTAAAAACCTGGAAATCCATTGCCAGTCAGTGTTGAAAATACTGAGCAAGATGGGCCACAGGTATGGCTTATGGCAGTTCCTATATTGGTGTTAGGGCACCTGCTTTGCATGCAGAAGGTCCCAGGCTCAATTCCCAGCATCTCCAGTTAAGACTATGAAAGCTGATGGTGAGTGTAGACAATTCTAAACTAGATGGGCCAATGATATGACTCATCAGAAGGCAGCTGATCATGGGCTATGCCCTCCCTCTCAGCCTAACCTAATACTTCACAGATGACAAAGCAAGAATGCCCCATAACAGGGCTGGCCCACCCATGAGGCAAGGTGAGGCGGCTGCCTCAGGTGGCAGGATCCACAAGGACATCAGATCTTGATGTAGATATTTATTCCCTGCTTGTTCCAGATGTAGATCTTCACTCATCCCTTCTTCCCTGGCAGAGAGTGGTGTACCATTTTGTGGCTCACCTCAGGTGCCAAAATGTCTTGGGCTGGCTCTGTTCCATATACACTATGGGTGAGCATGCTCCATCCCTGTCCCCGCGTCTCATTCAGGGTCTGATACTGTGCTTCAGACTGGCCTAACCCAACCTGCATCCTGAACTAATGGGCTTACACAGTGTTTAATTAAGGTTTAAATTAGGAGGGGGTGCCTGTGTGACGACGACTCCTCTCCGCACCTACCTTATCAGGGTTTAAAACCTGATTGGGGAAAGAGAAGCAGATACACTTAGCCTGCCTGTACATCTCCTCTTATCTCCCTGCAAGGGAATCCCAGCAGTGTCCCATCAATAGCCTGAGTAAGGAATTCAAGGGAAGATACACACACACTCAGGAGGCCCCTACAGAACCTTGGACAGCTCCCAGGGAATCAGGACCAGGAGATGCTGTAGTAATCACTGCAGCACTCGTACCAAACAGATGAAACTTCCAACTTAAGTTCCATCAACAGGATCTCACCACTCTGTTCAGCTTGATTTAACACATTCTGTCCAGGCTGTGATTTGGATGCCATCTCCCCATCATCTTCAGCTACATTTCACTGCTTGTAAGCAGTAAACTCACCATGCCCTCGTCTTGGCAGATTTCTCAATTAACTTACTTGCCCACATAATTCACAGAATCTATTTTCAGGAAAGCACTTTGAGTGTGTGCCTGTTCTACTAAGCAGTTGATTAAGTTTATTTGTTTTTTGAAACTCAAATGGACACTGTGCAGTTCTTGCTAATATGGCTCCCCCATCACAATTCACGAATGTGTTTAAGACAGAAGAATTGATGAATCTATCAATTTGGGCTTCATCTTTTCCCTGGTCTTAAGAAATGGAGTTTGCCCTATGTCCACATATGTTTGTGATTTATTTATTTTTAATCTCCATGGAGGTTTGAGAATATCTGGAGGGCCGAGTTTGCCTATGCCTGTTGTACAGTCTCTAGGACAGGGAAATACAGGACTTTGACATGTCTTTGGATTGCAAAGCATCTTCACCCATCACTTGTAAAAGTATCTATCTGCTCTTACAAAACAACATTTTTGGAACAATGGTGAATATTCAAAATTAATGCTCCCCAAAAGCGCTCAAAACTTGCTCACTCTTGATGGAACTTGGGTGGGGGTAGGTAGGAGTGGAGTATCTATAATTAATAATATATGATGGTAAAAATGCATTATAACTGTTCTTGCATTGTCTCTTTTTACCTCTTGAATGAGAACAATTTAACTACAGTAATGGAATGAAAGAGATTTTTAGAGTACTCCTAAAGGATTAGAGCAATTATGCTGGGGTAGATTTGGCACTGAGGCTTAAAGCACTTTAATTGGATAAAGAGGAATTAAAGTGCATTTCATCCTATAGGATGGGCAATTTAAAAATAAAATAAAATGAGGAAGTATTATTTTGTAAAGAAATTGAGCTAATTCTAACGGTCACTGTAACAACTGCACACAGACTGTGCCATTAGAATATTTCTTCTGGATTGCTATATAACCTCAACAAGTTCTTCTTGCATTAATGTTGGCATGCTGGTCAATTACCCAGTCAAAGATTGTCATACTGACTGGTCAAATGACCACCTAGTATTGGGCCACAAGCAAATACCATATTCCATTTTAAAAATGCCAACTGAGTTGATGGGCAGCTAACTTTCTGCATTTCCTTGTAGTGCAGGGTATGGAACCACCAGCCAATTTAGCCCACGTGGGGTTTTTGTGTATGCCACACCCACCTGTCACTCATTTGAGGTCATATGACATCAGAAGCAAGAGAAGTAAATCCAAAGAACACTTAAGAGTGTAACTGAGAGTATCAGCTGGAGAGAGGAGGATTCAATCCTGCTGGGGTCTGCTTCCCCACTGTGCTGCTTCTGAGGAAATGTCCTGGGGCTACCTGTTCCTCCTCCTTCCCACACACCACTTTGCCCATCAGGGCCCTGGATCACTCCAGCTGGCCAGATCTGATCTGCAGTGGTCTGGGACTGTCTCCAAATCAGTATGATTCAGGTTTGGGCTGAATACAGTCCACTGCCCTACAACCCAGCAAGACTGCCAAGCTTATCCCTTTGGTCAAAGGAGTAGCTGGCCTCACCTGTTCTGTACTGTAGCACCACCAATATAAATTTTATAAAAGGTTTCAAATATTTATTTAAAGTGATGTATTACAGATTCAATATAAATTTATCACTCTAGAACTAACACAGAAAGACACAGAATTTAAGTACGTGTGTTTTGAATATGATGTATGTATTATATGTTGTTTGTTATTATGTGTATCTAAAGAGACACACATTGATAAAATTATCCGTTATGTATTTTTCAAAGTTAATGCTTAACAGTGAAAAAGTTGTTATCTTATTTTATCGCAGTACTTTTTATTATTATTTATTATTTTAATCATAAAAGTCTATAGCCCAAGATGATGCCTCTTGCCTTCCCATACCAACAAAGATAATGAAACCGGTTGTATCCAGCTTCATGCTACTCAGAGTAGGCCCACTGACATTTGCAGACCCAAGCCTGTGTTTATTAATCTCAATTGATGTGCTCTGTGTATGCCTAACATTGGACACAACCCTAACAATTCAATGCTGTGTATGTCTACTCAGAAGGAAGCCCCATCACTCCCTGCTACTGAGCCTGTGTGTGTGTGTGTGTGTGTGTGTGTGTGTGTGTGTGTGTACACAACACACACTTGGTTTAGGAGGATCCACTTGATGACTTGAAATGTCAAGAGGCGAAACAGGACAATCCGAAGTCACGTCCGTTTGCTGGCGTTTATTGTCAAATATGTACCTTTTGAAATGAGTAGCATTCGCAGCCAGCATAGCAGTACAAATACATATTTTATTCATGAACAATCTGCAAATGTTCATCTGTAATGCTGGCATGCACTTGGACTTCAAACACACACTGACACCCATACAAAAAGCCTTTGCAATTGCAACAACAGGCAGGCTCTGATGGGTGGCTCCTTTAAAGATCATGAAAGGCATTTTGAAAGGATTTTCATTTGTTTCGATGAGCACTGGCAAAACAAGATCAAGTAAGAAACTGAAAGCACAGTCTCTTAACATATGGGGAGATTTTATGTGAGTGTGCTGGAGACGGGGAAGAAATTTGTTCAGCTTGCATTTTAATGCAACATCGCCTCATCCACACTTCTGATTCTGCCATTTTAAGGAGTATGTGGGATAACCAGCCTCATAAAGCCAACATGCTTAAATCCAATTAATGCATGAGTGAGTTAAGACAATAGAGTAAGCTGTTCTGCCAGGATTAGCTCACCTTGGGAGGGACTAGGTAATTGAGCCTTTGTTCCCCTTCAGTCTTCCAGAGAAGCTCGGTGTGTGAGTTCTGAGCTAGTTGCTCCAAGCTCACACTGCATGACTCTCACAAGCCACTTGAATTCCTATAACAATAATTTAGGAACTTTCACCACCAAGTGGTGGTGAAAGTTCCTAAATTATTGGAAAGTTTCCTGTGCAACTTTCTGAAGCACTTGAGCCTGGCATTTAGAGTGTTTGTAAGTAAACCAATTTTTAACTTACCTAACATGGGTTTTTCCCACTGCAGGAGGAAGAGGGGTGTTTTGAGACTCACAAGGGCACAATTTAAAGGTCTAATAACCTATATTTCCATACTATACTTTGCTGCATATTTTGTGCTGGGGTTCTCTCACCAAACAGAACTTGCCCCAAACTTGGACCAACACAGTCTTTAATAATTTTAATATTGTTGAAAGAAGCAATGGGCTTGTCCCTCATTTCTTCCAGTCCCCCTCTCTATATTCCCTTAATTCCTTCTTCTCCTTCTCCTTCTCCTTCTCCTTCTCCTTCTCCTTCTCCTCCTCCTTCTTCCCTGTCATTTCCCCTGACAGGACTCAAGGTGGCTTACACCAATAATTGCTAAAAGCATAGGAAAAAAACAATCCATATGACCTAAGCAATATAAACTGGCAATCAGTATTAAATGAGCCAAACTTCCTCAGAATTTTCTGAGGCATTTTTCCTGAGAATTTCATTCCCCTACAAAGGTGGAGAATTCTGCCTCCCTGCACAATATAGTCCTATACAAACATAAATACATACATACAATATGGCCCATCAGCACTATACATTTAAAGCACGATCATGCCTTCCCCCAAAGGATCCTTGGAAGTGTAGTTTGCTCAGGGCACTGAGAATGGTTAGGAGACCCCTCCCCTCACAGAGCTACAATTCTCAGAGTAGTTTAACAGCCAGTACCTCTTCCCAGGGAACTCGGGGAATTTTAACTCTAAGAGGAGAATGTGGTCTTCTAACAACCCTCAGCACACCCAAAACAAAAAGACAGTGAGTTAGACTGCTTCCAACATCTGAAGGAGGCCTTATATACTCTGGTCTCCTAAGCCACACTCTAACCTCAGCTGATAGAAGTCAAGGGATTTCTTACTCTTGAGTCAACTGAGAATTCCTACTCTGGGTGGTAACTCTGCTTTTCTCCTGCTCTGGAGAGTAGGACTCGAAACAATGGCTTCAAGTTGCAAGAAAGGAGATTCCAACTAAACATTCGGAAAAACTTTCTGACAGTAAGAGCTGTTCAGCAGTGGAACAGACTCCCATAAGAGGTGGCGGACTCTCTTTCCTTGAAGGTTTTTTCAACAGAGGTTGGATGGCCCTCTGTCATGGATGCTTTAGCTGAGGTTCCTGCATTGCAGGGCGTTGGACAAGCTGACCCTTGGGGTCCCTTCCAACTTCTATGATTCTATGAACTCTGGCATCTGTAAATGCATACTGTGCCATCCCTCTTTAGTATGGACCCAATGTTTTTGGTTCCAGTGCTCTTGAGTGCTAGAGCACCACCCTGCCTCCTCCTCTGACATTTCCAGGGTTTCTCCATTAGATACCAACCCAGAGACCTCAGCATTGGATTCAGGGGATCATGCATGCTCCTCAAGAACTTCAACCTATTGATTCTCTAGTTAATCACCCAAGGACTCCAGGTAAGAGCCATCATGGCACCTGTACTTGGGAGAATTCCTCCATAAATGGCTTGCTATTTTGTCTTTTAGAGAATGCTTTGAAGTGTTAATAGACAAGTTGGGCAACTTTTGAAAATCCAACCCCATGCCTCAATTTCTCTAAGAAAGAGGGGGAAATTCTAAGCAGGGACCCCTGTGCAGGTGTTTTCAACACCACCTTTGGAGATCATATCTGACATTTTCAAAAAAATGGCTTCAGAAGGCAGTCAATCCCACTCATCTCAGACTTGGTCCATTAACCTTGACATGTCGAGATTATGTCTCCCAATTCTGCTTGTCTTAATGATCATGTCAAATTACACCAAATTATATGCAGATCCATTGATTGCCTTTTTGAGGCAGGAAGTGGTGAAAGATCTGCCAGAAATTTTAACACCCATCTTCTAATTCCACTGGAATAAAAGATGGAACCGATGAAATCTTAATTAACAGTTCACAAAGGCTGCTTAATGTCATGTGCCATATGCATCTTAATTATCCCACTGTTTGTTTGCAATTTGGAGGATTGTGAATGCTCATTCCATTTCTTCAGAGTCTGCAGAGCTAAAAGCAGATGCTTTGTTTGTATTATCTTTTTAACACAGCACCCTGGTCCTACTTGAAACAAACAACACTTCTGCCTCATTGTTTTAAGATGTGATGAGGGATGATGTTACTCTCTGTGGTTTTCTGCAACTGGAGCAAAACATTTTTTATTTTAATTCTGCATATTTGCTCTTTGCAAAGATGAGTGTGGAGGGCAAATGCATGTGTAACAAAGCCCACACTTTTAAAAGTGAAAAGCAGTCTTGGGAGGCTTCATTTCTAAGCAGAGCAGTAGCAGGGAGAAGAGATGTAATTAATCCTTTCTGTGCCAGCCATTTTTCTGTTCAGAATCACCCCTCATATATTTAAAAGGGGTATTTAAAAGGGCTGTAGCTCAGTAACAGAGCATCTACTTTGCATTCAGAAACTCCTTGCCTGGAACCCTGGAGACTTGCTGCCAGTCAGTGTTTTCAAAACACTGGACTCGTGATTAACAACGTAAGGTAGCCTTTCTGTGCTCCTGTGTTTTTCTCAGTTGTGGCAAAATCCAAACTGAAAGTTTGTGGTTTATTTTAACTCAACCCAAGGAAGCTCCCACAGTGTGAGTTCGCTTTTTGTTTTTTTTCTTAATTAGATTATGTATGAAAGTACACAAGAACACATAAAAAAATAAAAACTACTAGGCAGTTAGGTTTTTGCAATGTCACCGTTGCTGCTCATTCCTCCTGCCATCTGAATGCACCTCTACCAGCTTCTAACGACACCATATGCTGTGCTGATTAATCTTCATCCTCTGCAGGAGAAACTTTAGCATTATAGCCAAGCACACGGGATAAAGTGTGGAATGTCTCAGCAGAAAGCTAAACCCAAATGCAGTCAGCATGCATCACTGGTGCCCCTAGGGATTCAGAGACTCTTTCTTAGCCGCTGTGAACCAGTTACTGACTTGAGAGAATCCAGGTGTGTGCCATAAAGTCTGATATTTTAGAACACTAATCCATCTATAGCCTATTTCTGAACTCCAATTTTCTGCAAGTGAATACCGTTTTAAAGCTCCTTTCATGGATGTTGGGATAACAAACAGTGAATCAAATTGGAGCACAGAATACATAGATCTACCAGGAGGGGAGAGGAAATAGTTCTGCTGGTTTACCAAATAAAAAGTCATAGGAACTCAAAAATAAATGATAAGGGCTAGATAACCTAAGCTGTCAGACCTCACATACAGCCATTTCAGACTGGGGGGCATTAGTAACTGAGATGACACAGAAGCTTGGAAGAAGAGCTGTCACAGCCTTGGCTTTGATTTAGTAAAATAAGCAAAACCAATGGCAAATCTTACTGTGATTATATGGAAAGTTCAACAACATTCTAACTTCTCAGGGGTCAACTGTGAGAAGCAGAGGTGGACACGCATTCCTTAATATGAACCAAAGTGGGATGTGTGCTAACAAAATCTACAGCCTGGGGTTACAATACAGTGGTACCTCAGGTTAAGAACTTAATTCGTTCTGGAGGTCCATTCCTAATCTGAAACTGTTCTTAACCTGAGGCACCACTTTAGCTAATGGGGCCTCCCGCTGCCACCTCGCCACTGCTGCGCGATTTCTCTTCTCATCCTGAAGCAAAATTCTTAACCTGAGGTACTACTTCTGGGTTAGCGGAGTCTGTAACCTGAAGCGTATGTAACCTGAAGCGTATGTAACCCAAGGTGCCACTGTACTAGCTAACTCTCCCAGTTTAGTGTCATCTACGAATTACGAAATAAGAAGTGTGTAACCCGAGATACAACTGTAAAAGTTTCCATAATGATTTGTCTCAAACACACACACACACACACACACACACACACACACACACACACTCCTTATTAAACAGTTATTTCTAAGCTATCTTGTTCAGAATAAATCAAATTCTGAAACAGTTCCACCAGCTGAGGTTTACCAGCTACTATATCCAGGAAAGCAAAAGAAGTATATTATTCGTATGCCATTGAGACATCTTTTAGACATTCTCTGTGAAGCAATTCACAAGACACTGGAGTGAGGGTGGTGAAATTAATGAGCGTTAAAGATCACATGCCTCACCCGTTCCACCATTAGGCAAAGTGGCTGCCTCAGACGGTGGGAGGCAGGGGTGAAAAACCCTTTTCAGCCCAAGGACAGCATTCCCTCCTGAGCAACCTTCCAGGTGGAACCTTCCATTGGTGGGCCAAGGCAGAAGCAAAAGTGGACAGAGCAACAAATGTGAATTTGGCCTCTGAACTTTGGCCAGTTTATTCATACCTACTTATCACCCCCCTCCATCTGGGCAAGCTAAGACGGTCAGAGTTCAAGGGTGCATTCCATCCAAGCAAAAACATTTGAAGTGGGTAGAGAACTGGGCTGGTGTGGGTGTGGCTTGGGTGGCTTGTGGCTTGTGGGGAGACCCAAGGACTAGACAGAGAGGCCTATAGGACTATATTTAGTCCTCAGGCCTGCTGCTCCCCACACTGGCTATAGAGGAAATCACCAATGTTCATTTACAATTCCACTGGTCCAGTGGGCTTCTGAACATACAATGGACAGGGCACCATCTTGCATTTGGCTTCAGGTAGCAAAATGTATGAGGTCAACCCCTGGCCTCATTTCTCTCCTTCCATACCATCCTAGGTCATGACACGATTACTAACCTGGTTTCTGTATACCAAGATTAGGCAGCCACCCATCTTCCATTCTGAACAGAAGACAGGGGCAAAGAGCTTCTCTCTGGGAACACAGCAGTGATTGATGTATGTGCCTTTGCCCCCATTAATGGGGACAGCTGATTGGAGGGTTGGTGCCTGCCTGCACCACCTCGTGGTTGTGTTTCTTCTTTGGCTCTTTTACATATAGTGGCAATTTTGTGTCACATCACACAAACACATAATGGCAGCCAATTTGTGGCCAGTGCCCAAGGTGCTCTCCCAAAACTCCAAATGTGCCCACTGGCCCAAAAGGATGTACAACCTTCTTATTGTCATGAGCCACATGGAGTTGTCATGGAGGGGGTGGGAGGATCCTGAAGAGCTGGGGGAAGATCAGGGTTCTGGAGCTAGACATCCCTGATTGGAGCCTCAATAAATGTCAGAGCTGGTGGTGGGTCAGGGGCTGGATCCTGAGGAAGATCAAGCAAGTTGTCAGAGAGGTGCGCCACCCTCTAATAACCTTCAAGAGGGCATCCATCACTGCTGCTAGCTCCTTCAGTCACTCCTGTCAGCAAGGAGTCTCCTCAGGGAAGGCATCTAAGAGTAAGTCGCATACTGAGCTAGCATCTTTATCATTGAGGATATAGATATGCCAACATCAGCACAGGGCTAGCCAGATTATAGAAGTGCCCATTTGCTTGTCCAGACCAGAAGCACCTGACATTTAGCACACTAAGCCTTGTGCCCACCCTGCTCTTCAACAGGAAGAGGCAGCGGGACTGGAGCTTACTGGATCAACGTCTCAGCTCATGCTTAGCCATGCCATTCACCTGCTGTGCCTTTAACCCTTCCTTTACCTCTATATCACTCAGATCTGTGCATTAAAGAATTTGGCAGAAACTGAAACCCAACTTTAAGTTCTTCATTGGGCAGTGAGGGTCAGGACACTGGTGTACCTTGCACTGAAATGCTACCAGTATGAAGCACCTGGGCTTTTAAAAATTATGTTTAAGGAATCTTGTCTCATCCTCTGTCCTCATCTGTTCTCTGTCCAAGGTGAATCAGGCCACCGTGCTCTTTGAAAAGCTCAGAGTGTTAAATTAGCAACCTCACCTATTCCACCTCGTATTTAAAAATGGGATTCAAAAGCCATGAAGGAAGTGAGGAGGGCTGCCAAATGAGGTATAATGCCATGCATTGAGAGTAATAGTTGAAAATGAAAGCATTAGCATATAAATTTTAACTCTCAGGAGTCTAGACAGGCAGTAGGAAAGGGCTTGAAATTCTGCTCTGTTGTTGAAACAGCAATTATTTCTCATGACAGCAGTTGAGCCCTGCTGAACTCAAACCAGAACAGCTTCACATTCGTTGTACCAACTGCCGATTGATACTGTGTGACATGAATCAGGTGACATTTATCTCCTGTACAGCAGCACTAAATGGTCTCAAGTTTCAATTATTCTGGTGGAAACTTGAAATTTCAGTAGGATAGGAATCTATCCACTACCACCACCCAAAAAACACCACACTTGAATTGTGTAAATACTATTCACTCTTCTTCTTCTTCTTTAGCTTTTCATTTGATACCACCGTTTCCCCTGGATTAGTCACATGGACCGTCCCAACCAATCAGGGTTCACACAGTAAACAGGGTAACATTACACCTCGAGACAGCAAGTTAGATTTGGTTAATAAACAGCATGATTGAGGGCAATTGAGAACAAGGTACTTAAATACCAGGGAACCTCAACCTTACGAGCCCATGGCCATACATGAAATGTTGAGGCTGTCCTGTCATGGACACTGTCACAAAATGGCTGCCGAAGGGGGCAGGCCTGTTCAAAAAAACAACTGCCCTAGTTTGCTTAACCAGGTACAAAGCATCTGTTGCATCATACTTTTCAGAACATTTTTTCACAAGCCACTTTCCCCCCTGATCCCTTGCTTCCTGTTCAGTAGTTCAGGCAACTCTATGGAAAAACCCATAGAATTGAGAGACAAAGTGGGAAAGAACTTGCCTCTTGCTTACCTGACTGAAGAATGGAGGAGGATGCATGTAGCCTTGGACTTTTGCATGGCTTCATGCACCCTAATTTACAAATCAAGCACTGCAGATGGTTGTATCTATTGCACACACACCCTCTTCACCTCTGCCCCCCACACTGGCATGCAGACCCCAGAAGGTTTGCACACAGGGTAATGAAGTGCTGGGTCTGGAAAAAGTTCCTTTCCCTTCACTTTTGTATCAGCAATTTCTGCCCCAAGTAGAGACGGAAAGAGCTTGCCCCTGGCCACCAGTTCAGACACCAGGGGGGAAAATGGCTTAATTTTGCAGAATGTGGGTTCTTCTGTCTGATTCTCACTAAACCGAGTGGGTGATGAAAATCAATAGATGTGTCTATGAAGTATAAGAAGAGAGAATACGAGGATAGATTTAGATCATGGGAGGGGTATACTTGGTGGGAGAGAGAAAAGTACATTTCCGATTACAGGGGGCTTTGCGTATCAAAACTCTGATGCATTTTATCCCATTGTATCAAAAGCTCAGTTTGACTTAGACTGGAGTGGGGGACTTGCAGCGATTCCTCTCCACGCACTTCTCCCTGAACAAAGGAATGGAGAGGCAAGGAGGGTGGGAAGAAATATAATTATGTTCAGGCTTTATCAAATCCCATGAACTAAATCATTAAAGTACATGGTTCTGTGCTGCCAGCTGGAGGAAAATGGAGCAACATGGGGCAGACAACAAAGTGGTTACAGCTTGGCATTTTTCAGTTGCAAATGGATTGAGATTTATAGCAATCAAAGAGGGAGCAGGAAAAAGAAAGTGTGCTGTACAGCACAGGTAGGTACTGAAATTTCTTTGCATTTATATAGCTATCCAGATCACAGTGGCTGGGATTAATCCAAAGGAGGGGGAGGGCCAGTGATCCAACATCTGCTTTGCATGCAGGAAGTTCCAGGCTCAGTCCCCAGCGTCTTGAGTTGAGCTGAGAGAGGCCACTGCCTGAAACCCAGGAGAGCTACTGCCAGTCAGTGTAGACAATACTGAGCTAAATGGACCAAAGCTCTGACTCAGAATAAGGCAGCACAGGCAGCTTCCTATGTTCCTTCCTATATTGCATAGCTCTGCATGCAGAAGGTCCTCGGTTCAATTCCTGGCACATCCAGGTATGTCTGGGAAAGATTCCTTGTCTGGAGTCCTGGAAGGGGCACCTGCAGTCGGTGTAGACAATATTGAGCAAGAAGAACCAACGGTCTGAACTGGTATAAGGCAGCTTCCTATATCGGGGAGGGCCATAGCTCACTGGTAAGGAACTGGTTTTATTCTCATGAAAAATACATTATAATACAGACAGGACTTTATTCTGTTTTCCTGGTGTTTCCTTACCTGATAAGGAATTTCCACATTTTATGTGATCTTTCACACAATGTCAAATCTACTTCTGAAAATCTAGTGGAATCTAATGGAAGTTCTGTGCTCATTTCCATGTTAATCGTTTCCGGGGGGGGGGAGGAGAGATCTATCTGCAAGTAACTTCAGAAATCATGGTAGATTTGCAGTGTAACTTCCCATGATGAAATTCAGGGTGGCAACCTCGCCACCATTGAAAAAATTAGCCAGGCATGCTGGCATATCGATCAAAAAAGCCAAAGTTCCATAATGCAACAAATAGTGCAATGTAAAGGAATGTTAGCAGTTGGCAAAGAAGCACGAGCATTATAACGAGTGAAACACAATATATGCCATGTCTGTATGCCATGTCTGAATGCAGCCAAATACTTTTGACCTTCCTTTGATGAAAGGTTGTCCCTCACCAAAACATGCATGTTTCATCATGGAAATGAATTTTGGCTCAATTCTTGTTAATGCCAATCTGCAAGTGCTGGGTGTTCAAACCTATTTTTAAATTGTAGGTCTCCTAATTACTTTTTAAAGTTAGTCTGGATGCTCATCAGAGATGCCTGTTGCCACATTTATGGTTTGAATCCTCAGGTGCAAAAATTAGATCTAAATTAGATATACTGTGAATGGTAATTAAAGGAAGAGAATATCCAGTGCAATTATACATTGATGATACCTATTGACTTTTCCCTGATCTGTCCTCTCAGGATCCTAAACTTAATTCAATTTGCCTTTATCATGATTCTCAATAAAGTGGAACAAATCTGTAATTATGCCCATCAAGTATAAGGAGACAGAATCTGTCCTACAGGGCTGCTCATTCCAGGTTAAATCTAACTATATTAAGTATTTAATGTCAAAGGTAATTGCTAAACTGTCAAAAATAAATACTGCTAATTTGAAACCTTTGTTGGAGGATCTTAAATCCAACTTAACTCACTAGCACCAAAAACATGAATATTTTGCTCTAGCACCAGTTAAACATTGTAAACATGCCCATTTTGCCTTGCAAACTTTATATCTCACAATACTCCCATGCAATAGCCTACCCAAACAGGGGTCCAGCATGGCTACAGCTGCTTAACATGGCTGTGCCATTCCTCAGCTCAGTTTGCAGCTGCCACAGCAGCTGCTTTACAATTCACTCATCTTGTTTCAGGCAAGATAGGGTCCAGCCAAGCCAATGAGGTACTATGAAGAACTGGCAGGTACAGTCAGCACTGAGGACCCTAGACACTTAAAGCAGCATCATGCCACTTTAAACAGTCATGGTTTCCCTCAAACAATCCTGGGAACTATGGTTTGTTAAGGGTGCTGTGATTGGTTAGTCCTCTCACAGATCCACAGCTCTCAGAGTGGTTTAACAAAACCACCCCCTCTTCCCAGGGAACTAGGGGATCTGTAGTCCTGTGGGAGGAATAGGGCTGTCTCACACATTTCAGCACCCTGAAGAAACCAGAGCTCTTTGAGGGAAGACATGGTTGCCTAAAATAGTATGATACTGCTTTAAATGTATGGTGCAGATGAGGCCCAAGTCATAAGCTGAGCAGCTTATCCAAAAGACAGCCACATCCCCCCAGAGATGGAAGGAAGAAACAACCCTGACCAGAGAAGAATGGCAAATCACGTTGATGGAGTATGCTGAAATGGCAAAACTAACTGAGAAGCTCAGGAACCAAGAAGACAAGAAGTTTAAAAAAGAATGGGAAATGTTTATAATGTATATACAAAATTATTGTAAAGCGGTCAAAACATTAGCAGGATTTTAAACACACTTGTAATGTAACAAACAGAATGTATAGATGACCTAGGAAGATACAAAATTGGAAAAGTAGTGATATGCAGTTGAAAATAGGATCAATGGGGCCCATGGAAGGGATGGGAGGAAGTCAGGAGATTCAGAGTAATCTTGATAATTAGATTTGGAATTGGTTTTGTTGTATGTTTATGTTCTGGAAAATAAAATAAAATTTTATTTCACAAAAGACAGTCACATCCCATGGCCACCTTTATTGTTTCAATCCTTAGTTTTAAAGCATAGATATAAGTTAGATATAAAGGGTTTTGACATTATATATTATGAACATTCAACACAAGAAAATATTCAAAAGACATTTAAAAACAAAAAGCTATGATGTTTGGCAGATTTTAATCAAAAGGGGGTATTGCACTTGCTGGAGTGGCCACACTAAATGTCTGATTTCCCCAAAATACCAAGTAGGTCTCATTCATGCAGGGAACAGTTAACAGCATTCCTTCATAAAGATCTCACTGATCTAGCTGGGATATTAGGGCTCAGGTAGTCTTTAAGATATCCTGGACCCAAGCTTTAAAGGCTTTGTAACATAATGCAATGTAAAGTAATACAGGCAGGGAGATAGTTGAACAAGTAGGGAGCTGTCCAGCACTTTCAGCAAAGTTAACACAAAGATAGGCACTCGGAGCTGCCAGCAGTTCGCCAGGGTTTCAAACAGGGTTCTTTACCACCCCACCAAGGAGATGCTGGGGATTGAAACTGGGGCCTTGTGCAAGCAAAGCATGTGCACTGTAATAATAGTAGTAATTTCATTATTTATGTAAGCTAAAGGACCCCTGGACGGTTAAGTCCAGTCAAACGTGACTATGGGGTTGCGGTACTCATCTCGCTTTCAGGCCAAGAGAGCCGGTGTTTGTCCACAGCCAGCTCTCCGGGTCATGTGGTCAGCAGGACTAAACCGCACAATGGAACACCATGACAGAAACCAGAGCGCATGGAAACGCCGGTTACCTTCCGACCACAGCGGTACCTATTTATCTACTTGCACTGGTATGTTTTCAAACTGCTAGGTTTGCAGGAGCTGGGACAGAGCAACAGGAGCTCACTCAGTCATGGGGATTCAAACCACCAACCTTCTGATCAGCAAGCCCAAGAGGCTCAGTGGTTTAGACCACAGCGCCACCCACATCCCTATTAATTATTTATATGCCACCCACCTGACTGGGTTACCCCAGCCACTCTGGATGGGTCCCAACAAAATACTTAAAACACAATAAATAAATATTTAAATATTTAAAACGCAATAAAACATCAACCATTAAGAACTTCCCTGTACAGGGCATAAAGGTAGAGGTAAAGGGACCCCTGACCATTAGGTCCAGTCATGGCCGACTCTAGGGTTGCGGCACTCATCTCGCTTTATTGGCCGAGGGAGCCGGCGTACAGCTTCCAGGTCATGTGGGCAGCATGACTAAGCCGCTTCTGGCGAACCAGAGCAGCACACAGAAACGCTGTTTACCTTCCTGCCCGAGCGGTACCTATTTATCTACTTGCACGTTGACGTGTTTTTGAACTGCTAGGTTGGCAGGAGCAGGGACCGAGCAACGGGAGCTCACCCCGTCACAGGGATTCGAACCACCAACCTTCTGATAGGAAGCCCTAGGCTCTGTGGTTTAACCCACAGTGCCACAGATGACTCTTTATCAGGATGGTCCAATGTGTGGTCCAAGGGCCACATACAGCCCTCAGCAACATTAGATACTCTCCCACTACAGTCAGATTCCAGTTGCCTGTCTTTTGTGTGAGCCAGTGCACTTTCCTTCTAGCTCTAGACTGTTATCTTGTTTAAAAGTGAGGAGAGGAATTGCAGGTCCAGACACAGAGTGTGACACCCCTTGGAAAATATTTATGAAGAGTAATGGCCAAACAAACACACACATATCCTTACCCATCTGCCCCCCACCCAAAGAAGGAAGACAAGATAACACGAAAGACTAAGAGTCCTCAAACACTCAGTGGTTGACTGGATTTTATTATATTATTATTTAAAATGCTCCAGGGAAGAACAAAGGGTTGTAGCTATCTACGTGTTATGGCTCTGGCTGCCTGGGAGGAGGTATTGCGAGGCTGTTTTAATGAACAGATTGAAAGCTTTATCGGACTTTACTGCACCATCAGTAACTATCTTTCCATCTCCATTCTCTGCCGAAAGACTAACTTCTCCTGGTGCCACTCAATAAATACTAACGGAGATGGCTCCTGCAGTAATAGTACACAGGGGATCTATTTCATCCTTCCTCACCAATGCTAGAATGTGATCGTGGTGACAAACACGGCTTCCTCTGTATTGCTGACACGATAGATTCTGTGCTTAAATTGTAGACCCAGGTATAGCTCAGCTGGGGCATCGCAGAACAGCATCCCTGTTTACCGACACAATATATCTTTCTCGTAGCATGCACCTCACCTGGAGAGACTTAGTTTCTCATTCTAGCTCTTTGATGGATTTGGCAAAACCGCTGAATCCACACAGAGAGACTGAAGACTGTGAAATGTGGCCACATAATCCTAGCAAAGATGTATTTAGACCTATGCATGTGTTACTTCTAGCCCCAGGTATTGAACCTTCCTTTTTAACCGTTATTGATTGATGATTGATTGATTTTAATAATCTATATATCATTATTTGTAAGTGGCATATAATGGAGATACAAAAGAAGAATGCAGTAGAGATTACAGGTGAAAGAGAAACTCAATTCAGTTTGCATTTAAAGATGAGCCTACCTAATTCACATTTTCTGGAATGATATGCAAACCCAAATTCACACTTCACTGAATCTGACCATACAGTTCTCCAGCCAAGTAACGGAGCACAAAATGCATATACTTTGGCAGTGTGCATAAAAATGCATGTATTTATGAAAATAACTTACAAAAATGTGTTTTATTGGGGGGAAATTGCATACAAGCGTATATATTAGGAGAAATTGGAATCATTTTCACTTTCCAAAACAAAATGCGGACTGAAAATTCACAGTTCTCTGAATCTTGCAGTGCAGTTCTCCAGCCAATACGTACAAAAATTCATATGCTAGTGTAAAGTGTGCATATAAATGCATATATTAGTGAAAATATTATACCACATTGCATTATAGCAGAACTCCAAGGGGGCCTTCAATCACCCATTGGCCCAGAGCAGCTGCCCTACCTTGTCAATCACTGGTTCCCTCCATGATTAGAAGAGAAATTGAGAGAACGCTAGATGGTGTGGCAGATCAAGATGCTCCTATACTTAAACCAGCTCATTGGTAGAATGTAAGATAAGAAGAGCCTACTGGATCAGACCAAGGACCCATCTGGTCCAGCATCTTCTCCTCAAAGTGGCTATGCAGATGCAAGAAGGACCCAAGCACAACACTCTCCCCTCCTGTGTTTCCCAGCAATTGGTATTCAGAAGCATTAGTGCCTCTGACCGCACAGCCATTGGGCCTAGTACCTATTGATAGCCTTCTCTTCCATGAATTTGTCCAATCCTCTTTTAAAGCCATCCAGGTTGGTGCCCATCCCTGCCTCCTGTGTGCACAAGTTCATAGTTTAACTATTCACTGGGTCAAGAAGGAATCTAAAAATCCAGACTGGATGGTAGGGTTGTAATCTCTCAATCATCCGAAAATGCTGCAAGGCTACACCAAGAAAACAGACAACTACAGATTTTATCGTTAATGGATCTAGAGGGAGTGCTACACACTGAATAGCCCAGGTGTGGATTTTTTTACTTTCTGGTATGCTCGTTAGATGTGCATATTGGTCCAAAGATACAGACAGAACTCTAATACATTTTTTTTAATTAATCTTTTTCCTCTTTCTTTTTCCTTTCTTGCCCAAATGACTTTCTAAAATAATGTTGTGCAAAATACCCTTTGAGATATTTCCTACCTCCTTGCTCCCCAAGAGCCCTGTAGATCCCCCCACCAATCTCTTATTCACATGACATTCATCCCTCCCATGACATGGTGCGCTCACTGGGGAAACATTTCTCATATGATTTAATAGCAAACTTTCCTGGACTCTTTGCACCACTGGGGATAGCAGGCAGATATGATGGAGCACCAGCAACCCCCAGGGACCAATATATCAACTACTGAAGCAAGATGCTACAGCAATAAATTTTCAGAACCAGGTAGGATTACAGAAAGTGTGTGCGTGTGTGTGTGTGTGCACGCGCCTGCACATGCAAGTATGAGGGCTGTATTATCCATTGTTGAATTTCCTTGCTTTGCAGTTTGGGGAAAACTGGTGGTAAACAATTTACCACTAGTTTACTTCAGCAACGACTGAAGTGAACAGGACAGATCAGTGACTGTCCTGCTGCAGGCTACTTTGGTCAGGTGGCAGGTCTCTCCCCCTGTTGATCTCCTGATGCCATGTGATGCTACCTGGATCCGAGCCCACTGGATTGCATTCACTGCTGAATGTAATCGCTACCTAATGTGAGCCCCACTGAAACAACCAGGAACACAGTCCCAGAGTATGCTTCTGCTTCTTCCTGAGCAGCGAGGCTTGCATTCACCACTGTTTAAATTTTACACCCAATTCACTTCCTGCTGCTACTTTTGGCAGGGATCACAACCACTTAGGACAGGGATCGGCAAAAAATTTTAGCCGCTGTCCCTCAGACCTTGTGGCAGGCCAGAGAAGCAGCACGGGGGGGGTGGAGCTGGAAGAAGAGGTGAGGGGGGCAAGTAGTACTCCTCCCCAGCTCCAGCCCCTGCGCTTACTTTCCCAGGGGCTGCTGCCACCGCTGCTGCTGCTGCTGCCGCTGCTGCTTCTCGTGGGTAGGCAGAGGGAGCTCATCCACTCCGCTCTCTGGTCCACAAGAGCACCAGGGCGGCGGTGGCGGGAAGATGAGCAGCGTGAAAGGGCTGGCTCCAGAGAGCGGCTGCTTAAAATGGGGCTCAGCCAGTTCAGCCCAGCCCCCTTCCTCCTCTAGGCAGGTCAGGGAGAAGCCGGGAGGGAGGGAGGGAGGGAGGGAGGGAGGAGGCACCACCGCAATGTGTGTGGGGGAGAGGGGGAATGGAATGGCACGGGGGGGGGGGAATGGCACAGCCAGAACAAACAGAATCCCCACGCTGATCCACGGACAATCCACGGGCCAGATCCTGAAGGCAATTGGGCCTGATCCAGCCCGTGGGCCTTAGTTTGTCGACCCCTGACTTGGGAGCTCCTGAGTTTCCACAGAATGATGAATACTACTGGGGTGTGTGGAAGAACAACCTGGAGTCAGAAGGGGCTGATATATTGTGGAAGGCATAACTGACTGGAACTCTGATCATGGGCACTCCACACTGTGTGACAGGAAGGGATGGGTAAATCTATCCATTTCAGTGTCTCTCCATTTCTTAATTTTCCCACCTTGAGTTCTCCACATTTCTGCATCTGTATGTGATTTTTTAAAAAGAGGTCCTCATGAAAATTCATCATCGAATTTCTTCTAATATACACATTTTTTTCCTCCAATGATCTTTGGAATGCATGCTCATTACATGATCTTTGCTGTAAATGAACTTTCTTGTCTTTTGAAGCAAGAAATGAAGAGCTGGTGTCTTTCAAGAAAAGAATTGGTGGGTGAAGGCTGAAAGGACAGCTGTAGCTGTTAGGTAAGAAACGCACGCAAGCCACATCTTGTAACAAATCAGTGCATGCTATTAGATTTGTCATAAATAGTGTGATGAATGGTAATTCCCTGATCTAATATCAAACCTTGGGGAGCAATTTGCTGGAATGATGTCACTGCATCAATGTCCAAAGTGTTAATGAGATTATCTCAAATCAATGGAGAAACGCAAGCCTGAAGGAGACTGAATAATAAGCAAACTACAATGAATTCCCTTGCTTTCTTGTCTCATCTCTTAGATGGAGTTTACATGTTACCTGGAGGGATGTGGCTACAACTGTATACAGTGATGCTTCTCTGATATTCGTGGTAAGGTGGAGTTGCATTGCTATGAGCTATGCTTGTGAATGGCACTCAGTAATTTCCAATCCTAATTACTTTGATTTTTTTTTTGAATGAAATAGCATTATATAAATATTTTAAGAAATAAATTGTTCTTAAACTGCCTTGTAAAATTCAGAGAAGCACACAATGCAATTGATAACTGTGTTCCAATCTGAGTGATAAATCCAGGAACTGCGAATTAGGTTGTTTCACTTTAGCATGCAGTCAGAGTGAGATTCTCTTCCATTCCTAAATACAATACATCTCACCATAGTGGGAAGGACAGTGGCCAGGTAACCTGTAAACCTGCTCAGTGGAGATGGGTCATATCTGCTGTGCACACAGAATGCCCCATGTTCAATCCTTGGTATGTTTTGTTTTTGTTTTAACTATTTTTGCATTTTTATCCTGTATTTTGATCTTGTGAACCACCCAGAGATCCTCAAATGAAGGGCGGTATATAAATTTAATAAATAAAATAATAAATAAATAAACCTCATCCAAATTCTACTGGGCATAGGGTGGCATTCTGGTAACAGTCATGCCAATCCCTGCATACCTTTTTCCAAATGGATTGTTCTGAAGATGCTAATGGCATTGAAATAAAGCTTTCCTTGGCAGCACAACCTTTTGACAATCCAGCCAGCCTTTCCCATGTAAAATTACGAGAGCGAGCCTCAGCAAATGAGCTAATCACAGCTCTCAGTTGTCCCCTGGACCGCTAATGGAAAACAAATGTGATCAAATAGCGAAGGGAGAGAAAGCAGCTGTTAAAAATGTGGAACGCATACATGGGGAACACAGGGCCAGAACAGCAAGCAAAACGCATGCTTTGATTAATACTCCAAGGGGCTGACTTCCCTGTAGTCAAGTGTGTGGACTCTCAATCACAGTCTTATTTTAAAAACAGCTGCTAAATATATAAGACGGCAAAGATTCCCTTGGAGAAGGTTGCAGTTGAGACTCCTGTTATCTTTCAGCCGACCCCTTTTTGTCATTCTTCCCCAGCTGTCCTTTATTCATACTGAGAGGCAAGAGGGCAGCGCCAGGACTGCCAGCTGTGGGACTCAAACCAACGGTCATATGAGAACAGAACGGGGATTCTCATCAGCTCATTGGAAGCTGGTGCCCTGTGGGGCTGGTAGGGCAGACGGCAGGGATCCCAACAGCAGGTGGTGTCGGAGCCAATAACAGGCAGAGCCAAGTCATTCTGGCTGCATCCCAACCTCTTCCTTTTCCTCCTTTGAGTTCTACAAAGGGGAAGGAGGAAATAGGCAGCCAGTGCCTCCCCCTAGACTGGGCATAAGTAAGGCAGATGAGGCTTGCCTGAGGGCAGAGCAACATCCACTGTACTATATTGTCCCCATCCTCAATGACATTGGCCATACAGGTTCTCTCCACACAATTGGGGGCCCAGTATTGTCAGTCTTCAGTCACACACTGGCTGTTTACAGGGTCAGCTAGAAATGGGGGGGGGGGCTGCCAATTTTTTTTATCTACAGTCTCGGGTTACAGACGCTTCAGGTTACAGACTCCACTAACCCAGAAATAGTACCTCAGGTTAAGAACTTTACTTCAGGATGAGAACAGAAATCATGTGGCAGTGGCACAGCGGCACAACAGCACAACGGCAGCAGGACGCCCCATTAGCTTAAGTGGTGCCTCAGGTTAAGAACAGTTTCAGGTTAAGAACGGACCTCCAGAACGAATTAAGTTCTTAACCTAAGGTACCACTGTATCTTGTATTTGGGGAAGAGGCCCCAGCTCAATTGTACAGCATCTGTTTTGCATGCAGAGAGGTCCCAGGCTCAGTCCCTGGCATCTTCAAGCAGTGCTGGGAATGTCTGTTGCCTGAAACTCTGGAGAAACACTGGCAGGGAGTGTAGACAATACTGAGTGCCTCATTCCCAGTGCATATAATCCACGGAGGTGATCAAAGTTTTGCCTCAGTCCCAAATCCAAGTCTGAAACCAAACTGGAACATAGGAAGCTTCTTTATCCTGAGTCATAAGGGACGCGGGTGGCGCTGTGGGTTAAACCACAGAGCCTAGGGCTTGCCGATCATAAGGTCTGCAGTTCAAATCCCCGCGACAGGGTGATCTCCCGTTGCTCAGTCCTTGCTCCTGCCAACCTAGCAGTTCGAAAGCACATCAAAGTGCAAGTAGATAAATAGGTACCACTCCAGCGGGAAGGTAAACGGCATTTCCATGCGCTGCTCTGGTTCGTCAGAAGTGGCTTAGTCATGCTGGCCACATGACCCAGAAGCTGTATGCCAGCTCCCTTGGCCAATAAAGCGAGATGAGCGCCACAACCCCATAGTCGTCCGCGACTGGAGCTAATGGTTGGGGTCCCTTTATCTTTATCCTGAGTTAGGCCATTTGTTCATCTAGCTCAGTATTGCCTTCACTGGCTGGCAGTGGCTCTCCAGGATTTCAGAAAGGGATTCTCTCCCAGCACAACCCGGAGATGCTAGAGGTTGAACCTGGGACCTTCGATGTACAAAGCAGATGTTCTGCCACTGAGCTACAGCTCTTTCCCAAACGGATCCAGATAATCCACATCACCTGGGAAACCTTAAGACTTTATTCCAGTAACAGAATACTAGAGATGGAAAAATGAAAATTATCTGTGCTGGTGATCTAAAGTACAGGAGGGGGGAATCTAAGCTTCATTGAATATTGAGAGTAGATATGTGTTAACCTTAAATGACTTCCAAACGTTGAGTGTTAGTTAAAAGAAAAGAAAAGAAAAAATCTTTAGAGAGGAAGAAATTCTAAGTTTTAAAAAAACTGCCTGCTGGGTCAGAGAAACACATGCTCATTCAGCTGAGGATATTAAACCTCACTCAATTGAAATTAGGCTGTAAAGAATCAGTAAACCAGTTTCAGGTTGGTGACCTCTGGGCTTTGAAGATACCCACAGCAGATCAGGCCAGTATCCCTCTAGTCCACTGGTGAAGGAACCTATGTCCCTCCATCTCCGACTCCCATTAGTACTCTTGGTGGAGCCTAATGAAGGCAGAATGGAGTGGTATTATTACTTCCCTTGATCTAGACACTAGACTTCTGTTGATGCATTAGTTTTGTTTTGTTTTACTACTGTTGACTCGTTTCAAGCTTGTGACCTACTAAGTCCCCTGGATCCTTTTCATGTGTATTGCTGTCAAGCCAGGTGTCCCCATCCTATTTTTGTGCATCTGATTATTTCTGCCTAATAGTCAAACCTTGTATTTGCCCCTGTTGAAATGCTTTTCTCTACTTTTGGTTCAGTTCTTAGCCCAGTTCTCCAATCTGTTAAGGTCATCTGGAATCCTGATTCTATCTTCTATAGTACTAGCTAACTCTCCCAGTTTAGTGTCATCTATGAATTGGACGACCATACCCTCAATTCCTTCATCCAAGTAATTTGTAAAGATGTTGAACAATGCTGAGCCCAAGATGGAACCCTGCATTGCCCCACCTGTCACCTTTTTCCAGGATCATGACAAACCATTTGTGAGCACTCTTGGGGTTCAGTCAGTCAACCAGGTACCAGTTAAATGATACACAGAAGTTCAATTTAACCCACATGGCTAGCAGCCGCCATGGAAGTGTTAATTCATTCAGCATCTGACAGCCATGGGCTGCTGCTTCTCATTTGCTGCCTGTGGGTTGTAGCCAATGTTAGTCCTACTCAGAGTAGACTCACTGAAATTAATAGACATGGCTAACTCAAGTTTCCTGAGGCTTCCTGAACCAGGTGCCTCCATATGTTGCTGAACTACAACTCCCATCATCCCTGGCCATTGGTTGCTGAGGCTGATGGGAGTTCTAGTTCAATAATTTCTGGAGAGCCACAAGTTCTGTCTGTAGGGTTCAGTAGAGCAATATGGTGTGCTGTTACAATAGGGCCTTGGGGAATGCCTTATGTATTGCAGAAGTTTGGATCAGTCTAAATCTAGAGAAAATTAATGGCATACTTAAAGAATAATACATGAATGTGGAGAAATCTACAGGGAGCCACTAGCTATAAGGTTTGCAATTCTGGATACAGAAGGTAAAATGAAACAAACAAAAATAATGCAACTATTTCCCCCCTCTCCTCACCCCCCCCCAAAAAGCAGCAGAAATGAATGAGGAATGCATTATTTTTGAGGTTCTGAGTCATCTTAGATCTAAATTGTTGATTTCTAAAACAAGATGAGACTATATTATCTCCAATAATATCTTCAAAAGAAAGAAAGAAAGATTGATTCATGGATTATAAGTACCATTTCTTTCCCTAAAGTTTATTCTGGCATTTAATGTCGACTTTGTTTGTGTGCTTACTTTTTTTCCTTCTCTACTCCTGAGACTATTTTGCTGTAATTTGACTTGAGTTTTTCATTCTCATGGAAATGCTTCTGCTCATATGCTTTTCCCCCTCCTCCTTCTCCATAACTTTATTTTTTAAAATGTTTCTTGTGCAGTTGGCTTGTTTCCAGGAAGACTAGCTTGGGGGAAAAGACAACAACTTGATCGAGCAGATTTGGGAGGAGGGGAAATAAACACTTGTGAAGAGAACTGGGAAAATAAAATGAATGAAAAAGCAGACCTGTGGAGAAATGTGAAGCACCAAAGAAATAAGAAAATCAGAGATGGCAGCTGTTGAATAGGGAATTATGAGCCCTGTTCTCCACCTCTTTAAGCTATCACAAGAAAGAGGAACAGGGCTCAATGATGTCCAAAGGAAGAAAGGTTTTACTGTATATATCAAGAACTTACACAACAGTTACTAAAGCACCCACATAAAAACCTTTGGGAAATTGTAAAATACACTCATATATTACAAAAACTCATGTTTAGATGAAATTTAACAAAAAAGGAACCTATTTAAACTAAAAGTCAGCCATGTCTTTATTTCTTATAAATCAGTCCTTGATAAAGGCATTCATGTTGAAACAGGTCGGGTACACCTGTGATAAGTCACCTCACTTTGGCACTTCTTCATGACACCCCTGTGGTGTAGTGTTTAAACTGTCAACCTGGTGGACCAGGGTTCAAATCCCTGCTTGGCCATGAAGCTCACTGGATGACTTTGGGCCAGTCACTGCCTCTCAGCCTAACCTACCCCACAGGGTTGTTTTGAGGATAAAATGGGGGGAGGAGAACTATGTACTTGAGCTCCTTGCAGAAAAAGGTGAGATATAAAGAAGAGGAAGAGGAAGAAGAAATTTAAGACATGTTTCCCCTTCAAGTACTACATTATTGGATGATTCCTATTTTCATGGGACTTCTTTAAGCTAGCCATTACCTTAGATGCAGTAGACACTGTCTCTTCATCAGCTGCCAGTCTAGCCATCTTTGTACATGAAATGTGAGTGCACAATTAGCGGTCAGAGAATTCTGATGAAAACAAAAAATTGGTGCAGAAATTGCCCCGTGTTCACTACTCCTTCTCATATCCAGAAGGACATGTATCAAACAAATACAGTTGGTATTTGTTGCTGTTGCTTTCAGTCCAAAAACAATATGTAACTGATTGATGAAGAAACTGAAGGAACTGGGTTTCTTGGCTGGGTTTCCTTTGTATTGAGATGAATGGGGCAGAATAGCGTAATGACAACTTGTGTGATTTGCATAAATTTGCATAAAGCAGCAGGCAGCGATACAAATAACTGCAGCTGAGCAGAAACAGTGCTGCATGCAACAAATACTGGGCAGAATGAGAAGTAATGCAATGTATCAAAATGCTTTGGGCCAGCCCTGAGGAAGTTGCCTACAAATGGGAGACAGTTACAGAAAGTCTTGGTTTGGACAAATTGAAAATAACAGTGTGCATAAGAGGATGCAAAAGTTCTACACACCGGCTCTCATCTTTTGTATGCTTAGGAGCAAGCTGTGTTTAATTCAATGGGCCTTGCTTCAAATAAAACATGCATTGAACCAGGTTGCACATCTTGTGCATTTTAAATGATGTATACTCCTGGTTGTTCCTGGGAAAGTGACACCCACTGACAGCTCTGATCAGCTGATGGGTGCTGCTCTCAGGTTTCTTTGAGCTCATCACCTTAATGATGTCAGGTGATTGACAGGTGGACTGCCCTACCCCTGAAAAAAAATGGCTCACAGAGAATGGACCTGTTCTTGATCTGGCCTTTGAGCCGAAAAAGGTTCTCCACCCCTGCAATAGCCTCCTGGATCAGAACAAAGGGCCGTCTAGCTCAGCATCCTGACCTCAAAGTGGCCAACCAAATACCCTAATGCTCACATGCAGGACCTGAGTACAACAGCCATCTCCCTGCTTGTGAATCCCAGCAATCGCTATTCAGAGGCATGCTGCCTCTAACAGTTGAGGGAGAACATAGCCATCATGGCTAGTAGATTCTGGTAGCTTAACCCCTGTGAATTTGTCTATAAGAACATAATATCCCTGCTATGACTATATAGCTGCTATGACAATATAGAAAGGCAAAGCCTTCGTGAATGGGAAGCAAAGAAGATCTGAAGGAGATTGTTTTCTCGGCATTTGTGTATTTACAGATGACGAGGTCACTTCCCCCTCTTCCTCTCCCTCCACTTGCCTTTAGACATTGTGTTCCTTCTGACTAATAAGCATATGTATGCTTCCTAGCATAGCTGGGAGGGAATGGGACATACAGTTCAGAGCTATTATCAAGCCAGCACTTTATTATAAAGTTAGATGTGTTTAATTTCTTGTTGTCAGCTTTCATTATGTCAGAAAAATCAATTTGCCTCTGTCTCCCTTCCATTATTCAATCGTCTAATGAGCTAGCTTGCAATCTACTCAAGATCAAATTTTATGATGAATCATGCCAGACCTGAATCGCTCACATATCCGGATATATGATTTGAAAATCAATATAGGGTGGGATGGACAATTCCCTTCCAATTAAAATACCGAACTTCCCTAACAATGGGGGTGGGCAAGATTCTGGACTCTTTTTGAAAAATAAACTGTTCAGGGTATTTAAGAAATATAAGAAGAGCCCTGCTAGATCAAGCCGAAGACCCATCTAGTGTAGCTTTTAGAGTGTTTGAGACCACAGTTCAAAACCCCACTCAACCATGTAGTTTACTGGGCCAGTCACCATCTCACAGCCTATCCTCCCTTCTCAGGGTTGTTCTGGAGGTAACATTTGGAGGAGGAAAACAATGTTTGCCACCTTGAGCTCCTCAAGTCACACAGCCTTCTCAAGTGGAGAGAAAAGGGGGAGGCAGCAGTAGGTGCTTATACAGAGCTATAGAACAAGGACAGCCAATGTAGAACCCTCTAGGTGTTTTGGACTACAATTCCCCTCAACCCTCACTATTAGCCATGCTGGCAAAGACTAATGGGAGTTGTAGTCCGTGATATCTGAACGTTGACTACTGCGCCTTAAAGTATATTTTCCTGCCTGTAAGTGGAACTAGACTACAAGTCTCAGGATTCTCCAGTGGAATGAACTACCTCCACAAAGCAGCTTGCACTATCCGATAAAAACCGAAGTCCACCTGCCGATAAAATATTTAAAAGTACGAAACGCAGTACGACTAAACAAGAAAGCAGTGGAGTACAGAAATAGAACATTAAACATAAAGCTGGTCCTAAAATAGTACTAAGACATAAAAGTCAACAAAAAATTAAAAGCTACAGAAATATGAGCTAATTTGGGGAGGCTGGAGTGGGGGGGGGTGTTCGACAAGCCTGGGGAATGTAATAGTATTGGAGCTTGCTTCACTTTGGATGGGAAAGAAACCCAGAGAATTGGTGGCACAACTCTAAATTTGGCACCTGAAGGTACATAAGAACTGAAGAACATCAGAAGAGCACTGCTGGATCAGGCCAATGGCTCATCTTCTCACAGGGGCCAACCAGATGCCTGTGGAAAGACTGCATGCGGGATCCAAGCACAAGAGCACTCTCCCCATCTGTGGTTTCCAGCTACTGGTATTTACGAGCATTACTGTTTCTGAATAAGGTAGTCGTGTCCACGTCCCATGCAGGAAAAGATAATGCTGATCATGTCTGCAATGCCTACCACTTCCTCTTCACAGTGGTGGCTGGTGAAGACTGGAACTGGCAGGATGGAAGGCAAGGAGGCCAACAGTAGGTGGCGCCAGAACCAGTGGGAGGTGGAGCCAAGTAACTCTAGAAGAAGCAAAACACTGATACTAAGGAGGAGGAAGCTGCTATAGGTGGAATCACCCCATTTGCAGTCAGTTAAGAAGGCCGTCAGGTGATGGTTGGTTGCAAGGAGACTGAGGTTAGTGGGGTTGAACCCCGTTTGCCAGCCTAATGGGCCAGCCTTCACTGCTTCTTCATGCTCCTTCTCCAAGGGGCAGGCAGTGGTGGGTACTCACAGAATGGAGTGCAAGCAGAATGGAGCCTGGACAAGCTGCTCACAGTGAAAGATGGAAGAGAAACATGATTTCATTTGCATTTAAAGGCAAATCTATCTAATCTGCGGGACACGGGTGGCACTGTGGGTTAAACCACAGAGCCTAGGGCTTGCCGATCAGAAGGTCGGCGGTTCAAATCCCCGCGGCGGGGTGAGCTCCCGTTGCTCGGTCCCTGCTCCTGCCAACCTAGCAGTTCGAAAGCACGAAGTGCAAGTAGATAAATAGGTACCGCTCTGGCAGGAAGGTAAACGGCGTTTCCATGTGCTGCTTTGGTTCACCAGAAGTGGCTTAGTCATGCTGGCCACATGACCCGGAAGCTATCTGTGGACAAATGCCGACTCCCTCGGCCAGTAGAGCGAGATGAGTGCCGCAACCCCAGAGTCGTCCGCGACTGGACCTAATGGTCAGCGGTCCCTTTACCCTTTACCTTTACCTAACCTGCACTTTCCAAAACAACACACAAACTGAAACACCCATCATCAAAATTCACATTTCTATAAATCTTGCAGTGCAAGACATAAAGTGTGTATGCGTATATGTGTGTGTGCGCGCACACATAGCAGACATAAATGCATCATATTAGGAAAACTCACAAAACTCACAAAAAAATGGTTTTAACAAGAAAAAAATCACACTAAATCATTTTCATGAGGATTGAAAAATAAATTGCTACAGATGTGTGTAGAATCAAATTTAAGTCTGGAAAAAAATGAGTTCACCCCCCTCAGTTCTACACAAAAGCATTTCCCTTTCCCTATGCTCACAAGCTTCAGATTTAATTCATGGCATAGATGCCAGCAGGAAGAGACAGTAATAGCTGAATAGAAAAAGAATCACATTCTTATGCACACTATACCTGAGGATATCTGGTTTTGGGGGTTTTTTTGTGCAAATCACTTGGCTGGAGAACTGCATTACAAAAACCGGGGGGGGGGGGGGACAAAAAATTTTGGTGGATGTCTGCTTTTGGTTTCACCTATGCTGTCTGCGGACAAACGCCGGCTCCCTCGGCCTATAGAGCGAGATGAATGCACAACCCTAGAGTGGTCCGCGACTGGACCTAATGGTCAGTGGTACCTTTACTGTTTTACCGTTATATGAATACCTATTCATATAATAAAAGGTAAAGGTAAAGGGACCCCTGACCATTAGGTCCATTCACGGATGACTCTGGGGTTGCGGCACTCATCTCGCTTTATTGGCTGAGGGAGCAAGCGTACAGCTTCTGGGTCATGCGGCCAGCATGACTAAGCCACTTCTGGCGAACCAGAGCAGCGCACAGAAACGCCATTTACCTTCCCGCAGGAGTGGTACCTATTTATCTGCTTGCACTTTGAAATGCTTTCGAACTGCTAGGTGGGCAGGAGCAGGGACTGAACAATGGGAACTCACCCCATTGCGGGGATTCGAACTGCCGACCTTCTGATCGACAGGTCCTAGGCTCTGTTGTTTAACCCACAGTGCCACCTGCGTCCCTATTCATATAATAGGTGAGACCAAAAGCAGACATCCGCCAAAATGTGGATGAACAGTGAACAGTGTGAATTAGGTAGGTTCACTTCCATGAGAGTACAATCTATAAAAAATTAAGTATTTTTTCCCAACCAGCTGTTTGTTGTTGTTGTTTTGTAATTGTATACGTTGTATCCTGCCTTGCTGCATTTTTATAAAAGTGTGGTCTATAAGTATTTAAATATGCAGAAAGAAACAACATGGACTAAATAGAATTTCTCACCCCATCAGACCTTGAAGCTATCCAAAATTGCATCACCACTTGTCAGTTTGGCTTTGTGTTGACTTTGGACCAATGAGCAGACGGAAACTGGCAGAAAAAGCCAGAGAAGACCACGCTGGTGGAGTCCATGCCAAAACTGCTCCCCAGAAAGAGGATTTGATTTATAGCATCCCTCTCTGCGTGCCAAAAGTTCTTTCTGTGGAACGTACCTGGCTGCACAGTTATTTTTCAACACTTGATAAATGGTGGCCAAAATAAAATATTCACAAGTCTTTCAAAAATCAGTGGGTTTTGCAGAACTAAACCTATGTTCCCCAAATGTCCAAGCTCTGGGGAATATGGAGGAAAATGGGTGCTAGCAAGGGGGATCCCATCCAGGTCAAGAAGGGGCAGGATGCTTGGGGACTCCCGACCATGTCATGTGTTGAAGACATAGTGTGACCATTTTGTTTTGTTTTGTTTTGTTTTGTTAGGTTTCTTTTATAACATAAATGTACAATGCATAACACAACATTATATAGAGATTGTGTGTTTTTCCAAGGCTGCTAGTTATAGAGCTTTGCTGAAGCCACACAATGCTGATACTACCCTCCAGGTCCAGACCGTGTGGTGTTGGATGTCTCCAGCATGTATATCCATAAGTTGTGCCTCTTCGCTAACACTGCTGGCAACTCTACTAGCCATTGCTGGTAATCTGACATTCTGGGGTTTACAGAATAAAAATATTTAGCTATTGGTTGCTCTACTTTTTTGGTCAAAATTGCTGATTTGTGGTTTCTAAAAATTCTCACATAGATTGGTTGTAGTTTCACCTACCTACTAGATATGGCATCCCAGTTTTTTTGCACTCAATTATAGATTATATTTAGGAGATTTTTTGCTGGATCTATGTAGGAGATTTTTTGCTGGATCTAGTATGTTCTACCCATCCTGGTGCTTTTGAAGGTACCTGCCCCCAGGTGATACAGCCTTTGGAATGACAAAGATCAGATCCAGGACTGCTGACAGCAAGTTGTTCAGACAATGGGCAGCTTTCTCTGCTTGCCAGCTGATAGGAGATGGTGGATGTAAATCTACCACAGGCAGGATATATTGTTCTTTGCAGATTGACACCTCTCTTTTATGGAGTTATGATCTATAACTGCCACTTTGGAAACAGAATCATTTCATTTTTATCAGAGCAGATGACAAAGGCAGAAGCTGAAACATTTCACAACATAAGTGTGGGATGTAATCCACTGAGAGCAGCCAAGTACAACATTCCTTATTTTCCTAGAGTGGACATGCAAGGGAATATTTGGTCCAGCCAGTCGAAACTTCCTGTTCCTCCTGGCCTGGGCATGACCTTTCTAGACCTGGTAAAAGGTCAAGACATGCTGCCACTCTCTCTCTTTTCCATCTTCCTTTCGTCCTGCGAACTTCCCAGACTGCTAACTGCAGTCACTAGGTCAACCCACATATAGGGTAAACCTGTTTGTATATGCATGTAACTTTAAGCCTTAAGCCTGCCTTCAGGGATCACACTGTGCTCTGTCTGATCATGAGTAAACTTTCTTTTTATTGATTATGAATAAGACTGTGGTGTCTTTATTCTTTTAGGCGGGATTCAAGGGGTCTTACTAGGAAAATATTAGAACATATTTCAATCTGGACAAGCCAGGTTGAATTGCGTATTGTCTTAAGGAACTCACACGAGTTTGCAACTAGTTTTCTGCTGTATAAAGGGGAATGCACTCTTCTAAGTTAAGGAACTTGCTAGCACAAGTTATGAAGGATGTTAATAAACAATATATCCTCTCCTGCCACCCTGAACATTCCGACAATAAGAAATATTACACACACACACACACACCACACACACACACACACACACACTACAATCAACCCAGGAGTGTATAAGGTTGTGCATTTTCTTAAGTTTTGTTACTTCAGTACATAACAAACATACTTAATTTTTCTATTAAAATATTATTCTGTTGCCCACCCTCTCTAACCTTCCCATGTTGGTTAAGGTTTTGTGATCAAGTCCTCAACAATTGGACTCCTTAATTCTCCCCCCATATATATAGGTCATAATCCAATGATCATGATTTTAAAGTTCTTTTTTATCTGACCCTTCAGCTGAAAAAGTTTTATATTGGCAGAGAGTCAGCTGTCTATCAATATTGATGAAGAATTATAAAATACATCATATTTTTAAGATGAAATAAAATCTCTGGAAAAACTCCCATGCCTACCGCCGAAAGCTGTGAACCTGCTATAAAACCCAGTGATAAACCCAGCCCAGGAGAAGGAAAGCTATTACCCATCACCTTGTAGAAACATTTACAGCGCATTGCCCCATAACCTGCTTGCTATAAATTAAGAGTGCGAAAGCGAAAGTAGTGCCGCATTACGGCGCCAACATTTGTCTTTATTCTTCAGGTATTGCATATGGACACTTCTGGAGATTGTAAAATGTCAAGCCTTCCAAACAAGCATTTGCTCTCTGAAAGGTTTTGATCAAAGTGCTGTAATTGTTTCTATTTATTATGACTGAAGTTTCCAAGGGGTCAACAAGGGCAACCCCAGGTGGTGTGCATTACAGTTGGCAGTGCTTTGAAAGGATCAATGGTGAATGACCCAGTAAATGGTAGATGTCACTATAATTAATTGCTTTATAATGTTCTTGCCAGTCCTGGGACTGCTAAAAAAAAAAAAAAAAAGGGTCAGGTTAGAAATAAAGAATCCAATAAAAAAAACCCCACTGGGGGAAATATTCGTTTCAGATCCCTTTTCACTAGGATTGGGCAAAACATCTCCCTTCCTACAGACTTCCCTTAGAAACCCATGCAATGAACTGAAACTCTGAAAAGACACACAGAGTTCTATTCAAGAGTAGTCCTATTCAGAGGAGACCCACTGAAGGAAATGTGCATGTCTAGCAACAATTCTGTTGTATTTCGGCCCAATGACAGATCCATTGCCAGAGAAAATGGCAAGGCTAGAGGCGCAACAAGACTAGTTGAAAGTTGGGGGCCCATGGACATCGGGAAGCAGGCCGAGACCTTTCATACCTCTGTCTCCAGACTACCTCCCCTCCAGGCTCCATTCAGCGCTTTGAAAGGCCAACTCTTTGGCCTACAAATGGGCACTTCTCCATTCCATAGCCTCCCTCCTGGAGGACTCCCAGGCTGGTGATGTATAGTAAGATGCATCTGGCTCTTCAGGCTCAGGGGAAGGTGCCCCTAATGATCTGAGCCCTGACACTAAGCACCCTGGTAGTCTGTGAGGTTCCTCCAAGAACTCCTTGTCTGACAAGAGTCTCCCTATTTCCAGCAGTCACCTCTGTGGCCAGAATCTCACTGGGCTCCCCATCTGGTACCCCTGCAGTCTCTGACTTCATGTCCAGAGCACTGCTAGGTTCAGGGGTCAGGAGTCATGACACTTTCTCTCTCCTCTGTAGCTTCCATTTTTCTTGCATGTTACTTACTCGTTGCTGGTGCACAGAAGGCTGAGTTTTTCCCCACCTAGAAGTACTGTAAGTACTGTAAGTACTGTATCCAAGGTGAATCCTAAAAGGTCAAGAACCACTGACAGTTAAGTCCAGTTGTGAACAACTCTGAGGTTGCGGTGCTCCTCTCGCTTTACTGGCCGAGGGAGCCGGCGTTTGTCTGCAGACAGTTTTTCTGGGTCTTGTGGCCAGCATGCCTAAGCCGCTTCTGGTGAAACCAGAGCAGTGCATGGAAAAGCCGTTTACCTTCCCGCCAGAGCGGTACCTATTTATCTACTTGTACTTTGACGTGCTTTCAACTGCTAGGTTGGCAGGAGCTGGGACTGAGTAACGGGAGCTCACTCCGTTGCAGGGATTCGAACCGCTGACCTTCCGATCTGCAAGCCCTAGGCTCAGTGGTTTACACCACAGCGTCACCCACATCCCAAAGTGAGTCCTACTCAGAGCCAATTATGGCTAACTTAGATCCAGAAATTTCAATCTACTAACATTGGACAAGACCCACAATAATTTAGACTAGCCTAAATGGGGAAAGACGGCATTTCATTTCATTTTTAAGTTACTATGAGGTAACTCAAAAATCCATTCTGTGACGATATCCTATCCTTCCATCTGTAACAAATTTCAAAGCAGCACATGGCTGAGATTCACTGTGAGAAGGATGCACTTTATTCTCAGGAAGGTGAAGAGAGGACTGGGTGACCTCTAGGAGGCTTGGACCAAAGACCAACAGTGATTATGGACTAGAGTAGGAAAGAAGAATGGCCCAGCAAACTTCACCTGAATCTTTGGGCCCCAATCCCAACAGCTGGTTTCCACAAAGATTAATTCAGTAAGCATTAATCTGGGGACGAGATCTCTTTAGCCAATGTGCATTTCTGGTGGTTTAGTTGAAGGAACGGTAATATAAATCAGCATGTCTCTTTGGCTGTGGAGTGACAATCACTCATTTAATGACTCACTTTGCTTTTTGTGGCCCTGCTGTCATTTGATTCCATTCACTTAAAAGCACTCAGGGCACAGTTGTTAAATTATTCTGATACCAACACACCCACACACCCTGAGCACTATTCATAATCTATGCCCAGTGGCAAAGCTTCATACTTTGGCACCGGTGGGGTGGCGGAGAGCAGGTGGGGGCAGGACTGGCACGCATCCTGGAGGTGTGGCACGTCGCCCGTAGGGGCATGGCACCCAGCACTGGAGAGGGGGCAGCCACGATGGCACCCCACCTGGTGTCCTCCAGATATTTTGCCATGCCTGCAGTTAATTGAAGTTGTAGTGCTGCAACAATATCCACAGCTTCCCCCGTCCCTTACCTAATGATGCAAGCTGCTGTGGGGCTTCAATATCTGAAAGATCCCTCTTCAGAGAGGAGCTCTCCCTCCCTGCATGTAGAAAGCTAGCATGTATGGGAAGGTGACTCCTCTATGGAGTAACCATTGAAACATTCATCAGCACTACTACAGTTGTAGAGTCCAATAAAACTGTTAGATTTTTCTACATGTTTAAACCAAGTGATTTCTGGACAGCAATTTATTTCCACTCTTGAAGGAGTGGGGGAGGGAGGTGTTGGGATAGAGATGACAGGATGGAAGGCTGATCCTTTCAGGCTCTGCTAGTGTTAGTTTCAATTTTGAGATATATATATATATATATATATATATATATATATATATATATACATACATATATTTTGCAAAGTATTCATTGAGGTGGTAAATTAAAAAGATCCTGAATTTATTGCCTGCAGGTTCATTGGCTATATATGCATACCCCAAACTACTGCCAAGTAATAACTTGTTCTACATATACATTACTATCATTCTTTTTTAAATAATAATTGCTATATGGGCCATACCAGAAATATGGCAGTGTCATCTTCCATTAAAACAAAAATCTGCAAATGAAAAAAGAACGATAGTAAATCAAAGGCAATGACAGAATGTTTTTTTTTAATATATTTTATTTTATTTTCCCAATTCCTGAGGGCTGGACAAATAACTGATTATTTAAAACTTGTTTACTCAGGTTTAACAAATAGGAGTTTTATGCATATCTATTATACTCCAGCAAATCCCATGTTTAATAATTAGTTGGTGTTTACTTAGCATGCAGTCCAATAACTGTCTAATTAAATATGGATTTGCAAATCTTAATTTAAAGCAAAAACTGATGGTGGCAGCTGCGCCAAGCACTTTTCTGCCTCAATGTCAGTTTTTTGCTCTCTTTTGTAATACTGTCTTCTGTTTGTTTCCAGATATACAAACCAGGCTCTAATTACAGCTGGAACGTATTTGCACCCCGACGTTCTCCGCTGTGAATTTCTGATGGCAAGTCTTTCTGCAGAGAAGTCTCTGAAGACTCAGATGCTTGCTGAATAGCCTCCAAATATTTGATATCTGTGCATGACATCCGATGATGATAATTGAGTTTAATATTTTATACTTGACAGTGGACCTGTAATGCTGTTTAGTATTCAGTCAGCAATATATTTATTGGAAGCAATAAGCCATTACAATATAACATAAAACATGCAGAAAGAGACATTGCATTCAATAATGACAGCTCAGCTCCAGAAAGAAGAAAAGCAAGGGGAGAAACAGACCTTAGAAGAAGAGTGAGGAACTTTGGGCCCAGGGACCAAATGTAGAGATCTGGCCCTCAGGGTTCTCCTCAGGCCACACCTTTCAGCCATTCTGCTTGATACCCTCTGAGTGATTTTGCCCAGCTGGAATATGCCCTTGAACTATGATAATACCTCTTGGTTGCTTGGATGTGTGCATAGAAGCTAGCCTACAGTACACAGGTCAAATCTGCATTAGCTTCTCCACCGACCTTCTCCTCTGGACCTGCCAACCAATCTCATATAAACTCTGGCAGGTTGCCCAGAAGGAAATGGGACCCTTGGATTGAAAAGTTCCCCCATTCCTGCCTTAGAGATTTTCTTATTAAGACCCTTGCAGTCTGTTACATTCCTGGGCACAGAGTTCTGGGGCCCAGATAGACTTGAAACCCTTCATACAATTAGAAACTGGGTCAATTTGTTTATTTTTTTAGAGTGCAGAGGACCTGATCCAGATTAGGACTCTGGCAGGTAAGTAGGAGGAGCTTTATCCTTTAGCCCACTGCTGTGATCCTGGGCCAGAGATTTCTGCAATCTACATTGTGAAGGAAACTTCCATTGATGTCAATAAATGCTTTCTTCCCTAGACAGACAGCAAGCTGTAGGTGAGATTTGGATCAGTGGGAGGCCAACTGGCACCCCACCAGGGTCCCAGTTCCTCCACACCTGCTATTTAAAGAAAAAATCACTCATTCAAAGTAAACTACCCCCCTTCTAAGGATACACATTTATTGGGTTATTTACTACATATTTTTAACTAGTACAATAATGACCAGCCTACCTTGACACTATTCAGGTTTCACACCCAACGTTTGCAGGACTGGGAAGAACCCAGGAGCTCCCTCTTTATCTCTCACACAGCCTAATAGAAGATTTCTTGGTTTCTCCAAACCACAGTTTACTAGTAGTTCTAAACTGGGAAGCTGTGTTCAGGGGATCTCTTTCCAAACTTGGATTGCAAACCACAGTGTTATCTCATGTCGTCATTTCCTCACATTCACCTAATGTCACTCTTGCTCCTTTCTTTCTTTCCTCCTCTCTCGATTGCTATTGTCTTTCTTTTCCCACTCTTTCTGATTTCTTAAATAGACCTTGTATATTTAAATCGGAGGTAGGGAATGTTTTTCCGTCCGAGAGTCACATTCCCTTCTACCTTATACTGAATCAGACCATTGATTCCTCTAGATCAGTATTTTTCACAAAGACTACCAGGGTTTTTCCAGTCTTTTGGACCAGACACATTCCCAATTGTAGCTGGAGATGCTAGGAACTGAATCTGGAATCTTCTGCATACAAGGCAGGAGTGCTATCACGGCACTATGGCTTTTCTCCAAGACAGAGACAGTTCTGGAGACTGGCACCAGCTCACACAAAACACAGATCACAAAGGCAAGAAGGCAAGACAGAAGACTTGATCCTTCATCTCCTTGTTTTAGGAAGCATTTCATCACCAGTTGAAAAGAATAAGAAGCCTGTGAAATGTTGCTGAGAGCCTTCTAATGCCTCTTGGCTCTCATCCTACAACACGTTTCTCCATAAATTAAAATTAATTACTTGATAAAACCTGGAAGGAGACTAAAGACCCATCTGCGCTATGCATTTAAAGCAGTATCATACTGCTTTAAACAGTCGTGGCTACCCCCAAAGAATCTTGGGGACTGTCCTATGTTAAGTGTGCTGTGGCTCAGGTTCCAGGTTCAATCCCCAGGGTCTCCCAGAAAGACTGAAAAAGACCACTATTTGAAACCCTAGTGAGCTACTGCTGGTTCTGGGTGCCCACTGGCTATGTTGCTCAGCACTTGACTTTATAATAACTTTGCTGAGAGTGCTGGACAGCTCCCTTCTTGATCATCGCTTTCCCTGCCCTTTCTTCATTCTATTAATTTTAAAAACCCTTCATAGCTTGGGTCCAGGAAACATTAAGTTCACCTAAGCCTTTAAATCCCAGCTAGATCAGTGAGATCTGCTGTTAACTGTTCCCCATGTGAATTACACCCACTTGCTATCTAAGAGTAATCAAATATTTAGTGTGCCCAGTCCAGCAATGTGGAATGCCCTCCTGGTGAAAATTTGGCAAACATCCTGGCTTTTGCTTTATAGATGTCTTGTTTTGAATGTACGTAATATATAATGTTCATTCCCATTATATAACTGAGATCTACTATTGGCACCTAAGGATTCAAACGATAAAGGTGGCCATCGGATGTGGTTGCTGTTGGATATGCTGCTCAGCTTCCCATGGGCCCTGTCTCCACTATACATTTAAAACAGTATCCTACCACTTTATGCAGCTATGCCTTCCCAGTCATGCTACAAAGAATCCTGGGACCTGTAGCCGAGACTTGTCAGGATAGCCCTGTTCCCTTCACAGAGTGACAATTTCCAGAGTTCCCTGGAAAGAGAGACTGATATTTAAACTTGGAGAACTCTAGAAATTTGAGAGGAATGGGGCCTCCTAACCACTCTCAGCACCCTTAACAAACCATAGTTCTCAGGATTGCTTGAGGGTTTGAAGTGCCATGGCAATACTTTGAATATAGTGCAGGTGGGGCCTAAAGCAAAACAGAAATATCTATGGGTCTAAGAGGGGCAAGAGTGCAGCATACATCAGACCAAGGGGCCATATAGTCCAGCACTCAGATCTCACTGTGGCCAACCAGAAGGCTCTGGAAAGCTCACAAGCAGGACCAGACCAGAGTACAACAGCATTCTTCCAACTTGTGATTTCTAGCAACTGGTATTCAAAGGCAGTGGAGGTAGAACTTCCCAATGCATGCATTGTGGGGCAGGAAATCAGAATGGATTCTCAAAGCAAAGTAGATGCTATTGAACTTTCAGGATTTGTCTCAGGCATAATGAAATCTGAGGTTCCCTAGGCTTGAGTTCAAAAGAGTAGGCTAGGATATATAGGTTTTAATAATGTAAGCCCAGAGGGGCTCCAACATGATATAAATAAAAGAAGAGAATAAAAAAGTTGATAGACTTTTTATACTGGTAATTTTTTATTAATATTTATTAGTGTTTGCACAAACCTTTCTAGAATATGCCTGGGATATTTTTCAGCAGGGTTCTATTCATTAGCCCTATTCCTGTACAAGGAATCATAAAATTCCTTTGAGGAACGCTAACACCTCCCCCCCCCCCATACCCATTTGAATAGTCTGTTTCACAGTTAAATTTCAACACAGCCAAGCATATTACCAATAAAACAACACCCACCCCAGCCAAAAAATTGTATCACTTGGTGTTTAGTGTCCCTGGCTGCCATTGTGCATTCTGGGGGGGGTTATTTACTGCCTTCTTTTGTTCTCACTCTCCTTGCCCTCACTAGTCCACACGGCCATTAAATCCAACTAGCTGAGGTGTAGTGAGCCCAAGCCTGTGGAACTCCCTCCAAACTGAGATCAGGCAGGCACCTTCCTTCCTGAACCTCAGGTGCATAAGACTTCCTTGCTCCAGCAACCATTTATTTTTTATGCTGTTGCTGTTATGAGAACCTGCCTGTCACGGGAAGTGATATTCTATTATGTTTTTTCTTATTATAATAATTACATGTATATAACTGCTTTGATTTTTATATTGTGCAGATATTGTGCTATGTATTGACATTTGTGTTCTGTGCTGCAAAATCCCTTGTGGTCTTTTGACGAAGGATAAATTTAATTAATAATAATAAATGTAAAGTAATATTTAGGTTTATGTTAAATGTTGGTTTCATTCTCCCATTTTCTGTGTACACCACATAGGAATGAAAATAAATAATTAATATATTCACTTATTTAAAACAATATAATGCAATATAACTGATACAGTCAAACCTCAGTTCCTGAATGCCAAAAACCTGGAAGTAACTGCTCCGGAATTTCCGGAAGCCGAGCATGCTACGCAGCTTCTGTTTTGAGTTTCCTTATTGTATTGAGGCTCCCACTTTCAGTTTTTGGTTGTCGAACATTTCGGAAGTCTTCCGGAACGGATTACGTTTGACAACCCAGGCATAGGAAATGTGTGGCTGGAGTAGGGGGCAAACGGAGTCTTCTGGGCTTCTCTATGTGGCCCCTAAGTCTCCCCAGGCCACACCCTTTACTGGCCCTGCTTCACATACCAAGTGGACTGAAGTGTGTCCTTGAACTCAGATAATCCCTCTTGGTTGGTTGGTTGGTTGGTTGGTTGGTTGGTTCGTTGGCTGGATGGAAGATAGAGAGGGTGGACTGTAGAAACAAGCCTACTCTACCAAGGTAAAATTAGCATTCATTGCTCCACCCACTTTTTTCCTGGCACCGCCCACTCAGCATGTGACCCTCAGGTGGCTGCCAGAAGGGAAAGTGTCCCTCAAACTGAAAAAGGTTCCTCACCTCTGCAGCAATCTTATGTCACTGTGCCTGTGCTCAGTCACTAGGGGAAACTTTCTCAGAGCACCTTCACCTTCTGAGGTAGTTAGACGTGAAAAGATAGACCCTTTTATGCCATAGCAGCCTGCATCCAAAATACTTTCCAGCCCATTCACTAGGCTCTCTTGTTATTTTAAAGAAAGACTTGAAAATGCTGCTTTCCCCCTTAGTTTCTTTTTAAGGGTATTGCTGCAGAATTGATCTGCTGGCCATTTTTTGCTGGTTTACATTTTGCTCTGCTTCCCATAGATGTTTTCATATTGTTGGGCACCTTGAGAATCCTTATTATTGTCTTTGATTTTCTTTTTATTGAACAGTATTTCTCCGCCATGAAATAACCAAGTTCTTAGAGTGAGTTAGAATCACTATTAAGCATGTGTGCACATATACACATACTTTTTTAAAAAATGCAGTTAACCAAAAGATGTAAGAACAAGCCAGCAACAGAATAAAAACTCTCAAGAGTGTGTGTGTGTGTGTGTGTGTGTGTGTGTGGTATCAAAAATCAGCCATAACATTTTTTGAAAATGCAACAGTATCTCAAAAGAGTAGAGGGGATTATATTGTCTAAAACAGAGGTGGGAAGCATTTTTCAGCCTGAGGGCCATGCTCCCTTCTGGGCAACCTTTGGGAGGAAGTCAATGGTAGGTGAGATCAGGGGCAAAAGGGAGCAGAGCAACAAAGGTGAATTTGCCTTTGAACAATAGGCTAGTTTCTACACACTCACACAACCCTCTCTATTCTAAATCCAGGCAAGCAAGTAGTATTATCTTCTTCTTTTTTTATAAAGATATTTATTAAAATTTTCAACATATTACAAAATGAAAAAAGAAAAAAGAAAAATACAAAATAAAAATAGTTAAAAAACAATTCCATCTTTCCATCACTTATCTTTCATTTGCTTGTTTCCCGGACCTCCTCACACCTCCCTTTTTGTATTCCAATTCAATTTGTTAGTTCAGCAAATCCTTCCCCTCTTTGTTTATCCTAGTCTTTAATCTTAAAATATTGTAACATTAAATTTTTACCTGTTAATAATCCATTTTTTCATATTCCTTATAGCGTTATAACTAAAAACCACTTAACTTTTTATCCAACATCATTCTAACATTCATTAATTTTACAATATTTCTGTAGATAGTCTTTAAATTTCTTCCAATCTTCTTCCACCGACTCTTCTCCCTGGTCTCGGATTCTGCCAGTCATTTCTGCCAGTTCCATATAGTCCATCACCTTCATCTGCCATTCTTCCAGGGTGGGTAAGCAAGTAGTATTATCAGAGATTACGCATGCATTCCAGCTGGGCTAAAACACTTGAGGAGAGTATCTAACAGGACTGGTGAAACCTGGGGAAAGTTCCAAGGGCCAGATAAAGTGGCTAGAGGACCACATTTGGTACCTGGGCCTGAGGTTAACTTGCCTGGACAAAATCATTATCATACCCCAACCCTTCCAAACTAGGGCTGTAGCCATTAATACAGGATTTTTCATGGCACTGCATATCATTTGAATATATGGTGCTCTAGAGCAGTGTTTCCCAACCTTGGGCCTCCAGCTGTTTTTGGACTACAACTCCCATCATCCCTAGCTAGCAAGACCAGTGGTCAGGGATGATGGGAATTGTAGTTCAAAAACAGCTGGAGGCCCAAGGTTGGGAAACACTGCTCTAGAGGCACTGGTTGCCCTAGAGGTTGCTCTAGTCTAGAGGTTACTCTAGAGGTATTGTCAGTCGGGTCTGGGGCCCACTGGGACTGTAGGGCAGAACACATGGAGCTGAACATTAGGTGGTGCCATTACCAATGACAGGCAGAGCCAACTAATTAAAGTTTCATCCCCCATCCAATTCCCTGCTGAACTCTGCAGAGGCAACACTGAAGCTGAGGGGGAAGCTGACAGCAAGGGCAATCGCTTGGATTGGTTGTAAATAAGAAAGAAGGCATGCAGGTGGGAGCTGAGTGAGAGCAGGTCAAGGCTGCCCAAGGGAACCAGCCTCCACTGCATCTACTTTTAAAAGGCAGCCTTGCATTTTTAGCAAAACCCAGTGGACAGCAGCACATCTCACTGCAGACAGTATGGTGGATTTTCCAATCCACCTTTCATGAGTGACTTGTTCTCTCAGACAGGCCTTGAATTAACACTGCAGAGCCCAAGTTATAGATGCCATTATTGTTCTTCAATAGAAGCACAAGCATAAAATTCCCAGATGCTACAGAAACCTCCTTCATTCTTAATTCAGGAGTAGAACACTCTCAAAACCACCAGCAAAATCACAACGATGAATCACTCCTGTTGTCTTACAACCAAAGTGTTGGCAATAAGGGGTTTATTTATATATATTATATTTCAATTCTAACGAGGGAAACGGCAATTAGATATAAAGACAATGCGCTAGAAAATGCATGTGTGGTGGTATGAGTTGTGTGCATTTGATGTCTGAAACGGTTATTCTTATTTGCGCATCTACAAGCAGGAAAGAAGAAAATGGATGCAAACAATGATTTATGCAGAGCTGTAGCTGTTGCCGAATCTTGAATGCTCATGGCACATTAAAGAGCTTGAGCATATCCTTCATCTGAAGTTAAAGTTGCATGAAGCATATCATTTCCAAGGATATCCCGTGTGCACACTTTGTGTCCCAACGCATCTCTGGAGGACTTGTTCTGAGAATATTAGAAGAGCTCTGCTGGATCAGGTCAGTGGCCCATCTAATTCAGTATCTCATTCTCACAGTGACCGAGCAGATGCCTCAATTGAAAATCTGCAAGCAGGACCTGAGCACAAACACACTGCCTCCCACCCAGGATTTCCAGCAACTGGTATTCAGAAGTATTACTGCCTCGGACTGTAGAAGTAAGAATATTTAGCCATCAGCATTAGTTTTCATTGGTGACCTTTTATTCTCCATGAATGTATCAAATCCTCTTTAAAAGCCATCCAAGTTGATGGCCTTCGCTGCCTCTTGTGGAAGCGAATTCCGTAATTTAAGTACCGGTATGTATCTTGTGAAGAAGGATTTCTCTTAGCTGCCCTGAATCTTCCAACTTAATTGTACGTCTTCAAATTCTAGCAATTATGAGAGAGGAAGAAAAAAATGTCTCTCTCCACTTCATCCATGCTGTGCATAATGTTACATGCTTCTATAGAGAAAAGGCATGTAAGAGTCAACACCTAACTAAAAAGCGCTGCTGTAACTTTTCCTCATAGAAGATAGATGATCGATAGATAGATACACAGTGTATATATATATATATATATATATATATATATATATATATAAGCTTGTTGCACATCCTCTTGAGCAGACGTAGCAGAGAGAAGAAGGAAGAAGCATTGGAATGTGCTGACAAGCCTAGATTCCTCACCACTGCATTGCTGTTCAGGGGCACGTGACTCTCTAAGTAGACATTGTAAAGAGGCAGAGAGGCTAAAGTTCTATGCACACTTAAGTTTGTGCATAGGGTTGTGTATTATGTTCATAACTGTGCATGAGATTGGGTAGCTACTTATGCATTTTACACACACACACACACACACACACACACACACACACACATACAAAGACAAAAGACAACAGAAAGTGGGAGGCAGTGTGCCTCTGAATACCAGTTGCTAGGAACCGCAAGCAGGAAGAGTGCTCTTGCGCTCCTGACTTGCTTGTGATTGTTTAATGGGAAAGGCTTGCTTAGCAACTTATTTCATTCACTGCACAAGGAAACAATTGACCACTTAACCAAAGTGTGGTGTCATAATGTACAAAGGAGGAAGTCAAGTAGCAAATGGGTGCATCGAAGCCAAGAATGTAATAAACGTCTTGTTTTCCCTTCACTGGACCATAAATAACATTTAATGCAAACATGATGTAACCTGACTTTACAGTAATGAATTCTCCTTGTGGGAAGGCTGACTGGGCACATGGGCCAGATGAAATATCTGCTCTAGGCACAGCACTGCTGCAGCTGATGCCGGGCTCAGCTTCACAACCTGAGGGGCACACAATGCAGCCCCTCCTCAAATCCCAACCTGGCCTCGTGATGTCATCAAGCTGCTCTTCTATATGGTGGTTGAACTACAACTCCCATCGTTCCCAACAGCAAATGCCAATGGGGAGAAAGGCTGGTGGATGAGTAAGAGAAGGAGTCAAGGCCACAGCAGTGGAGAACCAGGGCCCTCATACTGCAAAGTCAGGGGGTACTGGTGTCCTACTTGGCTGGCTTAAGACAGTCTTATTCCATCTCATTTCAATTTCACTGGCACTCAGACATAGGCCCATTCTGTCCCATTTTGTGCAGATCTGCTAAATTTGCCCAGATCCTTAAGCCTTCCCTTATAGAACTTGGTCTCATGACCTTAACTAACGTTCTTACCTGCTTTCTCTCCTGTGCCAGCCTCCAGTGGGCTAGCCATTTTCTTTTTGGCAGCCTTCTAACTTATATCCGCTTGTACGCAATTTCAACCCCACTGAAAGCCACTGATATTAGGTCACTGCCTTCACTGTATGGGTTTCAATGCCTTCCTTTAAAAAGTAGGTTGTGTGTTTTTAAGCAGGCATTGCAGTCATTTTATTTTGGCATGTATTTTAATGCATAATTGTTTTGTGTATGTTTTTATTTTATTAGATGTATTTAATAATTTTACTTAGGGACACGGATGGCACTGTCAGTTAAACCACAGAGTCTAGGACTTGCCGATCAAAAGGTCAGTGGTTTGAATCCCCGCGACGGGGTGAGCTCCCATTGCTCAGTCCCTGCTCCTGCCAACCTAGCAGTTCAAAAGCACATCAAAGTGCGAGCAGATAAATAGGTACCACTCCGGTGGGAAGGTAAATGGTGTTTCTGTGTGCTGCTCTGGTTCGCCAGAAGCGGCTTAGTCATGCTGGCCACATGACTCAGAAGCTGTACGCCAGCTCCCTCGGCCAATAAAGCGAGATGAGCGGTGCAACCCCAGAGTCTGCCACGACTGGACCTAATGGTCAGGGGTCCCTTTACCTTTACCTTTCATAATTTTACTGAGTATTTTGTTGAGAAGGGTGAAATAGGTCAAGTTGTTTTTAACACCTGATCTCTGTGTTTTGAATGCATTTTGCATTGTTTTGTGCATGCCCAGCTGCTCCAATGTTGCACATTGGAGCTGGTAGGGTGGAAGACTGAGAGGCTAACAGAAGACTAGGAGGCCAGATCCAATAAGAGGCACAGCCAACTCATTCTAGTTTGCAGCTATCTCTCTTTCTGCTGAGCTCTACAAGAGTGAAATTGAGACCGAGGAGGAGGAGGAAGCTGGCAGCTGGCAGAACGTAAAGATGCAGTCAGGTGTGGGCTGGTGGAAGGTACACAGAGGTTGGTCGGGGCACTGCCCTATTTCCCCTAATAGACCAGCCGCCACTTAGAGGCCTTGATGATGAAGCAATATAGAATTTCTCTCAAATTAATTAAAATAAACACTGTATACTTAGCATAATTAGATCTTCAGTGTGCAAATATTCTAAAGATATTCTAGCCCTACCCTGATTGCTTTTTTTCTCCTATCCTTTAAGAGGGATAGGAGAGAAAAAGCATCATTTTCCAAACAGCCAGCTGGCTTCCTCAGAGTCTTCATTCCCCCCTCAAAGGCTTTCTTCCAATAGTTAAGTAGGCACTTTTGTAAAAATGCGGGTGGGGAGAAAAAAATCTGATTTGCTGCCTTGGGGGTCGACTTACCTGCACACATTCTTATCTTTCCAAGTAATTAAGGAGCACAAATACAGGCCTTTCATTATGCAACTGTGTCGGTGGGGGGAGTCTGGAAATACAGCAAAAACAATCAATGCTGCAGAGGGATCCTGGTTTTGAGGAGCTACAGTTAGAAACAAGCATCTGCTTGGCATGGACTACATTCTCTGTGGGGTGAACAGATAGAGAGAACTTTTGCTTCTGACTTTTTCCTTTTTCTGGATTAAAAAAAGGAAAGGAAGACCTGTCAGTCAAAGGTGGTACAAAATGCATAATATAGCTCAATGGCAGAATACCTGTTTTGCATTCAGAAGGCGGCCCTGGGTTCAATCCCTGGCATCCCATCCAAGTAGGGCTGGGGAAAATTCCTAGTCTGAAACCCTGGAAAACAGCTGCCAGAGTGTAGACAATACTGGGCTGATTGGACCAATGGTCTGAATTGGTAGGAAGTTCCCTATATTTCTAAGCACAGAATTTTGGGGGTGCCATTTGAATCAAGATAGCAGACTGAACTTATCAAAAACTGCATTAATTTTCCTGGTGAGTAACCCCACACAATACTATGTCAGGCCAGGAACAAGGCCTTTTTCTCCTGTTAGCAACTGCCCATGCCTCTGGGGAGAATTCTTCCACTCTTTAAGTGCAATGGCTCAGGGGGATTTTCTTCTCTTTCTTCCCCTACACTCATTCTCGCTTTATCATGCAGAAATGCCACTCTGAGATTTACTGTTCATTTCTCAGGCTCAATATCACAGCGGAAAGCATCGGCTGACATTCAACTGTGTTATTAAACAAATGTTCCTGCATGAAATATGACTTCTTGTTTTTTACTCTTCCTCCAGTGAGTGGCATGGCAGTTGCCTTGTTTTACACTTCAAAATGAACTGAAACCAAGTCCAAACCCACCTGGCAAGTTTCCTCCAACACACACACACACACACACACACACCACAACACAACTTGTTTTGGTTCTGAATGCTGATCCTATCAATGGTTTAGAAAGGAAGATGTGCAAAGGAGAAATAGACAAATAAAGGACTTTTCCTCAGTGGTAGAGCATCTGCTTTGTGTGCAGAAGGTCCTAGGTTCAATCCCAGACGTCTCTTGGTAGGGCTAAAAGAGAGTCCTGCCTGAAATGCTGGAGAGTCTCTAAGTCTGAGCCAGACAGACTTATGGTCTGCCCTGGTATAAGGTATCTTCTTATATTCCTAAAACAAGACCATTGTCTTACAATTGGTTCCCCTAAAAAATGTTGACCAGCTTAGGGTTGTCCATCCCCAAAAGGTGGGAGTTCCTGCACCTGGGACACGTCCACCTGTTCACTCATTCCCAAGAAACCTTCTTGTTTGCTACTTTGCTGTTCTACAGAGATGTCTTGCTGCTCCACAGCTGCATAGCCAGATATGTGTGTATTAAACATGGAGAAGGTGGCTATAAATGGCTGTGAGCCATGATGGCTATGCTCTACCTCCATGTTCAGAGGCAGTAATACTTCTGAGTACCAGGTGCTCAAAACCACAGGAGGGGAGAGTGTTATTGTGTGTGGGTCCTGCTTGTGAGTTTCCCACTACATCACTGTGAGAACAGATTGCTGGACTAGATAAACCATCGGTCTGATCCAGAAGGCTCTTAAGTCCTTATTGTACTAACCTATGGAGTAGCCTAGAAGTCAAAGAAGCATAAGAACGTAAGAAAAACCTGCTGGATCAGGGCCAATGGCCCATCTAGTCCAGCACTCTCTTCTCACAGATGCATATGAGAAGCGCACAACCAGGATCTGAGTGCAACAGCACACTGTCTGCACGAAATTCTCAGCAATTCACATACAGAGGCATACTGCTTCCAACAGTGGATGGACGTAATCGCTCTCAGTGCCCCTTTATCTGTCCCTTGGAATTCTCACTGAGCCACACCCCCTCGGAATTCCATTGAGCCACACCCCCTCATCTGGCCACACCTCTGCTCTTCATGATACACTTGTATGTTCTGCACCCTTCTTGAGTGGTTTCATCTGGCTGAAATGTGTCCCCGAACTATGACAATGCCTCTTACTTGCCTGGATAGAGGGAGCATGTTGAGTGCATGTATAAAATATCTTGCTGTGTAAAGGTAAAATATATGTTTCTTGTTCCACCTACTATTGTGTCTGGCTCCACCCATCACTGGTACATGGCCCACAGGAGGTTGTCCGGATGGGAATGTAGCCCTCTGGCTTAGAAAGGTTCCTGATCTCTGCTATACGCAGAACATCCAGAGACTGGCCAAATTCCCACCATACCTTTAAAGCACCGTGATGCCACTTTAAAGTTCAATGGATTCCCCAAAGAATTCTGAGAGCTGTAGTTTGTTCTCAGGATTATTTGAGGAAAGCCAAGACTATTTAAAGTTGTATGATACTGCTTTAAATATATAGTGGGGGGGGGGGAATAAAAATAAAACAGTCAAGTAGGCATACCGTAAATTCACATCAAAAGAGGCTGTTTAGGGGACAGTTCTGCAATTTGCACGGAAAAAGTTTTAGGCTAATAAATTTACCAAATGCTACATAAGCAAAAAGGAAAAGAAATCACTCTATATAGAGAGCCTAAGCATTGGCAGATGGCTTGCAAGGGCTACATTTTAATGACAATAAATCTTTATTGGTATGTAACTACATAGCCATTTGATGTTCCGCCATGGCACTTTAAACCCACTTAAGCAATCCAAACGTAATTATCACTCATTTAGTGTGCCCTGTGGTTTAAAAAGCAAACTTGATTGTGTATTTGACCCGCAATAAATGCATAGCAAGAACAATCTGATTACCCTCAGTCTAATTTTCATTGTCATGTAGTTTAGTTGCTGCTTACTTCGGGTTTGTAGATCCACACTGTGCCAACTAGAAGATTCTACACTTACATAGCAAAGCCATTCCCTGGACTGCAGATGTAAAATTAGGCAGGGTCCAGAGATCAGGAAGATCACAACCTGGGATTGCACACTGAGTCCTCTCCTTCCACTTGCATTGTGATTTATTTATATGCTGCTTAATGCAAAAAAAAAAAAAAAAAGGCTTCTAAGTATAAAAACCAGTGGCACACCTGTAGTGGGAAAGTCAGCATGGATATGGCTTTTAGAGGCGTATGAAATGACAGACTACACTGAGGATTGGAGCTAATTTGAGACTTTGCCAGCCCACTCACAAAAAAGGACTCGGGAAACCAAACATGTGGTGAAAAAAGGCTATATTTATTCAAAATAAAGCAGCAGAGGATCTGCAACACTAATTAAGCAAATTAAATTTAATTCACCTAATCAAAATAAAGTCCAGGCAGGGAAGTTCCCTAAGGTAGAAGGGATCAGCTATGTCCCCTGTCCTGGGCATGTTTACAGGTTTGAAAGGAATGGAAAAGAATTATTCCACCTTGGTATGATAACCTTGGATGTGTAAACCTGACAAGCATACTGTGGCCCCACTGGTTTGGTGTTTACCCTGGTGTGCATGACAAGCCTAAAGGGTCCTTCCAAGGGCCCCCAAAGTGAAGTCTGAGCTGGGTGACCTAAGAGTTCCCCAAACCCACTAATGCCTCAGCTATTTATCCCACCAGATCTTAAAATTCTCTTTCCCGCCTGAAGTAAAAGTCAATTAAGCTGATCAAAAAATGCCATCTAGGGCTCTTATCAGCATCGAGTTGGCAGGAGCTCTCCTGAAAATTCTTACTCGGCCCCCAAACTATATAGGTAGGAAAGGAGACCACTGCAATGGGAAGAATGCAACATTTGGGGGAGGAACCTATTTATAAAGCCTGGCTTCCACCCTGACTGGATTGGCTCCCCTTTCCATGTGATCACTCCCTAGCTTCTTCCTCAGGACAAAACATCCTGCACTGTCTTTGAGGGAGAATTGGGGTGTGGCAAAGACACCCCCATTCAAATGTGGGAGTGCCATTCTTCATTGTTGGTAGAAATTAATTGGATTGAGGGTGATGTGTCTTCAGTTTAAAAAAATCTTGCTAATCACAGAGTAGTGTGGGCCAGAACATGGAAAGAATATACAGTGGTACCTCGGGTTACATACGCTTCAGGTTACATATGCTTCAGGTTACAGACTCCGCTAACCCAGAAATAGTACCTCGGGTTAAGAACTTTGCTTCAGGATGAGAACAGAAATTGTGCTCCGGCGGCACGGCAGCAGCGGGAGGCCCCATTAGCTAAAGTGGTGCTTCAGGTTAAGAACAGTTTCAGGTTAAGAATGGACCTCCGGAATGAATTAAGTACTTAACCCGAGGTACCACTGTATTCCATCTATACAGGAATAGCTTCTGAAGTGTCCTGAATTAGTGGGAGTTCGCAAGCCTGTATGATTTGGTCTATAAGAGGAAAGTCCCCTCCCGTAATACAAATGGTGGAGAGATATTGTACTTTGTAAATTACCGTATTTTTCACTCTATAAGACGCACCAGACCATAAGACGCACCTAGTTTTTGGAGGAGGAAAACAAAAAAAAAAAATATTCTGAATCTCAGAGGCCAGAACAGCAAGAGGGATCACTGTGCAGTGATCCCTCTTACTGTTCTGGCTTCTGGGATAGCTGTGCAGCCTGCATTCGCTCCATAAGACGCACACACATTTCCCCTTACTTTTTAGGAGGGAAAAAGTGAGTCTTATAGAGCAAAAAATACGGTATTTTAATCCAAATCTGGGAAATACCAGGCTTGAAAGACATTTATTTATGTAAATATGATTTGTGTAATTCTCTAAAAGCATATATAAAGTAGCCAGTGGTACAAACTTTACAGGCATCAGAACACATACATCCTATTCCCCCACTCTATGCACGTAACTGCATTTGCTCCCCCCCCCCCCCCAAATGTTTTCTCTCTATTCAATCTGAGCCACAGAATAATTTTTGGGCTGTGTATGTGCAAAACTCCCTGTTCCCTCAAACTCCCCCAGACATCTTTAGGGAACGTTGCTGCCACATTTACCAACAGGAAATGAGCACTCTGCTGGACATCATCAAAGAAATGCAAGGGATGCTTTCACTCACTTGAAAGCTTATTGATGGTTACTATCAGGCAAAGTTATATTTAACATGACCCTCAAAGTCAACCTCCGTATCTGACAAGAGATACTTGCCTGTTTTATGTTTTAAAAAATCCTTCTTGCTAGCAGCATGCCCTTCATCAGAGAAGCAAGATGCTTCACAAACCTTAATTAAGCAAAGCTAAGCCTAATAGCCCAACACAAAGTTAAGCATTAGCTTCATGATTGAAACAGAGAACCTTCAAGTTCTTCACTTCACCTGAGAAACCTAAAACTGTGACATCCAGCTGCACACACAACCCATAGTATTCACTCTGACTCATCACCGTACTTTGGATTGTCCTGAATACCACCATTTGGTAAAGGTAAAGGTAAAGGTACCCCTGCCCGTACGGGCCAGTCTTGACAGACTCTAGGGTTGTGCGCCCATCTCACTCAAGAGGCCGGGGGCCAGCGCTGTCCGGAGACACTTCCGGGTCATGTGGCCAGCGTGACATCGCTGCTCTGGCGAGCCAGAGCCGCACACGGAAACACTGTTTACCTTCCTGCTAGTAAGCGGTCCCTATTTATCTACTTGCACCCGGGGGTGCTTTCGAACTGCTAGGTTGGCAGGCGCTGGGACCGAACAACGGGAGCGCACCCCGCCGCGGGGATTCGAACCGCCGACCTTTCGATCGGCAAGCCCTAGGCACTGAGGCTTTTACCCACAGCGCCACCCGCGTCCCTCCACCATTTGGTAGCCAAGCCCAAAACTAAAAATCTCATTTGGTTTGCCTTCTGAAACTGACCATGAGGTGATTGATAATATCATCATTTATCAGTTTTAGACCTTAAGTAGTAGCAGTTGCCAGGACATTGTCTTGTTCGCCTCTGCGTAGTTCCTTCCTTATTTCAGATATCGTGATATAGTGATATATCATGATGTTTAGCTGGTGATATATCACGACATTGAAAGCCAGTTATAGCCCAGCCCAGCCCTAGTTGCTTTCAGAGTGAAGCATAGTGTGCCTGTCTCTGAGAGGGAAAGTGAGTGTTTCCTTGTTGTTAAAATACTGTGTGTGTGTGTGTGTGTGTGTGTGTGTGTGTGTGTGTGTGTGAATCAAAATCTGTTCAGCATTGCAAAGCAGATTTCACCAATGAACCTAAATCGATAAAAACACATATGGTCAATTTCATTACTGTCCAACTCACCATGGCTTAATCTAATTGCTGTTTGGTGATAGCTATGAATCATACATATCAAAATCAAATTACACTTTTTGTGATTAAGATGTTTAATTTTGAAAAAGACCAAAAGGACATTCACTGGAAACAGTGTAACCCTGTTAGCATTGAATGTACAGTATATCCCAACTAGTAAAGCAAGATAATAAAAATGCAGGCAATGATCAGCTATGGCAATTTATATCTATTACAGAAACTCAAGGCAAGGAAGGGTGTGGTCAAGCTGAGAGGGAAGGCAGCTCTGGAATGAAAAGCTTGAATCAATAATTGAAAATCTAATCAGGGGATGGTATCACAAGTTGGAGTATTCACAGCTATGATCTTGAAAAAGTTGTATCTACAAGATTTGGGGGGGGGGGAGTGTCATTCAAGGCCCCACTTTTTGCCAAAGGCCTGTAGTGCTCTGTCTTCTGTCTGTTAGAAGTGCAACAGCAGGGATTTAGCAACCAGAGAGTTAATTCTGTTTACAGTTAGTCAGCTAACCAAGGGGTAGGGGCATTATTTTCTCTCTGGACTATCAACTTAGTCACCTCACTCTGGGCCTAATTCACAAGGTGAGATAGCAATGCAGCTCCTACGTCTCACTACCAAAGGACAAACTTTGCACCCATTATCCTTAAAAAGAAAATCTAGTCTGCAATAGAAAAACAGAAACTAGTGAGTTTTTATTTCAAATGGACACCTTGCTAGGAGAGGGGTGGAAGTAAAAAAATATATGCTGTCTTGCATGCACAATAACAGCATGTGTGGGTTGTCTCAGGGCTGAACAAAAGTGGCGTCCCAAAATTTTCTACACTATTTGTGTTGGTAGCATGGGTCCCAACTCCCTGGGACCCTGGGTGCTCAAGCACCCACAAAATTCCCCATGAAGGGGCCAGGCACCCACAAATGTCGGTGCCATGGCCATGCACACTGCATGGCACCCATGGCCCCGGGCACCCACGGTCGTGGGGCCAGGCTGGCACTCCTGGTGGGTTGGGTTTTTTACAGGGCAGGGGGGCTAACATTTCATTTAATATTCTCCATGGAAGGATTAGCATTCTTGAGAGGTTCAGGGGGAATTTAATAAAAGATAGGATTTCTCTCTCTCAGTCACTCACTCTCTCACACACACAAGTCTGACACAGTGGTACCTCGGGTTACATATGCTTCAGGTTACATATGCTTCAGGTTACAGACTCTGCTAACCCAGAAATAGTGCTTCAGGTTAAGAACTTTGCTTCAGGATGAGAACAGAAAATGTACTCCGGCGGCGCGGCAGCAGCGGGAAGCCCCATTATCTAAAGTGGTCCTTCAGGTTAAGAACAGTTTCAGGTTAAGTACGGACCTCTGGAACGAATTAAGTAATTAACCCGAGGTACCACTGTAATTAGTTTCTAAGAAACTTTGACTCACTTCTGGATGAACAATTCTCCGTGGGTCAGGTCTAGATGGAGAACTGCCTAGAACCACCTTTGTATGCCGCCTCAGGTACCTTGAGGGACTGAAGGTGGAATATGAATGTAAGAGGAGGAAAATGAATAAAGATAAGTCCTCCCGCTGAAATGTGGTAGCCCATGGGCCTTGAATGCAGAAGGTCCCAAATTAAATATTTGGCATTTCCATGTAGGACTGGGAGAGTCTCCTGCATGAGCCACTGTCAGCCAGTGTAGACTTGTAAGAGTTCCTGGACTTACCTGCCTCTTCTGGGCCTATACCATTAATCAGCTTCAATAAAGCATCACTTCCCTACCTAAAAGTGTACCAGCTATCATGATTTGTGCAGCAGCCAGGGCAGCTACCTGCTGAGAGAACTCCAATGCCTCCGAAGCTGCAGGGGCATCAATGCACTGAGCACCGCTGTGCTCATAGGCGCCGACTCCATGGGGCTTGAGGGGGCCCGAGCCCCCTCAAAAATTCGTTTGGGGGGGCTCTGCCCCCCCAATAATCTCCGGCGCCCCTCCAGCAGAGCGCCATCGCCGCCCCTCCCCCAGCCCAAAATGCACAGGGAGGGGCGGGCTGCATGCCTCCTGCCCTCCCTCCCGAGCAAAAGCTCCACCCAATTTCCTTTGGAGCTGAGTAATAGGCGCAGCACGCTCTCCCCTATTCGCTCACGAGGAGGCGGTGCCACTTTATTTGCATATTCATGAGCTTATTTATTATTCATGAGCTTTCCCGGGCCCCCCCAATATTTTTTATAAGTCCGCGTCCCTGGCTGTGCTCCCATGGCCCAGGCCATCGTTACCCAAGAGCTGGAGAGATTTCAAGACTGCCTTTCCCACGGCAGAAAGTATTGTAATGACAAAGCCAACAAGTCCTTACATTTGGAAAGAGCAGCAGATCAAACCACAGCTGGAAAACCGTGACGGACTGTGCGGTTGACCACATTCACCACATCACCAGCAGGACAAAGAAGAGGATGGAGAGCTTGGCAGCCATTGCTCTATAGACTTCCTGGTTTTGTGGAAGAACAGAAAAGGGTGACCAATGAACATCAAGATGAATGGAATAATCCTTGCTGGACATACGGGGGGGGGAGGGAATTAGGCACATCCAGGGTGGTTTTTTGTCGTGTGACCTGAGATTATGATGCTTTTGTTACTAGTATGCTGCCCAAAGTTCCTGTGGGTTGTTCAGGTTTGATGGTATATTGTCTTTAAATTGATGTTTTTCAATGTGTTGTAAGTTACTTGGAGACCTTTGAGTGACAAGCAACTAACAAGTGATACTAATCATCATTATTATGTTATATATTTATACACCATCTTTTTTTCCCTGGCAGGGAATACAAGGCCGCTTGCAGATAAAATAACTAAACAGCTAAAAACACAGGAAGGGGAACAATCATTTAAAAACAATTAAACATCAGTTGCTTAAGCTCCCCATTCCTGTCTTTGACAAAAATGAACTAAGTGACATCCACTGCGATTCAACAGCTCTGCAGGTGAAGGAGACTGGTGACAGAGAGAGCAATGAGGGGGGAGTAGCCAGACTAGAGACAGAGAGGCAAGTTGCTCCCTTATCACATGTTCCTAGTCATTACATAATAGGAGAAAAAACTTATTTTATTTACTTAAGTGTAGAACCTGATCTACCCCCAAATACCTGGGGCAGATAACAGTAGATCCAAGACACTCATTTTAAAAAATGGCCTTTTTAAAAAAGAAAAATCAAATTTAAAAGGTTTAACATTACTGATTGCCAACTCTGTGTCAGCTAAATCTCAGGGCCCCACACTCTCAAGTTAACCATGATTGTTGTACTGTGGTACCTTGGTTCTCAAATGCCTTGGTACTCAAACACCTTAGTTCCCAAATGCCAAAAACCTGGAACTAAGTGTTCCAGTTTTTGAACCTTTTTCAGAAGCCAAACGTCCAATGCGGCTGTCAGCTATTGTTTCCGGGGCACCTGCACTGATCAGAAGCTGTGCCTTGGTTTTCAAACATTTTGGAAGTCAAATGGACTTCTGGAACTGATGAGGTTTGGCGCTTTTGTTTTTGATATTTATTTTGGGGTTTTGTTTTTGAGGCTTTTTCGGTTAATTTTGTGACTGTGTGGAACTCAGTTCCGCTACTGATTGATTGATTGATTGATTGATTGATCGATTGTGTGACTGCAGAAATGGATAAAAGCCCCCCCCCCCATCCAAACAATGACTATCATCAGTGCAGGTAAGAAAAAATAATAATTTTAATTTTTATCATCTACAATACTGGCTTATTTATTTTACAGTACCGTGCATTGATTATTGCTTTCATTTTATGGACCAATGGTCTCATTAGGTAGCAAAATTCATGTTAAATTGCTGTTTTAGGGGTTGTTTTTAAAAGTCTGGAATGGATTAATCCATTTTGCATTGCTTTCTTTGGGAAAGCGTGCCTTGGTTTTGGAACGCTTTGGCTTTGGAATCAACTTCTGGAACAGATTAAGTTTGAGAACCAAGGTAACACTATATAGGGCTGCAGTGAGGATGTGCATCCCCCAGTTTGGGCATAGGAGTTTCACGAGCAGAGTTCTGCAGGTGCAAGATTCCTTCATGCAATTTGGGTGCTTCCTCACTTAGGGATAGAAAAATCTGTCCATGTCAGTTTTCTAAGTTTCTCATTTTTTCAAATCTTATATTCATTTCCATACATTTCCACATCTGTTGGTGACTTTTATTTTTAAAAACTCTCATGAAGATTCATCGGCAGTTTAGTGCAAATTTCTCCTTATATAGACATGTTTGTAGGCAATTTTGCCTACAATTTCCAAGCAATTTTCAAATTGCATGTTCTTTTCACTAATATAAATGCACACATGCATTTTTGGCTGGAGAACTGCATCACAAAATTCAGAGAAGAGCAATTTGCATAAGACTGCTGCATTTCAGTTTGCCTCTTCATTCTGGAAGGTATGAATTAAGTTTGTCTTTAAATGCACACTCAGTCCATTTCTTCCTCCATCCATCTAGTCTTGTGGACAAAAACATTTGCCTTTGGGGAAATGGCTATAACCCATTCTAAACCCAAGAGATAACTCGAATTAAATCAATTGTTTTGTTGATTAATTAAAGGCTACCCAATCGGCTTCATTGCTGAAGAGGCTTTGAGCCTAGACTTTTGCTCCTCTCATCTCTGACATATGGACCAATTTCAGGTAGAATATTGTCCAAAGTTTTACATCTGATTTGCAGCCTTCTCTGAAGGGAACTCAGTTGGTGCAAGGAAGATGCTAATAGTTTTGGATCATCTTGAAAATCTTTGTGCTTCTGTGAAAAATGACAGAACCCAATCCAAGTGACCAGCTAATGTCTTGCTCAGCACTTCCTAACAATGCTATAATTGCAACCTCTCAGCCAGAGTTTCATATTCATCCCACCAGCAGAAGAGGAAGCAGCGGGGGGAGGCAAAAGGACACCCCTGGAATTGTCTCTGAATACATTGACAACTTGCACACACACACAAGAATTCCATTCCATTTCCTCCAAACCATTTGCAAAAAGAAAGACTCTGCAGTGAGGCAGAAACCCATTTGCAGCCATCTGCATAATGTTTGCAGCTTTTGTCTAGCTCAACGGCTCATCTTTGGGAAAATGGTTATTGAAGATTGTAATTTTCATAAACGTTTGGAAATTGATACAAAGGAAACTGGCCATAAAAACTTTGTGAGTGGGGTGGGAGGGGGATGTCTCTAAGTCGTTGGCTGCTAAATGGCACAGAAGAACATAAGATGCCATGCTGAGCAGTCTGCAGCTGGCAGAGGGTAGTCTTCTTCTACCTGCACAAATCTAATGTGAGGATTCAGGCTCAGATCTTGGACTTGGGCACAGCCCAGGATGTAACCGCTGGGCCTTCCCATCACACACAAGGCAGAGTAATATAGGAAGCTGCCCTAAGAATGGAAGACTGGCCTACTGAATCAAGCCAGTAGCCCGATTAACCCAGCATCCTGTTCTCACAGGAACTAAGCAGTTGCCAATTGGAAACCCACAAGTAGCACTTGAGTACAACAGCACTCTGGCCACCTGCAGTTTCCAGCAACTGAATCTGGCCCATCTAGTGTAGCAGTGTCTGGCAGCTTTCCAGGATTTAGGACAGGGGTCTTGCCCTGCCCTACCCTGAGATGCTGGAAATTGCACTTGGGGCCTTCTGCATGCAAAGCATGTGTTCTGACACTGAACTCCGACGCTTCGTCAAACCATTGTAAAAAACCAAATATGGCTTCTGGTTTGTTTGTATTTTATTTAAAAAAGGGGTTGCTACTATCCAGGGTGCTGAAATGTCCTCAGCAAAGGCATTATATTCCTGGCACTAAAATATAGCATGCAAAAACAAAACAAAAAAAATCAGCCTTTCCACATTCTTCCCAAGCCAAGGCTGCCAACTGACCCACCCTGCTGTTGCGCCTTAAATGACAGCTTGATGCAGATAAATGAGTAGGAGTAAGTGTTTGTAGCGCAATTATGGCCACAATCCTTAAGCAAAGAAGCACATTCGGTTTCTGGGAAAGCGACAGGCATTGGGGCCAATTTAAACATTTCAGGCATGGGTTTCTCTCAGATCTACCTCAACATGCTGCAGATTAAAACTGGGACTTCTGCATGCAAAGCAGGTGTTTGTTCACTGATCTATGGATGCTCCTGAAGAACATAGGAAACTGCCATAGCAACTCAGGCCATTGGTCCATCAAGCTTAATATTGTCTACTTAACTAGCAGCAAGCTCTCAGCCCTGCCTGGAGATGCTGGGGACTGAACCCTGGGCTTTCTGTGCACAAAAGCAGATGCTCTGCGATTGATCTACAACCCTTCCATAGGGAAAGCTGGTGTCTCTCTGATCATGGGCTGACAGCCTGCAGTCAAGATAACCAAGTGGTGTGGAAGGAGGTGGGGTAGAGTAACTAAGCCACTGGTTACTAGGGATGGAGGGGGAAGAGACTTGATAAAAGTCCATATTTGGGACAGGACCTCTACACCCACCGGGGCAGTGAGATATGTCTCACCACTCGCCAACACTTTCTCACTTTGAGCCCCTAGGCTGGCCACTTAATTTCAGCCAGGGTAAGAACCTTGGAGAAGAAATAGATCACTTGTATCCTCCCATGGCAGCCTGCTGCATTTCCATGCTGGGCACTGACAGAGAGAAATGAGGAGGGAGGGTTTTCCTGCCGACCTGCAAAGTTGGCCCGCACTGGTGGTGAGATCTGGCCCAACCCTGCTTTGCATTAGCTCAACACCATCTAGAGCACAGCACCCTCCCCTTTCAAGGGGGCAGGGAGGCTGGAGTAAACTCTTTTGAAATTATTTAAATAAATAAAGAAGGAAGGAAGGAAAGTAAAATAGACATGGTGCCTGTTTCAGACCCCTTGCTTTGCAACTGCACTGCATCTTTAAAAGAAGTGACACTGCAAGAAATGTAAAATAGAACAGCAAGAATGATGAAGCTGTGGAGCAGCTTCCCTGGGGAAGTGGAGAAAGCCCCATTCCTTGATATTTTTAACACTTAGATCCCAAAGAGGAGAAAATGTACTAGCTACAAACAAGCCAGAATTGGCAGGAAATCAATTGGCCCCACTTGCCGGGTCCTTCTCATCACAACTTTCTTAAAAACACAACCCAGAAAGTACCCAAGTGTTGCTCAGCTTCCTAAACCTGAAATGAATTTCTTGTCCAAAAAAAAACAACCCCAACCCCTTGATACTGTATATATTCATTTATTTTCCAGTTAAACATCAGCCTTGGCTCCTGTCAAGTTGCGTAAGGGAGAGCAAAGATGCAAAAGATGAAAGTGTCTTGCCATCAGCAACAGAAGCAGAGTTCCCTAATGCAGGGAAAGGCAGGAGAATCTGCTCTGTTTCAGCTAGACTGGCAAAGAAAAAGTGATTTATATGCGTTGTATATGCAATATAACATTGTGCCACCAGAGGGTGATATGGAGTCCCGTTTTTCTCTACCTGTTTTGTCTGTTTAAATTTACAACACTTTAAACAGAAACGCTACTTTGATGTGTCTAGATCCAGCCTAGAATTGCTAGATCCACCAGCCAGAGCTGGATGCAATGCAAAAGACATACACTTAGAATTCATGGGCCTCCAAAGATCTATCCTCTCTTGCCATGCATGAATTAGGCTCATATCAGAGATTACAGAAATGACACACTACTCATGCTTTTGCCAAGCTTATACTGAACTCCACCCCTAGCTGAATGTGAAGCTGATGCGCTCATGTCCTCTTTTGGTGGTTTCCCATTGGGGCATCTGATCTGCCACTTTGAGAACAGGCTGTTGGACTCGATGGGCCATTGGCAATGGGGGCTGTCCAAGGAGTAAGTCTTTTGAAGCGGAAGAGCCTGGCAAAGCCATGTCATTTAATCCAGAAAGACCTAGTAAAGGAGGTGGACACTCCTAGTCTGGGTTGTCCTCTGAGCTTAGCGCAGTGGGTGTTCCAACAGGACATACATCCCTTTTTGTGGAACAGGAGAAACTTGGCTACAATTTAAGCCTTGTTATTTTATTTCATAAAACTTATACATGACTTGATTTTGTGTGTGTGTGTGTGTGTGTGTGTGTGTGTGAGAGAGAGAGAGAGAGAGAGAGAGAGAGAGAGAGAGAGAGAGAGAGAGACTACCTCAAAGCAGTTTACAAAAAGAACCAAACAATAAAATTGTTAAAAACAACTGTTTAAAATATTCAGAAATAATTAACATCAACAATAACCTAAAAACTGGAATAAAACACATGACATGTCTGGATAGGCTGACTTTAAAAAATGATTTTTAGCAGGTGCCAAAAATAATACAAGGGACGCGGGTGGCACTGTGGGTTAAATCACAGAGCCTAGGACTTGCCGATCAGAAGGTTGGCAGTTCAAATCCCCACGATGGGGTGAGCTCCCGTTGCTCGGTCCCTGCTCCTGCCAACTCCCTGCTCCAGCAGGAAGGTAAACGGCGTTTCCGTGCGCTGCTCTGGTTCTCCAGAAGCGGCTTAGTCATGCTGGCCACATGACCCGGAAGCTGTACGCCGGCTCCCTCCGCCAATAAAGCGAGATGAGCGCCACAACCCCAGAGTCGGTCACGACTGGACCTAATGGTCAGGGGTCCCTTTACCTTTACCTTTAAAAATAATACAGTGAAGGAACTTGCCTGATGCCAATAGGCAGAGTGTTGCAAAGTGTGAGTTCTTACTAGTATTATATGGCACCTATAGCAGTGCGGGTGGCGCTGTGGGTAAAAGCCTCAGCGCCTAGGGCTTGCCGATCGAAAGGTCGGCAGTTCGAATCCCCGCGTCGGGGTGCGTTCCCGCTGCTCGGTCCCAGCGCCTGCCAACCTAGCAGTTCGAAAGCACCCCCGGGTGCAAGTAGATAAATAGGGACCGCTTACCAGCGGGAAGGTAAATGGCGTTCCGTGTGCTGCACTGGCTCGCCAGATGCAGCTTTGTCACGCTGGCCACGTGACCCGGAAGTGTCTCTGGACAGCGCTGGCCCCCGGCCTCTTAAGTGAGATGGGCGCACAACCCCAGAGTCTGTCAAGACTGGCCTGTACGGGCAGGGGTACCTTTACCTTTACCTTTATAGCAGTGCCAGTTCTGCAGATCAAAGGGATCAAGTGATTAAGAACCTGCCAAGCAAATTACCCAAATATTTGGCTGGACCCAGCTCTGCCACTATTGCAGCAGCCATGAATGGGTGGCTCTCTAGTAGAAATCCACAAGAATCCTGTTCTCCCCTCTCAGGTTGCACTCCTGTGAATTCAGTATATTACTGAGGTCAGGAGGCCTGAAATCATCTCCCACATCCCGATCCAATCTCCCCCACCCTGAGTTCATGTTCCATGGGTATGGAAAGACTGGAAGAGTTGTGGCAGTGGCTGGTGCACCCTGGGACTGATGGGGTGGAAAGCCAATAGGGGATGGAGCCATAGCCAGTGATAGGCAAAGCAACAGCCAATCAATGAGCGAAGTGCACCAATGTGCACTGGTGGCTGGTGCACATTGGGACTGGTGGGGCGCGAGGTAAGGAGGCTAACAGTAGGTGGCACAAGAGTCAATGAAAGAAAAACCCAGCTCACTCTAGCTTTGTCCCCAATCCTTCTCCTCCCCTGTTGAGTTCTACAAGGGCAAAACTGAAACTAAGGAGGAGGAGGAGGAAGCTGACAGCCAAGGCCACCCCATGGACTGATTGGAAGAATTCAGGCAAGTGTAGCTTATCTGAGGGCAGACCAGGATTGGTGGAGCAGAATCCACAGAAGAGTTGCATGGAAGGAGAACAGAATTCATGCTATGGCTCTGTTATGCCCCATGGGCATTGCTCCTCATGCGCCCTTTTTCAAGTACAGACAATGGGAGGTTTTGCACTCTGGTTAGCAAAGTCATAACAACCTGGGGTGCTCCTTTGCTTCTACCCCCCAAGAAGAGCTGCTGCTGCAGAATCCACAAACAAGCAAACATTTGTAAAAAGAACAGTTATAAAATGTGGAATTTCTTTTACAACAGCCCAATAAAGGCTTTTTTAAAAAAAATGTACTTCTTTAATCATTACGGACTATTAGGAAATCTTTCTACAGTGCACCCATTGATTTCCTGGACTTCTAATGCTATTAGGTTTGTTCAAAAGATTCTCCTTTTTAAAAAGAGAGAGAGAGAGCAAAGCCATTGAACTGATGCTCATTCAAACTTTCTCAGGGGACATGGCATATTCCCCCTTCCTGCTGCCTGACAAACAAATACAGAGAGAAATCACAGTCACCTGAATTTTCTGGACATCGAGGACTAGGAATTTTCTGGACATCTACGTGGGACTACCTTTGAAGGTGACCTGGAAACTACAACTAATCCAGAATGCGGCAGCTAGACTGGTGACTGGCCGCCGAGACCATATAACACCGGTCTTGAAAGACCTACATTGGCTCCCAGTACGCTTCCGAGCACAATTCAAAGTGTTGGTGCTGACCTTTAAACCCCTAAACGGCCTCAGTCCAGTATATCTGAAGGAGCGTCTCCTCCCCCATCGTTCTGCCCGGACACTGAGGTCCAGCTCCAAGGGCCTTCTGGTGGTTCCCTCATTGCGAGAGGCCAAGTTACAGGGAACCAGGCAGAGGGCCTTCTCGGTAGTGGCGCCCGCCCTGTGGAACGCCCTCCCATCAGATGTCAAAGCGATAAACATCTACCTGACATTCAGAAGACATCTGAAGGCAGCCCTGTTCAGGGAAGTTTTTAATATGTGACATTTTAGTGTATCTATCATCTTTGTTGGAAGCCGCCCAGAGTGGCTGGGGAAACACAGCCAGATGGGCGGGGTACAAATAATAAATTATTATTATTATTATTATTATTATTATTATTATTACTACTACTACTAGATTCAGGGGCAGTGACTGAATCTGAATTTGGATGAGATGGAAGGATGGCCACAACTCAGTGGGGCAGCATGTGATTTGCATGCAGAAGGCCCCATGTTTACTTCCCAACATCTCCATGTATGGCTGGGAAAGACTCCTGGTCTAAAACCCTGGAGAGAAACTGCCAGTCAGTGTAGACTATACTGAGCTAGATGGATCATTGCTCCGATGTAGTGTAAGGCAACTTCCTGTGGTTCTGCCTTCGGTAAAAAGCAGCAAGAGTGCCAACAGCCTGCATCACTGGGAATCTGCCAGCGCCCCAGCAGTGTGGCTAAATGACAAGAACCCCCTGGAGCTGCTCCTTCTCTGGACCATCTCTCACTCTGGCAGCCCAGACAGCGGTAAGGAGGGCAAGCAAGCAGATGGTAGCAAATGAGAAGAAAGAGGAGTAGCTGGCAAGAATGCTGGCGAAAATGTAGACACACTGTGTCCAGGGATGGTGCCTTGCCCAAATGCCCTCCAAAACCTGGAACTGGCATTGCAAGGATTAGGTAATGAGAGACAGATTTGTGCCATTGTCTGTCTGTATCTCCAAACATTCCTTGTTGACTGCCTCACCCCCATTATTACTCTCCATTATCCATTATTATTCTCCTTCATTGGAGGTTTCTAAGCAGAGGTTGAATGGCCTTCCAGCTCTACGATTCTAAGTTCACACCACAGACACTCAGATATCCTCAAACCTGATGGCTTCCAGATGTTTTGGGGTACAGCATCCTAGACCAGGAGCCTGATGGGAGTTATAGTCCAAAACACCTGGAGGAATGGAGGTCTGGGAAGGCTGCTTTTAACAATACAGGCGTTTCCCCCACTTACATGGGTTCGAGCCAAGCGTGCTGCAGGGAAATAATTAAATAAATCTACTTAAACTGCAAAAAGGGTACAAAAGGGGCAAAAGCGGCCCAAAAAAGAGTGGGGGGAAACTGCAAAAATGGAGCAAAAAGAACAGGAAAATGGCTAGCAATCCCCAGCACTTTGGGGTATCTGTCTATCTCTGAATCATAGCCAGGCACTTCGGTGTACCGGTCTACCCTGCTTGTTATTGTTCCCACATTGTACTCCAGGGATGAGGAAGACTGAGAGCTACCATTGCCACCATTCGTGCCAATCTAGTAAGTGCTACTGGTTTTTTCGAGGGTTTTTCAAGGGTTTCCAGAGGTTTAGAAGTTTAGATTATGTTCCCCAGGAACGTAACCCCCACATAAGTAGGGAGGCTCTTACGCACACAGAGAGGGGTTCTTGGTGGCTTCCTCTCCCCAACTCTTAATAACAAATGTACCTTCCCACAGTAGTCCAAGACTAAGCACCCTTTAGAAGTTTGAGCTTTAGTCAGGAAATGAGGGGATCATTTAATTTAATTATTCTTCTAATTGTTGCTCTGCCTCAAGCCTTTGGGAATATTAGATAGATAATGTTCCAGTTGCAAGACTGAGAATAGATTTCTTCTTGTGAAGCATTGTGGGAGATTGACTGGAATTCCCTTACTATTTAAGCGCAACTTCACTTCAAAACCTCTCTTTTTAAGCAATAAAAAATGAACAAAGAGGGAAACTCACCTGTCCATTTGTGGAACACTATCGTTTATACATCTCCACATCAGATCACAAGGACCCAGCAACCTGCCAGATGATGTTGGATTCCAGCTCCCATCAACCGCAGCCAGCATGGCCAATGTCAAGGGATGTTGGGAGCTGTAGTCCAACAACATCTGGAGAAACAGCAGTCCGATAGCCCTGGTCTATAAGGAGGATCTGGAATGCTGCTATAACCTAAAAGCTGGGAGCTTAGACAACGGATCAGAAAGGTGCCAATTCGAATTTCACCTATGCCAGAGAGTCAGTCAACTGCCTTGGGCAAGCCAAGTCCCTCAGTCTCACCTCTTCCCTCCCCACCTGCAATATGGAGCCGATATTAACAGATCTGCACTTTATGAAAAACACCAAATACATGTTGTTGCTTTGATGGGAACCGATGCTACTTCAATAACATAAAAGCCCTGCTGGATCAGACCAAAGGCCCATCTGTAGTCCACCATTCTGTTCTTACAGTGACCAACCAGATGCTCAGGTGAGAAGCACTCTCTCCCCACCTGTCATTCCCAGAAACTGATATGCAGAGGCATGCTACCTCCAGCAGCAGAGACAGAACACAGCCATCATGCCCAGTAGCATTCTTCCACTCACCAGCAACTAATATTCAGAAGTACACTGGCTCCAACAATGGAGGTAGAACATTTAGCCATTCTGGCTAGATTCTGGCTCCTCCATGAATTTGCCTAACCCACTTTTAAAGGCATCCAAGTCAGTGGTCATCATAACCTCTTCTGGGAGGAAATTCCCAAGTTTAACTATGTACTTTCCTTTGCTCTGCCCTGAACCTTCCCCATAGGACAGATTTAAAGATGCCTTGCCTATCTGCTCAACTTTGATATAAACGTATCTTAGAAAACCACCACAATTCCCTGGTACCTCCTCCTTAAACAGAAGCATGACCCTGTCAAAAGTTACCCCTGAAGTGACAGCTCAGGAAAATGGAAGAGTGTGGAAAAAACATGCAGTTTACAGACCGGAGCAAGAAATATTCTTTAGCCATTGCCTCAGATCTGTTCAATGTTTTGCCTGGTTTAGTAACTTCCCAATCCCACTCAATTACACCTTCATTTAAGAGGTTCAGTCAACTTGACTTTCATTCTCCAGCAGCTACTAACAAGATCTGTTCAATTACAGTTTGACAGCGCAGCATCCAACACAGAGAGAGTTCTCCCATGAATTTGAACAGTACACAAACACCAAATGCAAGGCAGCAGAGAGGGATAAGAAGAGAAATGTCATGCCTGCTCCTTGCTGTTGTACACCAACGATGATGTGTTAAATACTAATTGTGTGCTGTCAGGCAGGCAAAAAACAGCTGCATTCAGAGAAATAATCCTGCCAGCGGGATGAATCAAGCAAAAAAACACTCTCTGCCTTTCAAATTAGCAAGGTCTGTAAATCCTTCCAAAAGCATGTATCAGTCATTGATTTCTTATCTGGCAAGGAAGCAGATCTCAATTCAAGAAAGGCACCCAGGATTGGGAGCGGGTGGGCAGGAGAGAGATTGGAAAGATAAACCATGCTTTTCAAAACAAGACACCACCACAAACTTCCCATCCTGCCAATGAGCTCACTTAGGAAACTCTGCTTTCCCCATTTGGGGGAATAGCTGAGCTAAGACCTACACAGGTGCAGAAAGTAACAGGCAGGAGCAAGCATCTCACCTGTCTGTGCTTCAAAGAAATTGTCAAGTGCTACCCATCTGTTTTCATTTTCTTTATTTAACAAAACAAAACAGGCTTTTGAGCTACATTCCCAGCACCTGCCATCAAGCACAGACGCTGAACACATACCAACACAGTTTATGCTGAGAAACTCAGATGATGGTGAGACTTAAAAACAAATAAATAGAAAGACTGATTCTCCTACCTAATGTGATTTTTCTTTTGGAAAAGTCACAACCCAACTGAACATTCCCCCGTCCCTTAAAAACATGCCCCACTACCCACCAAACTCTTCTGCCAGATTCGAGGTGCTCTGACTGCTATTTCCAAGTCTAGGAAGAAGCGAAGGGCCTAGACTGATGGACCATTACGGCAGCCCCCAGCCCACTCAGGACTTTCCTCCCTTGTCCCACCAAGAGTGGAAGGAAGCAGACTGGGAAACTCATCTCTCAGAAGCGAGTGCCTCTCGCAAAACACTCACCAGGAGGTCAGTGTCACACCTTGCAAACTCATGGAGTGAAAAGGGCAAGGAAACAGCAATGGTTCAACAGATACATTTGGCTGTTCTTGACGTGGCGGGATGGCGCCATTAGTGCAAAACCTGATCAACTTCACAAAGGCAAGTCATCTGTGTGTCCCCCAAAAGTCATCTTTTAAGCCTCACCCCCAAACACACACCACCAGTTCAGATGTCTTTACTCACAGTTTGGCCTTCTCCCTCTGTCTGGGTCCCAGACTCTTCTCTGCCCAAGGAAGCCATTCCATTCCTTGCCTCCTCCTCCTCCTCTTCTTCTCCACCTTCTCTTCCTTTCATTCCAATGCTTCCTCCATCGTTCCCCAGCTTCAATCTCTTCCCCTCGGGTTGTGGATCCTCCACTTCCTCTCGCCTCATCTTGCCATCTCTGACTCTCTGTTTCACTGCCTCATCCAAGCTGCTAGCAGGACTGGACATTTTAGAAAAAGAACAAGGAAGGTTGTGCACTTTACTATATTTTTTTCAGTATTATTTTGGCCTAGCGAAGCTGCCTCTTTGGGGGAAGATTTGGGGCTTCTGAGAGCTGCCAGCCTTGCTCTCTCCGATATGCACAGGCTTCTTTTAAAAATTTAGCTGGTGTTTCAGTGCCTTTGCAAAGCTTGTCACTTCCATTTCTTTAGCTCCCTCTGCTGCTGGCTAGAGTGATTCCTTCGGCAGCGGTGTCTGCACAAGGCAGGGCACAAACTTTAATCTCTCTCTCCCAAACACACATGCAATAACCTTTCAGATATTGATCATTTCCCCCAACAATGATTACTTTGACTAAATCCTCAGTTTCAGTGTTTATACATTTCTGGTTCTATCAAAATAGGGTTCTGTTTGTTTTTATAATAAAAAAAAAATCCTTATCAAATCGGGCAGTTTAGATCCCATTAAAGGTAAAGGGACCCCTGAGCATTAGGTCCAGTCATGGCCGACTCTGGGGTTGCAGTGCTCATCTCACTTTATTGGCCGAGGGAGCCGGCGTACAGCTTCCAGGTCATGTGGCCAGCATGACTAAGCCGCTTCTGGCAAACCAGAGCAGCGCACGGAAACGCTGTTTACCTTCCCGCTGGAGCGGTAGCTATTTATCTACTTGCACTTTGACGTGCTTTCGAACTGCTAGGTTGGCAGGAGCAGGAACCGAGCAACGGGAGCTCACCCCGTTGTGGGGATTTGAACCACCGACCTCCTGATCAGCAAGTCCTAGGCTCTGTGGTTTAACACAGCGCTTGATCACCTAACTATGCCAGAACTCAAGCATTGGGATTTTTTGTACACCCAAGTGCTGTGGGATTTAGTGAATTGTCTGGCTGCCTGTGGAGCTAGGGAAATGTTCACTGTTTCCTTCCCCATTACCCACCAGAGGCAGACAGGCTCATTGGGGAGGAGGTTTCTCAGGGTGAGTCAGGCATCCTTGGTTCATTTGAAAAGCCCAAGACTGCACTGCTCTCTTTTTTAAAGGAACTAATTCATGACTGAAGGAGAGAGGTTTCTAAAGTCTCCCCCTGAAGAACCTGGAGAGATCCTGAATCTTCCAACATTCAGCTTTATTGAGTGTCCATGAGTCCCAGTCTTATGAGATACCTTGTCTATTATTCTCCTTTGGAAAACCCATTCATGAGATCTTTCTCTGGGAAACGGCTTGCCAGCATCTACAGCTAGCTGTTATTGAGAGGTAGTAGTAGCAGTTGCTGATAATGGCACTGAGGAGAGAAGCCAGCCTCTCCCAACCTGGTGGCTTGCAGTTGTCTTGTATTACACCCCTATCACACCCTGACGCCCAACACAACTGTGTTGATGGGAGTTGTACCTGAGGCTCTACCAACTGCAGGTCCCATAATTCTTTTGGGGAAGCCATGACTGTTTAAAGTGGCATCATAGTGCTTTGTCTGGTGTGAACGTGGCCTCGGAAGACTTCAGCATCTGAACAAGGAGACCTCCCCAGTCTAACTAACCACTGTCCTGCACTGTCTCTTGGTAGATCATAATATCTAGTACTTTGAGTAGCACATTGGTCTTTCACCAGTGATGAGAATAGGACATAGCATAGCAGTGGTACACACTATGATGGCATTTGCCATCTGTTGTTACAGGCTTACATTGGCCCTTTGTAAACTGGAATTTCACTGGTCCTGTCTTGGCAGAACTTCAGGGCAAATGTCCACAGACCCCCCCCCCCCTTAGAAGAATAAGCATCTAAAGATATAGGGGAGAGACTATAAGATCTTTAAGTCAAAGTCAGCAATTGCCTAACTACAGCTCTGCAAGTGCTACAGTGCCTCCACCTCCTAAAAAATGTATTGCTTTTGTAGTAAGAATTCTTTGATACACCAATACAGAGAAATAACCGTGATTCCCAGTATTGCTCGTGGTGAAGGGATGACGTTCAACCTACATTGATACCTGGGAGTAAGATCTATTGAACTCAATGGGACTTTATTTTCAATGGGCATGAGTAAGATTGCACTGGAAAACCAGGACATCTGCACTGTAGATATAGCCTGCAAAAGACATGCTTTTCCCGAGTCAGACCATTGGTCCATCCAGCTCAGTACTGTATTGTCTGCAACTCTCCAGTGTTTCAAAGCAGAGGTCTCTTCCAGCTGTTCTTGGAGATGTTGGGGGTTGAACTTGGGACCTTCTGCCTGCAAAGCAGATGCTCCACCACTGAGCTATGGGTGGAGTTTCCTCAAGTCAATGCCAATGTTATATATACAGCAGCAATGCGCTGTCTGGGGTGCTGAGATGTCCTCAGCAAAGGTATAATGTTACTGGTTCTAAAATACGGCTTTAAAAAAAGTCAGCCTTTGCATCCTTGGACATCCATCCCAAGCTAAGGTGCCAACTGACTAACCTGCCCTGATGTTGCACCTTTCATGGCAACTTCCTGCAGGTAAATCAGATGGAGATTATTTTCCTGTGGCCGAATGATGACCCTTGTCCTAAAGCACAGAAGCACATTCAGCAGCTTAGAAAGGCGCAGCCACCGGGGCCAATTGGAAAGTTGGCAACCCTAAACCCCAAAGAACCAACGAAGTCACAAGAGATGAGTTCTGCTGATTAATCTAATCTGCTGCTTTTACACCCAATTGTCCAAAGGGGGGATCGATTATCCAGATGAGTTCACAGAAATGAAAAATTCATTTCCAGGTTTTCATTTTACTTACATTACCTCCCGCACTTAAGCTCTACAATGCATGGGCCTAATTACTTCTTAAAAGCCAGTAAATATTTCATTAGCTCTTATTGGATTACTTTATGTTCCATGGTCCACAAGGGGAGAGATGCCGGCCATAGTGAATGGAAACCCAGGCAAAAATGTGTAGGAAACCCCTCTATATTAATACTCATTTGTACTGCATTTATTAAGGTCTGCCTATATTACAGACTTCAAAATGGTTCAATGGTCATTCCTTCTCCCCTTGGGAGCCCTCGGAAATGCATCTCTTCTCTGGAGGGATCTAAGGATGTTCAACACAGAATTGTAGCTCTGTGAGGAAAAGGGGGGGGTGTCTCCTAAGCTTAAAAAAACTACAGTGGTAGTTTAAAGTAGTATAGTGATTTAAATGTATAGTGTGAGTCTTGTTAGAATTGTGAAGAAGTATCATGAACCCTGTATCCAGCAGGGATCTGGACAGAGTTGGAGGCTGCAGGGGCACCGAATGAGGAGCTGGATCTGGGTCAGGGCTCAGAGCTGACTGCAGAAGATAAGGAGACCACTCTGCCTGAGGCGGTTGGACAAGGACTCCCAGACCACTGGAGCCTATAGGGCCAAAGCCTGAACCCTCACAGACACCTTCCAATGAGCCCGAGGAACCAGATGCCTCCCACTACACATCACCAGTCCAAGATAGCAGCAAGAGGGAGGCTCTGGAATTAAGGAGATGTGGTCCATCTTAAGGCTGAGGGTTGGCTCTTCAGAGAACTCTAAAGTTCTCTCACAGGGGTGGAGCCTGGAGGTGGTTGTGGGGAGACAGAGGCATAAAAGATCTCAGTCTCCTCACAACCGTTGTTGGAGCAAATTGATCACTCAGCACTTTCTGTGGTCCAGTAACTTTCATCCAGCCTTGCTGCTTCTCCTGTGAGTTCTGCCATCAGGCCAAAACATGGTAAGAAGCAAGGCCCGCTGGCGCCTTCTTTCTCGTCTGTGTTTGATTTTTGTTCTGTTACTAGCATGGAAAAGAACTGAGCAGTTCTTGCTGTGTATGAGCAAAAATTCATCATACCATGCAGGGTGAGAGCCTGGGTGAGTTGCAGAGGAGGAGCAAAGGGTGCAAAAGCTGCCTACTGAGAGTCCCTTGACAGACGGTGGAGCCTCCGTAGTGTGGAAGACCAAGGGGAGGAATAAATGGACTGCCCCAGGAAAAAAATAAGTTAGGAAATGTTGCCAAAACAATTTTGTTGTTCGGTCAGTTCAATGTCCTGTTTTCTTTATCCATGTTCTTGCTAATATTGAAAATTCTAATTGTTTTCCTTCTTGCAGCTTAGCTTTGCTTGCTTCGTGATGGATCTGTTGGGTGGTTCATTATTTACTGGACCTGTTTTATGGATTTTGTACCTTTCCGTATATTTCACTTTTTCCTGTGTCTTTTTATTATTACTGAAGAGGGAACAGGGTTTAGTGAGCAGGAAAAGGCTGTGGCAGAGAGCAGTTCAGAATCAGAGGCAGAGGCGGAGGAAGGAGAGGAGAGGCAGAGATGAGGCAGGCTGTGACTGGCAGCTCCCCTCCCTCTTGGCCTCCCAGAACTCAAAGAGGTATGCAGGGGGCAGAGCAAAAACAGGCAAGATGATGGAGACTCAAATTACTTGGGAAGGAACCAGGTGAGGAGACAACTTAGGGAGCTGTGGGAAGGCGGAGATCTTTGGTCCTGGCAACTGCCTCACAGGAACAAGATATACCAGGAAGAATTGCTGGGCTCACTAGGCCTGCCCTCCTGAGCTGTTTTGTTTCTTTCACTGGCACTGTGTGAGATATTGCTGACCTGCTCCTGACACCCCCAGTGAAACAAGTGCAAAGCAACTGGGCCTCTCTTCCTCTTTCCCACAGTTATGTGCTGTAGAATGAAAAGTGTTTTAAGGCATCGCTGCACCACACAGTGCTTCAGTTGTGAACAGCGGCCAATGAAGTTTGATGGAAATGGAGAAACTCAGAATGACATCACACCCAAAATGGAACACAAGAATATAAGGAGAGCCCTGCTCAGTTGCAGATCATCAGCTTTGCATGCAAAAGGTACCAGCTTCAATCCACAGCACCTCCAAGTAGGACTGAGCTGAAATCCTGCTTTGGGCTACAGGACTTGGCATTAGGACTGAAATCTACCACTAGAGATTGACAGTTTTTCAAATAGTAATAATAAATAATAATAAAAATATTACATTCAGTTCATCCCATTTCTGCATCAGTTTTCATGTATACATTTGTACTCATTTTTGCATACATTTCTCTAAACAAAGAAACTTTGGCAAGTAATTTCACTAATATAATGTCTTTTTTGTATGTTGCGTTCACTACCATATGCATTTTTTAGTATACTTTCCCCTAAGACATGCAGTTTTGTATGGGTTTTTTTAAAACTCCATTGCAAAATTCAGAGAAGTGAGAATTTTGAAGTACAGTTACAGATCAGTTCACATTGGTTTGGGGAGTGCAAATTTGGGAAGTGTCCACTAAAAGGCAAACAGAACAATTTTCTCCCCCAATCCACTACCCACCATGATCTGCTAAGTCCCTCTTCTGGCTCGCAAACAATTTCTCAGCAGCCAGAACCCTACAAATCCAGCCCAAACCAGTCAGTGGTTGCCTGTTTATTTTATTCCCTTTGGTTTCACTTTCTTGGTCTGTTCTCCTAACCATATGCCAGCCGCATTCCTCTATCTTGCCATCTGCGTCTACCACCTCCAAATAATGTACTGGCTGTTCCAGATCTCCAGTTTCATTCATCATTAGATTTCATGCTAGGAACAAACTTCAAAGCTTGTGTCAGCAACAGCTGCTGTGCATTGAAATCAACTTATCTGTATTGCTAAGGAACTTGTCTGAAGGAAATCCTTGCCGAGCTCTTTCTTGGTCCACCTGCCACAGTTTCTGCAGCAAGGCAAAAAAAAAAAAAAAAAAGCCAAACCAAACAGGACCAGTTTCCAGTTTGGGAATCCTTTGAGGAGTCTTTACAGTGCACCTTCCTCTAGTGATTTTACATGGCTGGAATGTGTCCTTAAACTATGGTGCTTCCTCTTGCTTGCCCAGACAGAGGATGGAGAGTGGGAGGTGTGGCCACACCCACTTTGGCCACACCCACTACTGGTATGCATCCTGCAGAAAGTTGCTCCCAAGAGAATATGGTCTTGGAGCTGCAAAAGGTTCTCCGTGCCTGCTTTACAAACAAGGCAAAGATAAAAGGCTCATTTAAATGCCCTGCTCCTTCTTCTCCATTTCCTGCTTTTGGTTGTGTAATGGGTAAGCATTTATCAGTTAATGTCCGCACTGGTCAGTCTGCTTTTGCCAGGAAGCAGAGTTATAAGTCCTTAACTGCAACACTTTCCATGGTTGCTAACACGCCTTGATTTGAACAGAACAGCCTAATGGTCTCTATTAAATGGAACACAACTGAAAGCATGCCTGCTTATTTTAGGTAGTAGGTAGAACAGCCACATGGAATTTCAGGATGGAGGGATGAAAGGGATGGGGAAGGAATTTCAAATCAACAGGGGTCAGGTTTTAGGAAAAAGCAGGTGCTTATGCTCAATTTATTCATCAGCTCCTAGTTTCTGCAGGTCACTTAGGGATTGAACCCTACATCTTTGACTACAAAGATGACAGCCCTCCCACCCCACCCCCAGGAGAAACTGCATCTTCTGCAGGACTAACATTTCAATTTAGATTGGGAGGAGTGGATTTAGGTTACCAATGACAGTTTACACCAGAAAGGGTATAGCTAGCACCAACATTTTGGAACTTTCTATCTCTTGATACTAGGCAGGTGCCTTCACCAAACTTCTCACTGCCTACTGAAAAACTATGTTTCAGCAGGCCTACCCACAAATGTACATTTGATGTGTATTTTAGTATGTGCATTATAATGCATTTTAAATAAAACTGCTGCTTTCATTCCAAAAAGGGCTAACTTGTTTTTTTAAAATCTGATTATATTGGTAATTTTATGTTATGTAAACCCCTTAGAGATTTTGAAGATTTTGTGGCATATGAATCCTAATAAATAAAAACAGAATTTTAAAAAAAGCTAAACAGGCAAAGTGAAGCTATGTATGCATGCATTCAAGGCAGCAAACTGAATATTCAGCACATTTCTTCAAGACAATGAATAATCAAGAACACTGAGCAAGCTTTAGCATTTCACAGAACTTTTCCTTGGGCTTTGATGTCAGAAAACAAGCACAAGGATGAGAGGGAAGAAGTTGCTCAATCTGTAGTCTGTTACAGTCTTCAGATAATAATCCAGGAAGCTCTGCAAAACAAGCAAAGCAATCTTAACTTTGTCCACTCAAAAGTCAGTCCTATTGAGTTCAATTGGGCTTTCTCCCAGATATGCAGTGTTAGGACTGCTGCCTAATTAGATTAGATGCTGGCAAGTTGTCCCAAGGCATGCTGGGAGGAAAAAAGCAATAGTTCAAGCCAGTGATGTGCCAGAACCAAACGTGAGAAGTACCATCTTACTCACAAACACCTTTTTTTCTTGCACCCCTTTTCTTCTCCTTTTCCCATTTAACTTCTCCTCGCCATTCACCTGAAATTGGGATGAGGGCCTGGGTGGTGGCTGTCAGTTGCCCACCTATGCTGAAAGATTTTGCTATATCTGCAATTCATTGCTGCATCGGTTGAATCAGAGTTACATCTTAAGAGAAACGAATTTGCACCATCAGTTTGTGAATGAAAAATGGCTGGCAGGGTTTTAACTGCAGTTTATCCCCTTCCGTCCAAAGGATGTGAACTCCAGAGAGTTGTCAGGTTGCCTCAGACAGGCCTGACAAGTCTGCAGGATGGAATATGAGCTAATAGAGCCAGATCTGAATGGGACTTGCCGGATGGGGAATTTGCATCCATCTGATTTCCTAAAGCGCCATGCAGGGTTAAGGATGAGGGGGATTGAAGCAAAGCTCCTTCGGGAAAAAAAGCATATGGCTTTCAAGTGGAAATGGGGGCCTTTTGGATTGCTATTTTGAGAAAGCTGTTCTCTGGAAGTGCTCCCAAAATGTCACACTTTCTCATCGTCTAACAGAAGGAGCCAGCTGTACCCACAAACGCAGCATCCTCGAGGCAGCAGGGAGGACCAATGATGTCAGGCGGGGAGCCGGCCTGTGCACTGCCAACTTCACAGGGTTGTTGTGAGGATACAAGGAGAGGAGAGGAGGGGGGAAGGGAACCACATATGAAAAAGGTGGTCAGCCTGCAGCCCTGTGGCACAGCAGCCAAAACCTTCTGCAAGTGGACCATCCAAACTGCTGGGGGAAGAGAACTGTCCTTCCCCTGCCAGCCCCCTGAATGAGGAAGATGATGGAGAGAGGGAGGGAATACAAGGTTCAGCATGGGAAAAAGTGAAATACTTTGTCACTTGTACAACTTATATTTAGTGAGATTACATGAGCACCCCCAACTCAGCTCTCCAAGTCTTAATTCCCCTCATTTACTGATGCACACCCACCAAACCCAAAAGTCAGTTGCCCTGTTGTTATCTTTTCATTCAGCAGCCTAACAGCCTGTTGGTGCAACTAAGCATGCTTCTATATCCTGAGGTCCCACCTCATATGCCCACCTCTGGGCATGAGCGTCTTGGTAGTACAGAAAGCACTTAGGGAGAGTGAAAAACAGCTCTAGTAAGGGGTGTGGCCTGGGCAAAGTCTTGAGAGCCAAACAGGGAGGCCTGGAGGGCCACATTTGGCCCTGGGACTGAGGCTCGCCAGCCCTGTATTAAAACATCTATTTACTATCAGCTGCCTTCTGAACTCATCCTCTGACTCACCACCCTCCTTAGCAGTGTTTTGCTCCATAAAATTAAGCACTCCCTTGCTTAGCTTGAAATCCCCTTGGCCTGCTGAAGTGTGAACTTGAATGCTTGAGTGGTCCAATTGCTCCAGCCCGATGATGCACATGATCATCCTGCATCTACCCAAAAAACCCACATCTTTCCACTTCTTGATAGTGTGGTTTGTCGCATTCCTGCTCTCTACCATTGGGACCGCTGACAGATGGTTCCTTCCCATGTGCGTGTTTGCATCCCTATTTTAAAACTCTCTAGCAGGGGCAAGGCAGAGAGAGCCTGTATCTCCTGACTTGCCCATGGCACTGCACCCAGGGCAGGAGAAGGGGGTACCAGTGTGGGGCAGTGGCTGGTGTGTTGGCCTTAGAACTGGGACATGTGGGCTTCAGTCCCTGCCTGCTATAAAACTCAATGGGTGAGCTTGTGCCAAGGATGGGGAAACTTTTGTCCCCTGAAGGTCTCATTCCCTCTGCTGTGATCTGTCAGGGCTGCATGCTGGCAGTGAGCAGAGCTAAAGCTAAAATGTGGACAGCCTGCCACCATTTGTCTGTCTGTCTGTCTGTTTCCCCCCCCCCCTCTCTCTCTCTCTCTCACACACACACACACACACTCTTACACATTCTGACACTCCTCCATCCCGCTTTCGATTTCTGTTTTTGACACTGCTTAGTCTCTCTGCTTACAAAGAAGTTCCACCCTCCTTCCATTGTACTATCCATTTCAGCTTCCCACCTCCCAGAAAAGCCCTTTCTTTTCTGTAAGCCTTCCACTTATCTGCATAAAGTTAGGCTGGGGGGGGTCACCTGAGACCTAAAGACCAGAGGTTCTTCAGCCCATGAACACACACACAAGCAAAGGATTATGCACTAGTTCTGGCTGGATCCTGAACTGAGCCCATTGGGGTTGGCGCAGGATTTGACCAGAGCAGGTTGCAGCAGTTTCAGATTACCCTGAGTGATCTGGGGCTGTCAGGGTAGGGGCTGGTTTGACACATGCATCTCCTTTTCCCTCCCAACTGCATGTTTATTTATCAGGGACAAATATCAGAGAATTACATAGAACTGTCCCTAGTAGATTCTGACTGTTGAAGTGTTTGATCAGCAGTCTTGCAGTGTTCCTGTTTAAAACCCAAGCCTGCTGTGAAAAAGACTCATTTCAAAGTTTCCTCAATCCTGGAGGGGAAAAGAATAATAAAGGCTATGCATTTGGTTCCAGGACTTGCAAATCCTACACCAATCCTGGAGGCAAAAATGCTTGAGATAAACAATCTCTACAAAATTTGCATGCAATTCAAATATAATCCATGACTCGCAAGACTAGTAAATGAATTGGGATTTAGGTAGCTACCAGTGTGCATGCTTCCTGCATGCCCCAGCATGGTGCTTGGCACAAAATAGTTACCTAGCTGTGCTTTTCCAATGTGAATTTTAAAATGCATACTTAGAAACATTTTTTATTAGAAAATATGCATTTAGGAATGGAAGAGATAAATAAGTTTTAAAATGCATATTTCCATACAGCCGTCTTTGTAATAAACTGCAGATGATTTCAGGATAGACTTTTCAGTTTCTTATTCTCCTAATCATCAACTTGCTGCACTTCCAGTCATCAACTTGGAGATTTTTTAATTTTGAAAGCCCGCATAAAAATCACCAGCATTTGTGTGCATGTCTAAAAAATATATATATATATATATATATATATATATATATATATATATATTTGCTTTCGTAGATTTTCACGGGTACAGGAATGCAGGTTTTGGTGTCCTCGGGTGTCTTCCCGTGTAAAAGTTGGGGTGTCTAGGCGACGTTTCGACGAGGTCTCAGTGAAGAAATCCAGCTAAGAATCATCCCCAGAGAAAAATCATCCAGATGCCCCAAACTCTACGGCCTCCCCAAGATACACAAAGAAGGAACACCACTCAGACCAATAGTCAGCTCCATAGGCTCACCTCTACAAAATCTCGCTAAATTTCTCGCCAAGCAACTTCAGCCCTATGCAGAATCCATCTCTTCACACGTTCCAAACTCCTTCCAGTTCATAGAAACAATAAAGAAGCAAAACCTACATCCCAATGACCTACTTGTGAGCTTCGATGTTGTATCTCTCTTCACACAAGTGCCCATTAATGAAGCCTTGACAGCCATTCAAAACAAATACAATCCCCCCGAATACATCTTGGACCTGACCAACCACTGCCTAACCAACACGTACTTCATCCACAATGGACAAAGATACAAACAGATAGAAGGAGCACCTATGGGATCACCCCTCTCACCGGTCATCGCAAACCTGTACATGGAACACTTTGAAACCAATGCTTTAGACAAGTCAGAACACAAACCCAAACTTTGGCTCAGATATGTTGACGACACCTTTGTAATTTGGCCACACGGGAAGGAAAAACTGGATAGCTTCCTCACACATCTCAACAGCCTACACCCCAAAATACAATTCACTATGGAAATAGAAGCCAACAACCAACTTCCCTTCCTTGACGTCCTAATCTACAAAAAACCTGATGGCTCCCTAGGACACACTATCTACCGGAAAAAAACACACACCAACCGCTACTTACATGCACAATCACACCACCACCCTGCACAAATAAACTCCGTAGCCAAGACTCTCATCTCCAGAACCAAACGCCTGGCTGACAAAGACCACTTGACAACTGAGTTACAGAATCTCTCAAATGTGTTAATTGCCAATGGATACCAGAAAAACAGGGTTACGAAGCTAATCCAAAAAGAAACACCCCCCAAAAACCAAGACACAGAAGAAAACAATGGCATGGCCCTCCTTCCTTATATCAAGGGCACTACAGATAAAATTAGCAAAATCCTCCATAAACACAATATCAAAACAGCCTTTTGCACCAACCAAAAAATAGCCAATATCCTCAGAAACCCCAAGGATAAAATCCAGTTGGAAAACCAAGGGGTCTATGAAATACCCTGCAAAGTCTGCCCAGCCACGTACATTGGACAAACAAACAGACGAATAAATGCACGTATTGCAGAACACAAGAATGCCGTCAAAAAAGAAGAAAAAACTTCCTCTCTTTTCCAACACATGAAAGAAACAGGACACGAAATTAATTTTGCAGATTCCAAATTGCTCTTTAACATGGAACATCACCACAAGAGAATAATCATGGAAGCCATCGAGATAGAGAAACACCCTCACAACATGAACAAGCGTGACGACACATCCCGCTTGCCAGACATCTGGAAATTAGCCCTCCCCACAAAAACTGACACCAGATCCAGAGGCACACAGAACGCCATCACCAATCAACCACACCAGACCCAAACCCAGACCCTCTCCACAGATAAATTACAGACACCATCCAGTAGCCAAACCATGGTGGCACCTCCGGATGCTGCACCCCCCTGCAATCCCTACACAGATCTGGCTGGCACAGGCCACAAAACCACAGCTCGCCCCTATACACGAAGCCAAGCCAGAGCACAACTAAGTGCAGTACAGCCATCTTCTCAGAAAAACTCTTCACAAAGTTCAAGAGGTCAAGACACAAAGGCTTTAGCAACTAATCCACACCTAATGACCCACCTAAGTGGTACTCAGGATATCACTCAAGAAATCACTCAAGATATCCCTCAAGTAATTAAGGAACAAAAGAAGAAAAGGCACACTAGCCTGGGAACTTCCTCTCTGCCCAGAACATTGGAGGCTATACACCACACCTCCTCAACAGTATTTATAGGAACTCAAACACTGAGATCCTGCTCTGTTCCAGTAACAAGAAGCCGAAAGCACCAGCCTGAAGATGACGAGTGAGACCTCGTCGAAACGTCGCCTAGACACCCCAACTTTTACACGGGAAGACACCCGAGGACACCAAAACCTGCATATATATATATATATATATATATATATATATATATACACACACACACACACACACACACACACACACATACACATACACATCGAAGAATATAATGCATTGTTATACACCATTTTCATTAATATTTTCCTTTTTATACAGTCTTTCCCCTAACATGCACATTTTTTCGCTGGAGAACTGTGTCACAAAATTTGGTGACCTTCACATTTTGAAGGATAGCTGTGTCTTGGTTCACACGTTGTTTCAGGGACTGCAGATTACCAGGCCAAATTCCTCCCCCTTTCCTAAATACGTGTGAAAGGGACACAGGCCAGAAATCGACTGATTCATCCGCACCTCCTCTCTGCATGGGAGCAGGCAGAGCACAGTTAGCACTTGGCTTCATAGAATCTACATGTCAAGATGTGCCCAGCTCAAGTGAAGAATCAGACTCTGTGTTGGTTGCTGTGCTGGAGGCTCCCAGCCCAGCAGCTACAAGATGGTGTGTGTTTTATGTTAAATTAGTTCCGTTGAATTCCGCAGCCGCGATGTGCCCTCAAACCACAGGTGTTCCTAAATCAATGAGTCCATGACAATTATAAATTGCTTTTCATAAGCAGTAAGCAAACAGAACCACAAGAAAGCCTGGCAAAAAAAAATGGCTTCAGTGAAGCGATACTTTGGCTCCGCAGCGTTCTGCTGCCCCAGCTCTTTCCAAAGTGCTTACTTTCTTATTTCAAGGAAAGCCTCTTTGTTTCCATTTTCTGGTTCTGTGTGACTTGCTGATTCGGAGACTGCAGGAGGAAAGTTTCTTCTCTAGGAGCTGACTTTCCCCTCCCCATCCCCCTTGGAAAAGTTGACAGTGTGCTACAAACTGCAGCAACTGAGAAATGTGTGAAGGAACAGATTCAGGAGCCCTGGTTCAGCTGCTCCTATATTCTCAGTATGTGTACAGCAGATATCAGGCTGAGATCTTCCATGTGGATTACCAACAAGGAGCAGTGGGCCAAATGCCAGCTTCTTTAAGAAACTGGGGGGTTGGATTAAGTTTCAGTCCCAATGTGATGCTGTGCCACTAGTGTCTTGCTTAGATCAGGAAGTGAGGTAAATCAAGAAGGCTTCTTAGGGGGATCCGGGGCTTGAACTGAGGAAGTTGCCGTTGCAACTTGCCAAAAGTTTGTTAGACCAGTAAACTTGGGCAGTCAGGAGGCCGTCAAGTGATGGAAAAACGTTTGATACAAAATCAAATCACACGTCACCCTTGCACATAGCTGTCAACTTTTCCCTTTTTTAAGGGACATTCCCTTATTCCGAATAGGATTCCTCACAAGAAAAGGGAAAAGTTGACAGCTATGCCCTTGCAATGATGAGGTTAAGTTCAACGCCATACCCCAGTGGAAATTCTAAAGTGTTCTGTGAATGAGATGGTACCTCTTCCAAGCATGAAGAAGAGAAGAGTTTGGATTTGATATCCCGCTTTATCACTACCCTAAGGAGTCTCAAAGCGGCCAACAATCTCCTTTCCCTTCCTCCCCCACGACAAACACTCTTGTGAGGTGAGTGGGGCTGAGAGACTTCAGAGAAGTGTGACTAGCCCAAGGTCACCCAACAGCTGAATGTGGAGGAGCGGGGAAGCGAATCCGGTTCACCAGATTACAAGTCCACTGCTCTTAACCACTGAGGGGCTGAGCAGCTAAACATTGCTCAGACCATAATGGAGGCACGCTTTCCCTTTCTGGAAGTGGCCAGTTGCCAGGCAACAGCTCCCAGGGAAGCCCTCTGGGGTGTGAGAGTTGGCCCAGCCCATGATGGAAGCAATTCTTCCCCATTGCCAAGATTGAAGCAAACTTATTGGCTTCCTTCTTGTCATAAACCCACTTTTCCAATACTCAGTTGTAAAGAATTCTTTTTGTCTTTAATTTCCTTTCTACTCTGGAGATGAAGAGTGGATGTTCATCAGAGTTAATGCCAATCTTTTGATTGTAGCTCCCTTGGCTGTTATAACCATGTGAGTCATATGAAATGGTGAAGAGATTTATTCTCTGAAATGAGAGCCAGGAACATTTGCTTAAGTTGACTTTGATAATGTGAAGCTGGTATTTAGGGTCATCATTCTTGGTGATCTCTTTTTAATATAGAAACATTTATCATATATATTTAAAAATCCATCTTGGTATTTATATTACATGTTTGGGCAAGATGGGTGGTTTTGTATAAAAGAAACTATTTTATGCAATGGTACAAAAATTATTGTAATAGAGGGTCCCAGGGTTTGATCATAAGGCACATGAGACCCCCCATCTTGCTGAAGGTAAGCATAGCCCTATCTGCACTATACATTTAAAGCAGTATCAGACCACTTTAAAACAGCTGTGGCTTCCTCCAAAGAATCCTGGGAACTATAGTTTAAGGGTGCTGAGAATTGTCAGGAGATTCCCCACTCCTCTCACTGAGCTACAGTTCCCAGAGCGGTTTAACAATCAATCCCTCTTTCCCAGGGAACTCTGAGAAGTCAGACAAATTCCTTTCTAAAGAAGCCCCACCCTCAAGTAACTTCATTACGCCCAGAGTGGTTATTGGCTGCTCGACCTATCAAATATCCATATGATTGGCCTATCATGACAACCCTGAACTCTGAATACAGCCCATAGGCTGAGCAGTGAAGCTAAACTACAATGATCTTTTGGCACCCCCTCAAGTAGAGATAGTCAGTTGATTTACAGCCTGTTTAACTAGTGGTAACGGCATCAATTTGCAGATGCGTTTTGGTTAATAAACAAAAACACCCCGAGTATAATTGGGCTGAAGGGAGTTCTCTGAAAAAAGCAATTAAAAGGACAGAGCAACAGTAATAATGTGCCTGATGGATGCCTATGGGGAACAACGCAGCATTCCATAAATCTATGGATGATGAAAACATCTAGGGGGAGGGAAAGGAGGGATTCTAGAGGGTTTTGAGCTTGGACTCTGATATAATTAGTAGAATGAATGTGTGCCAATTAACAGGGAATTTAACTGAAATTTCTAGAGTTAAGCTGAAATTTCTCGGGGGGGGGGTGTTTTTGGAGGGGGGATATATTGAGGTTTTTCTTTTTCTTCCCAGAAAGGAACGCTTGCAGAATTTTCTGCAAATATTCTCCATTTTTGGCCTGGCAGCCCCCGTTTTCACCACCCACCCACAATGCCCCAGAATGGCGCTAGGGGGGCAGGGCACTGCTGAAAGAATGCTGGCCAGACACACACAGTGACTGATATTGCTCTTACTGGAGATGACATCAGCAAAGAACTTCTCTTAGGTAAAGTACAAACTGTGTTCCTGTTCCTGCAAGTCCCACCCTAAGGAACTATGGGTGAATTTCTCCTCCCACTGGATAAATTTGGCAGAACACATGTAAACACAGTACACCAAATTTCTGTGCCTACAAACAGGGTGGGGCCCATTTGCACACAGATCTAGAAACTTCACTAGCAGAGTGATGGGTGCAACAAGCGAGCCAGAAACCCAAGACACAACTTGGCCAGAGGTGCAAAGAAATGAACCCTAGACCGTAGTGCATTTACACTTACTGAAATCATGTCTATTATGTGATGTTTGGCTTCTGATCTGCAGTAATTAGGAATGTTTCCAAGGTGATATATTTGAAGCCAGAGAGAAGTGAGAAGTCTCGCTATGAGGAGATGGCCAGGCAGAGTGAAAACCCTTTGAATCTTCTCACACTGCCTGCCTGCTTGGAGCCTCCTACAGAAAGACACACTTCCTTGGGAGGAAGCCCATTTCTGAGTAAGCATATTTCCGAGAGTGCTGTAAAGGGGGCAAAGAACCAGAGGTGGAATGCAAAGCCTAAGGTTTCCGATGTCCAAAAGCAGCCAGATATAGTCTGGGAGTTGGGGAAGCTCCCCATAGAGGATATGTTACACTGCCAGACTCTGAACCCAGGACTGGCCGTCCAACTCTTTTAACGGAATAGTCTGAATCAATCTGACCCAAGGGATTCTGTCCAGTTCTGGGCACCAATGTTTATGAATGATATCGACAAGCTAGAACATGTGCAGAGGAGGAGGGTGACCAAGATGATCAAGGGTCTGGAAAGCAAGCCTTATGAGGAACGTTTGAGAGAGAGTTGGGTATGTTCAGCTTGGAAAAGACTGAGGGGTGATATGGCAGCCATCTTCAAGTAACTAAAGGGCTGTCATAGAATCATAGAATTGCCAAGCTGGAAGGAACCAAAAGGACCATCCACTACAACCTCTGCAATGCAGGAATAGCAGCTAAAGAATCCCGGACAGTTGGCCATCCAATCTGTTTGAAAACCTCCAAAGGGGAGTCCACCGCCTTCCAATGTACTTCATTATTTATATAGTTATTAAATTTCTATACCACCCTTTATCCAAGGATCTCAGGGTGGTTTACAATATAAAAACACAAAAAGCATAGCAGAGTAACAAACAAAAACAATAACCCTTTCCCCCACACACATATACAGTTTAAAAGACCATACAGTGGTCTGGCGGCACGGCAGCAGCAGGAGGCCCCATTAGCTAAAGTGGTGCTTCAGGTTAAGAACAGTTTCAGGTTAAGAACGGACCTCCGGAATGAATTAAGTACTTAACCTGAGGTACCACTGTAGTTTAATTTAGCCAAAGGTAGTCCATTCTACTATTGAACAATTCTCACCATCAGAAAGTTCCCAGAGTGGTTTAACAGTCAATCCTGCTTCATGGGGAACTCTACAAATTGTAGCCTTGTGAGGGGAATAAGAGTCTCCTAACAACTCTCAGCACCCTTAACAAACCACAGTCCCCAGAATTCTTTGCAGAAACCATGACTGGTGTGTTGCAAAGTCCCTCATGGGTTTAGAGGTGGAGAGAAGTCAGGACCTGCAGCCATACACCCTCCCCTGACACCCACATGTTTGGTGCATGCAAGAAGGGGTCCTACACAGCAGCAGTCAAAAGTCTGGGAACATTTGGACCTCTGCTTAGGGGAAAGACCACAGTGGAGACAATACTGAACAAGATGGATCAACAGGAGACAAAGGGGTAGAGTGTCTGCTTTGCATTCAGAAGGTCCCAGGTTCAATCCCTGGCATCTCCAAATAAGACTGGGAATGTCACCTCCCCGAACCCTGTAGAGTTGCTGCCAGTCAGTGTGGGCAATATTGAACTAGATGAACCAATGATCAGATCAAGGCAGCGCCCAATGTTCCTATAGATGGAACAAATAAATAAGCTCACCAGTTGGTTTTGCCCTGTCCAGCCAATTGCTTCCAAAGCACAAATTGTTTGCACATTATCCCACCCTACCTCCAAAAGTGCAAATCTTAAAATAAGTACAAGGTCTCATTGCTTGAGCGCCCACAGCAGCAAACAGCTTTTGTCACTGGTGATTTGTCAAGTAAAGGTGAAGCACACATAATGCTAATAGCTGTCAGAAGGATTCTAATTAACTCACTGGGTAACCTTGGGCAAAACACACACTTTCGCAGTCTACCCTAACTACCTGGCTTGGCCTTAGCTACCGGTCTGTTCCAGAACCGCAGACCTCTTGGTCTCCACCTTGCTTGTTCCATCACCTGCCCTGTGTAGCAGACATCATAATGTTTAAGGACAGTAAGAGAGTCTGAGGCATAGCAGACTAACCTAGGTCAGGAGTTGCCAGCAGGCTACCTGTGGGCAACCACCAGTCCCTCTTAAAGTGCCTGCAAAAGGTATCAGTAAATATCCAGATCCACAATGCATGAGATAGAGGAAAATGCCCACACCGTTCTGTCTTTATTAGATGTAGCAGTCATTGTGTGCTATGCCACACACCCTGCAGCTTCCATTTTATGGCTGGCGCTCACATTTTCCCAAACTACCAAACACATACCCGATAGCTCAAAAAGTTGGCAGCTACTAAGTCAACTACTCAGGAGCAGTCTGAGACGTTTCGGTACCTGAGGCAAAGTGCTTCATGACTCTGTAAACCCAAACTCTGTAAGGGCTTCTCAATGAGTCTTCCCCACCGGGCAGGGGGGTGGGGCAGGAGAGATCTTTTCCATACTGCCCCTTCTGCAGCCCCACTTAGAATATGTACAAATTACGCAGCCAGTTAATGAGGTGGGGGAACTGGAGGCAGCAGTTTTCAGCTCCAGTCCTACAACAGTTTCTGCTCACAGTACATCCCAATTTTAAAGTCTACACTGTTGACCCCCTCTCTGCCAGTCACCTCATACTTCCCGCACGGTGCTGCTATTGCATTCTTTTTATATTGCACGCATGATATGAAATACGGTTGCTCCCCATCCCCATCCCCATGAAGCACTATCCAGATCACCTTAGCAGAGCTGGGAAAGGGGGGAGGGTTGCTGAGTTTTTGAATCGTACATTAATTCACACTGCAGGTGCCCATCAACGCCACCAAACAGACTATTTCCCTCCTCCTGGCCCTTACAAATCTTTAAATACATCAACAGGGGGAGAAAGCTCTCCGCTCTCCCCATGCAATGCCATAAACTCAGCGTGCAGTCATCAAAACTCATTAAAGAGTCACCTTTGGAGAAAGGTGGGGGGGAGGGGGGAGCGATACCTATTAACAGCAAGAGCAATGTTCTGCTTGTGGTTTTTGTTCACAGATAACCATCCAACCCTCAGGTCCTTATTCGGGTCAATTTCATGGTCAACCCAATGAAGGCCTTCTATTATCTTCACAGCATGGTGACCCATCAAGTTGACAACATCTAGAAAGATTTCCCATGCTGAAGGAGTTGAGCTGAATTAAAGGCGGCGGCAGAGTGTGTGTGTGTGTGTGTGTGTGTGTGTGTGAGAGAGAGAGAGAGAGAGAGAGAGAGAGAGAGAGTGAGTTGCATGCCCAGGGCCTGTACTGTGGTGCAGTGGTTAGGACGTAGGAGACCAGGGTGCAAATTCCTATTCAGCCATGAAACTCACAAAATGACTTAGGGCCAATCACTGTCCCTTGCAATGTTGTTGTAAAGATAAACTAGGGAGGGGAAAGAACCACACACACCATGTTGGGCTCCTTGGAAGAAAGATGTAATATAAAATGTAATAAATACACTCCAGAGGCTGACATTTGCATGGGGACCAAAGATTGGGAAAGGATCTGAAGCTCCACAAAAGCCGCCATGCCGATTTTGCTGTGCACCCAAGAAAAACGGAGGTAGCAGGATATGATTTGAGGGTTGTGTACCTTACCTCTTGGTGCTTAAGGGAAACAATCGAAGGGAAACAGTCCTGCTTGAGGACCCCCAACATTGTGGCACCAACACTACCCTTTTTTACCTTATCTCCCATCCAAACACCAGTTTCATCCATGATGGAACTCAAAACAGTGTGTGCAGGAGTCCTATGTGATCTCCCATCCAAGAACTGACCAGACTCGGATCTGCTCAGCTTTGGCAGACTTGTCATGTCATGTGCCTTCAAACCATGGAGCCTAGAACTTCCTGCTGAAACAAGGAGAGTGGGTGCTCTCAAATATTGGAATTCAAAATATTTTGAATTTAAATATGGAATTCCAAAATATGGACTAGATGATGCACAGGATCCCTTCCATCTATGACTCTAAGATGGTCAGGTGAACTCATCTGGGCTTCCACTAGTGAAAGAGTGGCGCTTTTCTCACTCTTTTTTGCAATACTTGAACTTTTTTTGGGGGGGGTGTAGCTGGTTATACACATGGATGAACAGCAAGGAAATGGCCCTATCAAAAACAGCAGTACTGTGTATTTAAGCCCTCTCTGTCCTATGTTTCAGAGGGAGCCAATGAAATGAATCAGTGGTCCAGAAGGACATGATGTCAAAATAAGGCTGACCTGCTAGATCAGTGGTGGGAAACCTGTGGCCAAGTTGACTAGGGGCTGTTGGGATTTGGAGTCCAACAGCATCAGGAAGATTAGAGGCTGCCAACTCCTGTATTATACATTACAGTAGGCAGTGGAGGCTTGTCTATTAGGGCAAATAGGACACTGTCCCTGCAACTTCAGTCTGCCCTCAACCAACCTTCTCCCTTACGAGTCTAGGGGGTAGCTCTGCCCATCATTGGTTTATATCGCCACCTACTGTTGGTCTCCCTGCCTTTCGCCCTACAAGTCCTAAGGATGACCAGCCACCACTGATAGCAGTGGAGCTGGATTCATTTCATGCAACATCTAATTTTCCCCTCAACTCAACCTATCTCAGGGGCATTGTCAGGATCAAATGGGATCATGTTCCCGGTGTATGGTGTCATGAGTGCCTTGCACCAAGGGCAGGCTAAAAATAATACTCTCAGGCCCAAGCTGTCCCCCTTTCCACAGTCCCCACTCCCTGCTAGTGCCCTCAACCTAATAAAGTGTTTGCTTTCTTGGAGGACAGCAGTATTGCAAGAGGAATGCCTATGCCTCGAATCTTTGCATGCAAGAAAATATAATACCAGAAATAAATCTGCCAGATGTTCTCTCCCATTTATTTTTATTCTTGCCACATGGGGAGACATTAAAGTTGTCATAAATAAAAGTTACAAGCAATTGTGGAGGAGATGGGAAGAGGTTTGTCAAATTCATTAGCACTTTTAGAGGGGTCTCCCCCTCCTCCCTTCCCAAATTCAAACAATAGGATGTTGACGCAATATTTTTTAACTACCCTGAGTATGAAATGCAAACTTTAGTATGAAATGTTCAGTGGTTCGTGAGCACATATGAAAATCCTCTTGGATCAAAGGAGAAGTCGACCTAGGCAGCATTTACATGGGTTTATTCTATTTCCTTAAATCTTATATTCCATATTATTCCACTAATGGAACACAGTGCATGTTTAGTGCTCATTTCTGTGTTATTTCATTACAGGGGAAAAACCTAGTTTGCATCCCCCTTAACCCAGGAAATTGTGGGAGTAAAGTGACTAAATCTGAGGAGGTCTAACAGCATACACTTATTTACAGTCATGGGGAAACAGAAGCAGGCATGTGAGGAAAGGGTGGTGGGCGTAGGGAAGTTGTCCAATGATGTTTGTTGTTGCTGTTGTGCCACACCACGCCCACCCATGTGAATGAAATTTAGCACAACATACCAGTATATTGGTCAAAAAGCCACCGTTATATATACAACAGGTACTGCAGTGTGAAAGGGACATTATAAAGCTAGCACTTCTGTTCCATTTTATAATCAGGAAAACTAAGGCAATATTCCCCACTTGTGAATTCACCATAAAATGAAACCGTGGGGTGCAGGTTCCCTACCTGTGCTCTTGAGCACAAATTGTTCTCTTGCCCTCTACTGATTGATTACTCCACCTACGGGATACAGTTACGTAACACCAATTAATGCTGATCAGATTTAAAAAGCAATAGCCTCTTACACACCTTGGAAAGCTGACTACTTAACATTTATCTGGCCATAAATTTGGGGGGGGGGGGAGGCTGTATTGTCAACTGTTTCAATCCACCCTACCAGTCAGCGACATTTCAGATAACACAAGGTTGACTCGTGTGCCAGATAATGATATTGCTGTTCAGCAATGTTAAGGAAGAGCTATAAACTACTCCGCAGCCAATATCTACTGGGCAAAGTCAGGGGACTGGTCCTTGGCAGAAGCTGAAGACAGTCTGGGAAAGAGAAGACCTTGCAGGGTGAAGCCAGCAGGGTGTGGGGAGCAGTGGTGTTTGTTTGTTTGTTTGTTTGTTTGTTTGTTTGTTTGTTTGTTTTAAAGGACAACAGACCTATCATATGCCTTGGCCCCAGTTGGGGCCCTTACCAATGCCTGCCCTGGACAGTCTAAGGGCCACATTATCTCATGGGCAACCTTGTAAGGGCCAGAGACAAAAATGGATGGAGTAATTGATGAGACCTTTAGACAAGGAGTGGGAGAACTTCATGCCCTCTCTCTCTGGCCCACATAACTCTCTCCAGCCATACCCCTCACTGGTCCTCCTCACCCCCCTCAAGAGTTTCCAGTTGGACAGAACATGTGTCCTTAGACTCTGATATTGCCTCTTACTTGTCTGCATCAGCCTTTTCCAATCTCGGGCCCTCAGCTGTTATTAGACTACAACTCCCATCATCCCTGACCATTGGGCCTGCTGGCTAGTGATGATGGAAGTTGTAGTCCAACAACAGCTGGGGACCCAAGGCTGAGAAAGGCTGGATGAGATGGAGGATAGAGAAGGGTGTGCGAGTGTAGACTAATATTTGCATTCATTGCTCTGCCCACTTTTGCCTCTGGCCCTGCCCACCACTGGCATGTGGCCCTCAAAAGATCGCCAGAAGAGAATGCAGCACTCTGACCAGAAAAGGTTCCCCACACCTGCTGGATACAATAGGCTACATTCCAGTCACACAAAAGTCAGATTTCTACATACCCATCTCAGAAGCCTTTATTCAGGCAAGCAAGAGGCATTGTCATGGTTAACAATACAAGGAAGGGGCAGAGCAGGACCAGTGAGGAGTGTGGCCTGGAGAAAGTCCCAAGGGCCAGATAGAGAGGGTTGCATTTCACTCCTGAGCCTGAGGTAAGAATCCACCTCGCCTTGAACAAGCACCAGGCCCCTGGGTCTGGGAGCTGCCATCTCATGGTGCCTCCGAATGAGGCTTCATCAGAGGCACTGTGAGAAATTGCAGCTGTAGTTGCCTGCTGCTCCTGCCACCGCCAGATAAACCTGCTTAGGGGACCACTCCTGTTAGGCCAGTTTGATCAAGCTAGGGGCTCATCCTGTGGGATGCATATAAGGCCAGTGCAAATGGAGAATTCTTGCATGCTGCTTACAATCTTCTTGGATGTTCCATGCAAAATGAGAGCAGTGGTAATCTCGAGGTGCTGGCGCCTTTGCCAGTCTTAGGACGGGGCAGCATCTGCCCAGCCATATAATTGTGGAGTTGGAAGGGACCACGAGGATTATCTAGGCCCCCGCAATGCAGGAATCTTGCCCACAGCCATCCCTGCGTGCGCTCAAACCACCCACCTTCTGGTTAAGAGCAAAACGCACCAACGCATTGTGCCACAGAGCCTTACGGTGCAGTGGTACCTCAGGTTAAGTACTTAATTCATTCCGGAGGTCTGTTCTTAGCCTGAAGCACCACTTTAGCTAATGGGGCCTCCTGCTGCTGCCGTGCCACCAGAGCATGATTTCTGTTCTTATCCTGAAGCAAAGTTCTTAACCTGAAGCACTATTTCTGGGTTAGCGGAGTCTGTAACCTGAAGCGTATGTAACCTGAAGCGTATGTAACCCAAGGCACCACTGTATTAGGAAGGTGGCCCTCAGTGTAGCCAGTGACTTGTGCAGGAGCCAGACAGGTGGGTGGATACCTACAACCACCTTTGTTAGAAGCCAATGGCGTTGCTGTCTGACATCAGCAGCAGGATCTGACCCCTGTAACAAATCAGGCACGTTCCTAAGGCCACAAAGGCAAGACTCAAGACTGGAATCTTAGAGATCAGCTGGTTGGAGCTCCACCATACAAAATCCATGATGATGACCAGGTCAGCCTGTAATAAGGCATTCAGTAAAAGGCAGCTAATAAAAATGTTTGGAAGAAAGACATTGTTGACCTGAGGCTGAAGTGGGTAACAGGACCTGCTGATGTGGTGGGGTGGAGACACTTACCGAACCTCCCAGCAGCTGAGTCACTACTACTTACCAGCTTGCCAGCAGGGAGAGGGGCAAGGTTGCAGGGAGAACACCATTAGGGGGTGGGGGCAAGGCAGGAGTATTGGATTGGGTCTGTTGGTGTCTTTACATACCCTCCAACATTTCTCCAATTAAAATAGGGGCGTCCATCCCATAATTATAATTTTACTATTTGTACCCCACACATCTTATTGGGATGCCCCAGCCACTCTGGGCAGCTTCCAACATATATAAAAACATAATAAAACATGAAACATTTTTAAAAAAAAACCCTTTCCTATACAGTATTGCCTTCAGATGGCTCAGGGGTTGGATAACTCCATAACCTCCAACGAAAATAGGGACATCCTAAGGAAAAGCAGGACATTCCAGGATCATATCAGAAACCAGGATGGCTTCTCTAAATCAGGGACGTCCCTAGAAAATAGAGAAGTCTGTTTACACCATGCTGGTCTCTTCCCCGCCACTGCCATAAGCTGCAGAAATTCACCTGCCAGGAGATCAGGAAAGCATCCCCAGCCCCACTGGTGGGTAGCCTGAATTCCCCTTTCCCCTGGTAGAATGCTTACTTCTGGCGCAGAAGAGGTTTAATTTTGCCTGGGGCTGTTTGCATCCCTGGGAGTGTGGAGTGCTCTTTGAATATCCTGGTACCACTCCCACTACTATAATCCCGACCAGAAACATCAAGCACGGAGCAGACATCGAACAGGCATTATTAGCCTAGAGATGAAGGCACATGCTAGCAACTTCAATTTTTAAGCAATATCATTAAAGCCAGAGCAGTGAATAAAACATGACGCAGTAATGATGATCATTGTGCGTGTCAACTCTGCGGAGGAGGTAATAATTGCTGGGGGGTGGGAAGCTAGACCCGCTCCCCCCCCCCTCCCTGATTTCTTAGGCTCATTAAGAAATGAGCTAATGCTACAAAGTAAATTTCCTCCAATGGATGTGCTTTGTTTTCAGTTAAGTGTCCTCCCCGTACAGGAATTTCACAGCACAGGCTAGTTAACAGGGCCAATTCAATGCCGTGCCAATGCCTTCATGTATTGCTTTCAATGGAGTTTGGTAAAGATTATCATTATTATTATTAAATTTGCATTCTGCCCTTCATCTGTAGATCTCAGAGTGGTTGCAACCATGTGCAGAATGAAATAGTCTGACAAGACTGCTGGCTGGAAGGATAAAATAAACTTAAGGTTTATTACTTGCGGCCAACGATAGCTCTGTTGGTAGAGCATGAGACTCAATCTCAGGGTTATGGGTTCGAGTCTCACTTTGGGCAAAAGATTCCTGCATTGCAGAGGGTTGGACTAGGTGATCCTTGTGGTCCCTTGCAACTCTACAATTCAATGATTCTATGAAGTCATTTTGTGTCTAGGTTCTACAAATGGCCAGGAGGAAAGTTAACACTAGCGTATGCCAGCTCATACCAATACCATACCAGACTTGGAGAAGATGCAGGAAGGAAGTAAAATATGAAAGTAAGTGCCAACCAGCAGTTGCTAAAAGAGAAGGAGACATTGAGGAGGAAGAACAGGTTGCCTTCCTATCACGCGCCCCCCCCCCTGGTTCAGGTAACTTTTTGCAAGCACCATTGCTTTACTCCTGACAGCTTTAAGTGCCCAAGGAAAGTCCCAGAACAATTTACAGGGACAGCAGGGTACAAATTATATAGTAAAAAAAAAAAAAACACATTAAAATAAAACATCTTTAAAATTTGTTCATCCACAAAAATTACTCGGCAACAAAGTAAACCACACACAACCCACCCAAGAATGATCTCCAGCAATCAGGGATGTGGAACTTCAGACCCAGGGGAAAGTTGTATTCCCAAGGGGGAGTTATATACCAACAACTTATGGAGGGCACTGCATTGGCTACTTCTAGCCTAGAGGGTTATCATCCAAGGTGACTGGTAAACATATATAATTAAAGGCCAAGGTCCACCCTGCCCCAAAATTTCACAACTCACAAAACACATCCCCCAAATTAAGGTGTAGGTGAGAGGAGACATTATTGCAACCCTGGACTTCCAGTAATATTCATCCCTGTGCATGAGCCCCCGATAGCTAAAACAGAAAAGGCTATTGAACATTTCTCTATTTCTTCCACTTATTCAGTTCCCCCGTCTGTTAACAACACATGCCCTCTAGCCTACACACTCCAGAGATACTGGTTCTTATGAGCAGTCAAAGTGGAGGGGGGCATATTTGAAACAATGCAATCTGGGGGTGATCGGGTCACATCCTGAGCATGTAACCTTGGGAAAGAAAAAGATTCCTCCAATTTGCCAGACTCACATAAACGGTAATTTAAACCTAGTATTTATCGCCAACTTCACCTAAAATCTCCAAAGGCGTGATTTATTGAACATTAGCACGAGCTCGGATTCAATAAATTTCACTTTTTACATCATTAGCATTAAAAGAAAAAGAGGCCATTTGTGCAAGCCAGTCAGAAATCTTCACCGAAGAGGGACTTTATAGTCCAAAATCAGCTAAAGTGTACTCAGAATTACATTATCTGCATCTTAATGATTAGAAGTTTCATCCTGGTAGTAAATTAATAAAGATAATAATAAAAGGCTCTGACAATAGTTATATAAAAGTGAACAGGAGGGAGAGGGTCAAGAGCAGGGAAGACTGGAATAGCAAACACTCATCCGTATCAGGCTGGGACAATTCAAGCTTCTGTGCTCCAGCACAACACCCAACAACTGGGAACATTGGCAACAATCTTATACCAGGCATGCATGGCATGAAGAAAGTTGACAGAGAAGTTTTTCACCCTCTCACATAACACTAGAACTCAGGGATACCCAGAGAAGCTCAATGTTGGAAGATTCAGGACAGATAGAAGTAAGAAACTCGCTCCCATAGGAAGCAGTGAGGACCACCAATTCGGATGGCTTTAAAAGAGCATTGGTTAAATTAATGGAGGATATGGCTGTCAACGGCTACTAACCTTTAGGGTTATTCCGTTTCCAAGGTTGGAGGGAGTCAGGCTTTTGAATACCAGTTGGTGCAGGAGGAGGAATACATTGTGCTTGGGTTCTGCTTCAGGGCATCTGGCTGGCTGCTGTAAGAACAGGATACTGGACTACATGGGCCATTGGCCTGTTCCAGAAAGTTCTTCTTATGCTCAAGTGAGTGCATCCAGCCGTCATAACTCCAGAGGCTCCGGTTACCCATTGCAGAAACTATAAACCTGAATGAAGTGCCCACCAATAAGAGGAGTGCTGTAGATGCAACACAGCACAAACAAGCCAAGGTCAAATGTAAAGAGAGAAGCAGTCTAGGTCCAAACGTGATCCAGAGGCAAAGGCAGGCAACAGTCCATAGTCAAAATCAAAGGGCTAAGCACCAAGAAGCCAGGGATTTGTTTTAGTTCCAACAAGCAGAAGGTTCTAGAGGGAGGCCTTATATACTCTGGCCTCCTAAACATCCTGATCACAGCTGCTGGCAGTTAAGGAGTATCAGGGATTGCCCTTTCACCTGGATCTGAAGTTTTTGGTGGCAGCACACCTGAAAAGTGTCTTCCTCCAGGGCTTCTTCATTAAGTACCAACCCAAAGATCAAGGGTATCTCAGCATTCTATTCTAATGTAATGTTTGAAATATTGTGTTATAACAGAAAATAATAAAAATTATATATTTTTTTAAAAAATGTCAGATCTGGTGGAGGGGGCCAGTGATTGAGAGTGTCAAAAATTGGATCGTGGGGAAAGTTCAAGCAGGGCATCCCGCTTCTGTGGTATCAGACATTTCTAGGGCACCTCCTAAAGGGTTCCTCCTATCACTCCTGTCACAGAAGGCAGCTGAGATTAAGCAGGCTACAAAACTGGCACTTCCACTGCCAGGCACGCAATGATCTTGCTGCCCTTTATTGTTGTAGAGCAGGGGTAGCAATGAGTAGTGTCCCTCCCCTCAGTGTTGCTGGACTACAACCCCCATCATCTTTCCCATTGGCAGGGACTGGCGAGAGTTGTTATCCAGCAGCACCTGGGGGGGCACAGGTATTGTCCACCCCCTGCAGTAGAGGATGTTGTCTCATCTGCAATGTTGGAGACTCAACTGGCAGCCTTCTTGGGTTTGGAATGAGAGAGGGCAGCCCTGGCAGAAGATCCCTCTTTCAACAATGCTGAGTGAGAATGTGCTTGGAATAATAGCAATCTTCTGGATTGGATTTGAAGGCTAAGCAGATATCCTTTATCTCCGTGATAATGAGAAGATCAAAGTCTGGCTCTTTATCAAACCGAGAGCTGGGGATCAACAACCAACACAAATTTGCTGGGTCAAACTTCACATCTCCAATGAACTGAGATAAGAACATGCAAAGATCCCGCAGGATCAGGCCGATAGCCCATCTAGTTCAGCATTCCCACAGTGGACAACCAGGTGCCTATAGGAACCCGCAAGCAGGACCTGAGCTTGCAGGTTCTTATAGATGGGGAACCTCAGGCTAGGGGGCCATAGGTGGCCCTCCAAGCCTCTCTATCTGGGCCCCTGGGACTCTCCTCATGCCACACCCCTCACTAGCCTTGCCTCGCACCCTGAGCATCGCGCCCTGAGCATCCTGTGGAGGATTCAGAGGGGTGCATAAGCACACATAAAAACTAGCCTACTCTATAACTGCTTTGAGGTTTTATTATAGGCAAGTGATATATATAAATGTTGCGAAGTAAAAAAAAAAGAATGAATACAGATGTCAAGGAAATAAACAACTATCTGACTTTTAGAAGACATCTTATAAAGGGAAGTTTTTAATGTTTGATGTTTTACTGTGTTTGAAGTTTTAATTTGCTGGAAGCCACCCGGAATGGCTGGGGCAAGCCAGTCAGATGGGCAATATTTGAATAAGCAAGAAACAAATTATTATTATTATTATTATTATTATTATTATTATTATTATTATTAGGTTTGCATCCATTGCTCTGCCCACTTTTCCCTCTGATCCTGCCCACGACTGGCATGTGGCCCCTGGAAGGTTGCCCAGAAGGGAATGTGGCCCTCAAGCTGGGAAATATTCTTGCCCCCTCTTGCTGCACAAGACCATCAAGTCCAGAAACTAATTGAAGCAGTCTTGTTCAAAAGCTTCTTCCAATGTCTCAGGCTGAGTTACATCTTTCTTTCCTCCCCACCCCCCCACCCCCCAATCGTCAAATTAGACCCGGAACCCTGTTTTAAGATTTACAAGTCTAATATTTAAAGAGAGAAGGGAATTGTGGCAGGTGGGGTGGGGGAGCTGGCTCGTCCTCAGAAGGAATCAATCACATTTATGAAATCTGGGAATGAGCGGCAATTTGGCAAAACAGCATTAAAATCAACAAGAGTGTGTGTGACAAGGGAGCTTTTGGAATAGGAAGGACCTGGTGGCGGCGGTTAGTATTCTATTGCAAGATGCAAACCTTGGCAGGGGAGGAAGGGTTTTTAAAGACTTATTATACATACTTTTATTATTATTATTATTATTGGTGCCATGTCTGTAATATTTGTTTGTCCCCTGGTGCCACAGTAGGTGATATAAAAAGAGGGATGAATAATTTATAAAAAGAGCTCCATAGCCATCAAAGGATATCGCTTTGATGATGTAGTGTGCACATGAAGGCCTTGGATAATGGATTAGAGTCAAAAACATTAAAGGGATGCTTTTGGTGAAGAAGGTGGAGGGCTGCGCATATGCTCTGAAGGTCCTTTTCCACATCCAGGAATTTCAGTAGGCTTTAAGCAGAGGCAAAGGCTGGTTCCCCTCATCCCCGTGACAACTGGAGAAAGCATCTCCAAGAAATCTTCAAAAGCTTGTTTCAGTTCTTTGCAAAGAAAGGGGGTTCGGGGGGGACAGATCAAAGGCAGCGTGTCGTTTCTGCTGTCTGGATGTGTGGCTGTCGGCACCGGTCATCTTAAGCAGGGGTGCAAAACATTTTGCAAAGTTAATAGCTGATGTGATCTTCCAGGAGCCAGCTCAAAGGGATTTGGGGATAGTGTTGGGATGGGGAACCACAGCCCTAGGTGGGGTCAAATGCAGCCCCCCAGGCCTCTTCATCTGGCCCTCGGAGCTCTCCCCAGACCACGCCCTTCACCAGCCTCCCAAACCCTGGAGTGTTTTTACCTGGCTGGTCTGTGTCCCTAAACTCAGATGATGCTTCTTGCATGCCTGGATGGAGGATAGAGAGGGGTGTGGGAGCATGTGTAGAAACAAGCCCAGAAGTGGATGCTCTACTAGCTTCCTAGCAAGTTGCTTGCTGGATATGAGAGGAGGAGGATGCAGGTAAGTTCTGTGTGGTGCAAACACACTAGCAGGAGCACTGACCTGGCTCTGCTGATGTTTTGGTGCTGTGCTGGCTTCTCTGCCACCTTGACCCTCTGCTTTCCAGTAAGCTTGACGCAAAACTGGTGTAGTGGCTATGCCCCTTCCCCAGCAACGTGCTTCTGAACAAATTTATGGTACAAAGGTAAAATTTTCATTTATTGCCCTGCCCACTTTGACTTTTGACCCTACTCTTCATAGAAGATGGCACACAGAAGCTTGCCTAGGAGATTGTTGTTGTTGTTGTTGTTGTTACTATTATTACTATTATTATTATACTCGTCCCATCTGGCTGGGTTGTGTAGTTCTTTCTCACCTTGACATCTGATGGGAGAGCGTTCCACAGGGAGGGTGCCACTGCCGAGAAGGCCCTCTGCCTGGTTCCCTGTAACGTCACTTCTTGCAGTGAGGGAACCGCCAGAAGGTCCTCGGACCTCAGTGTCCAAGTTGAATGAAGGGGGTGGAGACTCTCCTCCAGGTATGCAACACTCAGGCTTAAATGGTTCCCAAAACTGGGATAGCAAGAAGAGGAGTCTCTGCCTTTTCTGGGTGTTCTGGTCTCTTTCAAATTCAGTGGGGGAAAGGATGCTGGAACAGCAGTGCCTACACTGATTTGAAGCAGCTCTCCAGGATTTCAGAGTCTTTTCCAGCCCTATCTGGAGATGCCAGAGAGTGAACCTGACACCCAGATGCTCCACTAATGAGCATTCCTTCCCAGAGGCATACCTGCAAATTCAACAACGAAACTTTGAGTTGGCCTCAGACTCCCCAATCCAGCTTGGAAGTTCTCTCTGTCCCACGTTCACCTCCCCACTCCCTCTGAATTCAGCTGGGCACGCACTGAATACAGAGGTAGCTCTCCTCCTCCCCTGGAACAGGGGTGGCATAACAAAGAGTGACAGGTTAAATGCCTTGATCTATGCAAAATGCAATCGGGATGGACAGGCCCATCTCTATCGATGTCAGGCTTATTGTCATGGATAGAGATGGGGCAGGGAGAAGTCTCTGTCTGCCTACTATATCTTTCTGGAGGGGACAAAAGTGTGACCCTTTCATTAATGATTAACCATGAGGAAGGCTATTTCGAAACAGATCGATAATCTCTGAAAAGTGACACTTTTGCCTCTGGAAAATCCAAGCACCATCAAAGTAAAGTTAAAGCTGCATTTGTTTCCCTTCGCTAAGTAAATTAGCAGGCTCCTTGAAGAGAACCTTGAGAGAGAGAACAGGCTGTAATTTAAGTTTAATAAAGGTCAGTTTCAACATCCCAGTGATGACCATTTGGGCATTGCTGGTGCAGCCCTGGGTTCGGAGGGGCTGGTTACATCTCAGCCCCTAAGGAGGAAAGGAGGAATCCTTGGTGGACCACTTAGGACAGTTTGCAAAACACTTTACTGTAGAAGCTGCTTTCATATGAATATATGACCATCGAAAGAGCCTGTCTCACCCAGCATTCTGTTAAACTAATATTTTATTTTTTATTTCATATCTGTGTGTGTGTTTTATTGGTTTTCAACAGTAACACCATAAACATAACATAAAAACAAAGACGACACATGGAGTACATGTTATTGGATTGTCAGTTACAAAACGTAACAGTAAGGAACATGCATAATAGGTTCACTAATTAATTAGTCCTCTCCATAGAAATACATGTGTTATGGGGGCCGCAATAACTGTGCTGACTTATTGATGTGATCAATTGATAAAGACCACAAAAAATTATTATTTGTAACATGTATATACCAGCTTTCCTCCAAATACTTCAAGGCAGTGCACATGGTTCTTTCTCACCCTGCTTCCATTTTATTCTCACAACAACCCAGGAAGGTAGGTTAGGCTGAGAGACAGTAGCTGGTCACTGAGAGAGCTTCATGAATGACTGTGTGATGATTTGAAGCCTGCTGGTCAGAGCCCTAATTCAACACCCCTAATTCAACACTCATGAGGTGCCTCTGGGAAGTTCACAAGCAGGACATGAGTGCAACACCCCTCTCTCCCTTTTTGCACCCCAGAAACTGATATTCAAAGACATTCCGCCTCTGATCTTGGAGTTTATATATAGTCTTCATGACCAGTAGTAGTAGTAGTAATAATAATTTTTAATTTATACCCCACCCATCTGGCTGGGTTTCCCCAGCCACTCTGGGTAGCTACCAACAAAGTATTAAAATACAGTAGTCTGTTAAACATTAAAAGCTTCCCTAAACAGGGCTGCCTTCAGATGTCTTCTAAAAGTCTGGTAGTTGTTCTTCTCTTTGACATCTGGTGGGAGGGCGTTCCACAGGGCGGGTGCCACTACCGAGAAGGCCCTCTGCCTGATTCCCTGCAACTTGGCTTCTCGCAGCAAGGGAACTGCCAGAAGGCCCTTGGCGCTAGATCTCAGTGTCTGGGCAGAATGATGGGGATGGAGACGTTCCTTCAGGTATACTGGACCAAGGCCGTTTAGGGATTTAAAGGTCAGCACCAACACTTTGAATTGTGCTCGGAAACGTACTGGGAGCCAATGTAGGTCTTTCTAGACCGGTGTTATGTGGTCTCGACGGCCGCTCCCGGTCACCAGTCTAGCTGCCACATTCTGGATTAGACCTTCATGGCTCAGTGGGAAGTTAGAACTTAGTCTCCCTGGTCCTAGTCCAACCACAATCCCAAACTGAACCTTTTTGCTAGCTAAAAGCTAGACTACGGTAAGATGTTGTCTTTGATGACTGACTTCAATTCCACAGCGAGAGCAGGTTTTAGCAATGCATCATTGGGATTTGCTTCTCCTGTTTGGATGGGTAGGCTTCTCAGCAGCTGATATTTACATAGCACAATGTTAGTTGTATTCATGCAATGAACATCACATCTTATTGGGCATTTAGTCAACCCTTCTTTATGGGTTGGAAGGGCAGGGTTATGCTATATGATAAGTCATTTGATTAGCCCCTAATATTCTCACTGTGATCAGCAGAAGGCAAGCTAATGCAAAATGCTCATGCCTTCTTGGTACATATAGCCAAGCAAAACATTACACAGATTACAAAGGATGGTACGTATTCACTTTTGGCAACCCATACCAAATGCATCTGGGAAAAGCAATCCATAATCTACATGGATGCTTCATCTTGGTCTTCCATCCTGTTCCCACTGGCAAAGCGATAGTGTGTTTTCAGTTTGGTCTGACAGTGATGGATACATAGCACAACTCTGCTGGCTAAGGTGGCCGGGGATGATGGGAATAGTAGTCCAACAACATCTGGGGAATTCAAGGTTGATGTATTTGAAGGGCTGCCAAAGGACAATCCTCTATCTGAAGGAGTAATCTCTTTCAAGGACTGCCTAGTATAAGCCCAGTTTAAAAATAAAGAAAGCTAAGAACGGAAAACCAAGAGGGCTTTGAAGTTGCCTATCAACAGTGAGCAGCTGGACAGCAGAACAAAGAAGCTCTCAGGTCACCTGGCTGCAGTCTTCCTCACTAGGGTGAAATGGAGTCTATTTTTTTTGAAAGTATGGTCAGTGATGGGTGTAAGACAGAGAGCCAAAACAGTAGGTGGAGCCAGAGCCAATGACAGGCAGGGCCAACTAATTCTAATATTGTCTTCCTCCTCGCTGCTGACTTCTACAAGGGCAACACTGAGACTTAAGAGGAGGATTCTGACAGGCACTGCCACCAGCCCCCAGGGCTCATTGGAAGTAAGGAAGATGGCAGATGGGGGCCCGCTGAGCATAGTAATTCTTTCTAAATGTGCATCCATAAATCCATTAGTATGTGCAAATTTGTGCAAATCCGATGTCCTCTTTTGTCCACTATTTCAAGGCTAGCGATGGCTACCAGTGATGATGGCTATGCTCTGTCTTCATGGTTGGAAGCTGTAATGCTTCTGAATACCAGTTGCTGGAAACCCCAGAAGGGGAGAGGGCTCTTATGCTAGGGTCCTGCTTGCCAGTTTACCAGAGGCATCTTGGTGGCCAGTATTAGAGCAGGATGCTGGGAAAGATGGACCACAGCAGACTTCATTTGCCTGTTGTTGTTGGTCTTCTTCTTCTTCTTCTTCTTCTTCTTCTTCTTCTTCTTCTTCTTCTTCTTTTTCTTCTTCTTCTTCTTCTTCTTCTTCTTCCATGCTAAAGTGGCTAACCTATCAATTCAACTGTCCATATTGTCTTCCCCAAAAAGTATCTCTGCCCAACCCATGGTTCTTCATCTTCAGAGCTGGATTCTTGGCACACTTGTTCTTCTCTCTCTCTCTTTCTCTCTCTCTCTCTCTCTCTCTCTCTCTCTCCTCTTGTTCTTTCTCTGTTAAAACTTTAGGCTTCAGAGGAAATAAGGAAGCATTAAGCCCCTGTTCAGCATCACTAATTCCATCAAAGATTTCTCATTATTCATTGTTGGCAGTTTAATTTTCTTCACTCTCCTTCCCTAGAACAAGTGATTGCCTGAATTACTGACCTTCCCATCTTCCAAACATGGGAGACTCTCCCCTGCTCCCCTGGAAGGCCCATTTGGCATGCAACTGGTGTAGCCAGTCAATGATGGGCTGTGGTGGCTGGCTAAGGCATCAAGAATCAGAGATGAAAGCCTGGGAAGGTCAGAGTTCCAGAATCTAGAGAGATCTGGAGAGCTAAGAGAGGTCATGGCAATAAAGAGTGTGCATTCTCAAAAGGCCAAGCTTAATTTTGGATAACTGAAAATCAACTGCAAATCTAATTTCTCCCAAATGGTTTATGCCAATCTTCAATAACCTGCTGCCTTCTAGATACTGTGCACACCATACATTTGAAGCCAATGGGTTCGCCTAAAAATCCTGGACGCTTCAGTCTGTATAAGGTACTAAACTATACTCCCCGGGATTCTTTGGAGGAAGGCATGGGCTTTAAATGCACTTAATATACATGTAGGTAGCCGTGTTGGTCTGACGCAGTCGAAATAAATTTAAAAATTAAAAAAAAATGTCCAGTAGCACCTTAGAGACCAACTAAGTTTGTTCTGGGTATAAGCTTTCGTGTGCATGCACACTTCTTCAGATACACTGAAGGGCGAGCTTCCCTGGGGAGAGCATTGCACGAAATAAAGCTTTTTTAAAATGCTGCCCAATTAATCAGGTCACCCAGCCTTCACCAACATGGTGGCCTCCAGAAGCTGTTGGGCAACACTTAAGAACATCAGAAGAGCCTGCTGGATCAGACCAGTGACCCATCTTGTACAACAATGCTCCACCCCCAGATGCCTGTGGGACACTGGCAAGCAGGACCCGGGTACAAGAGTACTCTCCCCCACTGTGATTTCTAGCAACTGGTATTCAGAAGGATTACTGCCTCTGACTATGCAGGCAAATCATGGCAGGTATCAATATAGCCTTCTCCTCCATTAATTTGCCCAATCCTCTTCTAAAGCCATCCAAGCTGGTGGCCCTCACTATCAGCCACACCCTGCATGGCCAATGGTCAAGAATCCATCCTTACTAGCAGCTTGCTGGTATCTTTTCAGATTTCAAAAGATACTTTTTTATCTCATTTGCATTTGGCGTGGTTTTCATTTCATAAAAACTGGTGATAGTAAGAAGATGAGCATGCAGCTATGAATAGTCTTATCTGTGCTGAACTTTACTCTGATCAGCTCTAGATATATGTAAATAGGTATGTGTTTTTCAACCATGCTAGAAAAGCAGACAGTAAGATAGAGGGCTTTCTTTTGACTGCTGGACATCTCAGGATGAAGATCACAAATTTCCTTGCTCTGGTGTTTGCCCTCTTGACAACCACTGCTTGTTACCCTGTTACACAGAGCAAGGTGAAAGCAAATACCCATAAACTCCTCTTGATCTCCTTCGATGGATTCCGGTGGAATTATGACCAGGATGTCGACACTCCAAACATGGACCACTTAGTCAAAGAAGGGGTGAAAGCAGAATATGTAACTCCTCCCTTTGTGACCATGACTTCACCATCCCATTTCACGACCATCTCAGGTAAGCCCATCCCATATTCCCCAGCTATCTGGCGTTCATCCTTGGTAAAAGGTCTATTCCATTTATGTATTGTTTTATTTATGTAGTGATGGCAACCAACTTGGGTGGCTTTCATAGAGGGTCTGACAAAAGGCTATCAGTTGCTACTAACCACAATGGCTATGTTCTTTCTCGGCTGTCGAAAGCTGTTGCACTCATATCTTGCTTGTCTGCTTCCCATAGCTTCACGTCTGGGTGCTTCACATCTGGGTGACCACTATGAGAACAGGATGCTGGAATAGAAGAGCCATTAGGCTCTTCATGTGTTTTTAACTGAGTATGTGTCAGAGACTGGGCAGAGGAGAAATGGTGGAGACCGCCTCCCCAGCCTGACCCTTCCAGAGAAGAAGAAGACAGTTCAGAATTACAACAGGGGTTTGAGAGAGGTCACAGCTCAGAGGCAGATGAGGGGGAAAGCTGGGAAATAATGGGAGAGGAAAAGGAACCACCAGGAGGGCAACAGCTGACAGACACAGTGACCTCAGAAAGCATTTCAGACACACACACCCCAGAAACTGGCAAGCCTTGAAAGTAGTAGAGCAAAGGGCTCAGAAGCAAACAGTCCTTAACGCCACCCCTAGAAGAGATGAGGAATGAGGAATTGGGAGGAAAGGGGGTGGAGAGTCACTCAGGACAATGCCATTATTCTGAGAGGCTGCATTCCCAAGCCTCTCTCTGTGAATATTGAATAAAAGCAGACTTTTCCTTGTCTCGTCCGTTCCTGGCAACCTGCTGTGGGGGTTGTTTCCTCCGCTGCCTGGCAGTATGCCTCTGAATGCCAATTGCTGGAAATTGCAAGTTGAGGAATTCCATTTGCTGGGACCAGGCAAGCGAGAGACATTATCAGAGTTCAAGGGCACATTCCAGCCAGGCAAAAACAGCTTGAGTTCCCCAACCCTGACATAGATGCTAAAATAGCATTCTTCTTGCATTTATAGTTCACCTTTCCTCAAAGGAGCTCAAGGTGGTGTAAATTGTTCCCTCCCACATTCATTTCATCCTCACAACAACCCTATGAGGTAGGCTAGGCTGAGAGGCAGTGACTGGCTCAAGGTCATTCAGTGAGCTCATGGCTGACTGGGGATTTGAACCCTGGTCTCCCAGGTCCTAGTCTGACACCCTAGGCACTACAGCATACTGGTATCAGAGATTTATATCAACTGCTGTGGTGCCACATAGGCAATTGCTATGGGGTTCAGGAAGAGCTCCATCTTCTGGAAATGCTCGTCCAGGAAGAACTGAACCATCATATAATCAATGCTAGACAAGTGGTCCAAAAGGATAACAGAATCAATGGCACGGCATCAAAAACAACCAAGGGGTCTAGAAGAACTAACAGGATCACAATCCTGCTGTCCGTTCTCCAGCATAACTCATCTAACAGGGAGAAATCATTGTTACAGTGAAGCTATGTGAACAGAACAGGTAATAGAAGCAGGGGTTTGGTGCAGGGAGACAAAACACTGCTTCTTCTACTAGGAGATCTAGATTCAGGTAGGTAGCCGTGTTGGTCTGACGCAGTCGAAATAAATAAAAAATTGTCCAGTAGCACCTTAGAGACCAACTAAGTTTGTTCTGGGTATAAGCTTTCGAGTGCACAAAAGCTTGCGTGCTTTCTGAAGAAGTGTGCATGCACACAAAAGCTTATACAGTGGTGCCTCGCAAGACGAAATTAATTCGTTCTGCGAGTTTTGTCGTCTTGCGAAGCACGGTGTCGGGAAAGTTTTGGAAAAGCTTCAAAAACCTCAAAAAGCTTTAAAAACCTCAAAAAAGGCTACCACACTGCGTTCTATGAGTTGCTCCTCAAAGTCAAGTCGCAACTGTATTAACGGTGTTAAGAAAAAGGAAACAAACTTGCAAGACATATCCATCTTGCGAAGCAAGCCCATAGGGAAAATCGTCTTGCGAAGCAGCTCAAAAAACAAAAAACCCTTTCGTCTAGCGAGTTTTTTGTCTTGCGAGGCATTCGTCTTGCGAGGTACCACTGTACCCAGAACAAACTTAGTTGGTCTCTAAGGTGCTACTGGACAATTTTTTATTTACTAGTAGATCTGTTCACATAGCTTCACCATTCCAATGAACCAATAATGAACTGATTTCACCGATAAAACAAGAGTGGGCGGGGGGGTTTCTGGTATATGACTCCTGTGACTGCCTCCCAGGAAAGAATAATCTGTAAAGGGTGTGTGTATGTGTGCATGTTAATCAAAGGCCTTATCAGATACCAAGAGATAAACCTTACATAACTCAAGATAAAATCTTATCTTCAAGTTCAGGGAGCAATTAAGCAACTACCTTGTAATGATCCTTCTGCTCTTTGCAAAAAGGAAAAAAAATGTTAAGAAAAGGGGCATCTCTTACAAAGGGGGATGGTGCAGTCGTTGCAGAGGCCCCCAATTCAACTTTGTTTTGGCATCAGCTTTGACTGACCTTGCTGCAGTCGAACATCTTACAGAATTATCAATGGGGAAATTGTATAGTCTTTCTGAAAAATCCTTTGGGAAAGAAGTTTAAGTTGTCACTTTGTTTAATTAGTGTTTATATTACGTTATTGTTAGCTGTTCCATCACAGTAGTCAGCCACCTTATAAGGTCCATTTCCAGGACGGGAAGGTGGGTGCTTTGATTAATTAATTAATTAATCAATCATTGCCAACAAATAGCTTTGAAAGCTGAGGAAAATTGATAATTTTTATTGCAAACAGATATGCTGGAAGTCAATCCTAATTAAATGAAAGCATTCAAGGCTAAAAACTTTATGTGTGGGGTGGGGAGCAGTCAGTGGAGCCCATGAGGCATTTCCTCTGTGCCTACAAAGCTCAGAACCCTACCCAGACACATGACTGTGTGTGGATTTTAACCCTGGTCTCCTGGGACCTTGTACAGCACCCTAACCACTACACCACACTGCCACTGTTCTGGCTCTCGATTCAAACCTGGCAAACATTCGCCTCTATTGCCAGTGCCGTTTGGCTGGCCAACAGCCCAATATCATGGGATGTCTATTTCCAGCTTCAATATTTGTTGCTTAGAACTTTATTCTCCAAGACCAAAGCTGTTGTTTTCTCTCTTCCCTGCCAGATCCTGTGACTCATTCTCTGGGTAGATCATTATTTATAGTGCAGCTGAATACTATAAGCTTTGGCCTTTTGCTAAGAAGTCTATCGCTCAGCAGTTAATTTAGCAGAGGCAGTGCCCTGTGCCCACAATGAATCTGAACTCTCACTTCCCTCTGCTGATTTCTGCCAAGGCTGGTCCCAGGCCACCACCACTTTCTTCATGCTCCTCTCTCTCTCTGTTTTTAGCCTTTTCTGTTATTTCAGACAGAGCTTCTCTCACCCTGTTCAAAGCCCAAATCAAGGGTGCCCACTTATTCATCTCCCAAAATAGAGTCCATCGCTAGGGATAGAGAGTGGCATATAGAGTTGAGCATGCTAAACTGTGAGAGAAGAGGAGCCCCGCTGGATCAGACCAAAGGCCCACCTAGTCCAGCATCCTCTTCTTACAGTGGCCAATCAGATTCCTCCAGGAAGACCACAGGCAATAGCCCTCCCCTTGCTGCTACTTGTAAGAACACAATAAGAGTCCTACTAGATCTGGCCAATGGCCTATCAAGGCCACCATCCTGTTCTCACAGTGGCCACCCAGATGTCCCCATGAGAAACCCAGAAGCAGGACCCAAGCACAAGAGCAACTCTCCGCTCCTGTGGCTTCCAGCAACTGCTCTTCAGAAGCATTGCTGCTTCCAACCATGGAAGCAGAACATAGCCTTAGTGGCTGGTAGCCATTGATAGCTTCTCCTCCATGAATTTGTCTGATTCTCTTTTAAAGCCATCCAGATTGGTGGCCACCATGACACAGAAATTATGCACATACACAAACACACACACACACACACCTGGTCTCTATTCTTATAGTTCTTTATTATTAAACAAGGCATGGTCCTGCAAGTCCTACCAGCAGGGGGACTGTCCTCTGAGGTACCTTCCAATAGAGGACTACCGTCTATAAAGTAGATCGCATGACCACCCAGGTCTGAACTCAAGGCAGGCAGCTGTGGTTCCAGGGAGAGTATCTTTGGAAGTTGCCTTTCTCCATGAAGAGGAGAGCCCAGGAAGTCATGGCTGAAAGCACCCATCCTATGGTCATAAAAGAAGTCCGGTGTGACCAAGTGATGGCCAACCTGCCTTATACATGTATGTTGATATTTCCAGGAAACATCCAGGATTATGATATGGAAGAGTGATTACACAGGGATAACAGAAGAGCACAGGAAACTGCCATTGGTCCCTCTAGCTCAGTATTGTCTACACGGACTGGCAGCAGCTCTCCAGGGTTTCAGGCAGGAGTCTTCCCTTGTCATATTTGGAGATGCTGGAAACTGAACCTGGGACTTTCTGCCTGCAAGGCAGATGTTCCACCCTTGAGGTTTAAAACTCAGAAACAGAAAGGTTTCTCATATATATATATATATGAAGATGACGAGTGAGACCTCGTCGAAACGTCGCCTAGACACCCCAACTTTTACACGGGAAGATACCCGAGGACACCAAAACCTGCATTCCTGTACCCGTGAAAATCTACGAAAGCAAATATCTCACCTCTACGGGGAGGAAACCTTCCAGCTGAAGATGACGAGTGAGACCTCGTCGAAACGTCGCCTAGACACCCCAACTTTTACACGGGAAGATACCCGAGGACACCAAAACCTGCATTCCTGTACCCGTGAAAATCTACGAAAGCATATATATATATATATATATATTGCTATGTTCAACACAGCTCTAAAAATCTGTAATGCAATTACATATTTATATGGTCTCATTATTTACTGGGAATTAATTAAAACAGACAGGCAGATATGCTTATATGCTTACCAGCCATCCAACAGGTTTTAATTAATATTCCTCATTAAAAAGAACTTCCCGTAAAGTAAATACATTACTCAGATAATGATTTAATTAGTATCTGAATGTGATTGGTTAAAAAAGATTATCTTTGCCAGAAATTCATTCTAGGATGCTATATAGTGTGCACTAATAAAGTGCAGAAGTGGTGAAATGTTCAGAGCCTGAAGTCTCTCTCACTGGCTCAGTATCAAAAATTCTTCTGTATTCAAGATGGCAGCAGAACAGATAGGTCTAGAACACTCAAGTAAGTGAGTCAAGTATCATACTACTGCAGAAGCGGGCAAGATACTATCAGGAGCCCAAGTCACCTATGGGGCAGTGAGTCCACAGTCACAACAGGACACCCACCTTTCATCCTTTTTCTTTTCCAAACCTAGGCCGCTGGATCGAAGACCATGGTGTCATCCATAATATGATGTTCAACACGGAGACTCTGAGAAAGTATGGCCACAAAGAAACACAGAACAAGACCGAATGGTGGGACAATGGAGTTCTGCCACTGTGGATCACAGCTCAAAACCAGGTACTGGATCCAGAGCAAGGATTATAATGCTATAATGAATTGTCCGAGGGCATCCTCGAGTTTCTCTGGATCAAGGGTTGCATTTTCATGGGGAAGGCTATTAGTAGCAACTAGCTATGCTCTGCCTCCACCATCAGAGGCATTAATGCTTCTCAATATGAGCTGCTGGAGGGGAGAGGCTCTTGTGCTCAGGTCCTGCTTGAGGGTATCTCACAGGCATCTGACTATTTGAAAAAGAATTTGGACCAGATAGGCTTTTGACCTGATCCAGCAGGCTCGCCATAAGTTCATGTGATGAACAAGTGGATGCAGACTGAAGGATGATCAAAGTTAAATCAACAAAGCCGTTTACTCTGATGGATGGTCAGGGGCGATCAAAGGGTAACCGGCACCCAGTGCAGGGTGTTGGGGGCGGGGCAAACCGCCCAGCAGCTCGTGCGCATGCGCAGTACATACAGCGCATGTGTGGTACACGACATACAGTGCATGCGCATGTGCCGTACATAGCAGCACTGTGCATGCGCCGCCAGGCGGTTTGCCGACAGTGCTGCAGTGGGATCCTCTGCTTGCGGTGGTGGTGGAGGGGTTCTCCGCTTGTGGCTGCAGCAGTGGCGAAGGGATCCTCCACACATGACTGCGGTGGCGCGATGGTGGCGGCTCGCACCGCCACTCCCAGGACAGCGGGGCAAGTCTCCCACAGGGTGCCTTCTTGTCACCCCCTCAGAGATGGCACACGGGGCGGACTGCCCCCTTTCCTCCACTACTGTGGGTGGTGTTCACACCTTTCTATACAGAGAAACCCAGGGATCTGCAAACAGCACGACTGAATCAGCATCATTGTGGCGTGTCTTTGTTTTTTAATGAAAAACTCTTGTGTTCCTTATCCTATAAGAAGAACCTGTACATACAGATGGCCTGAAAGAATCTTTATGTGGATGTATGGTCAGAGGCAGTAACACTTCTGAATACCAGTTGCTGGAAATCACAGGAGGGGAGAGTGATCGTGTGCTCAGGCATTAGGGTGGCAAGTGTGAGAACAGGATCCTGGGCTAGGCAGGCCACTGGCCAGATCCAGCATGTTATGTTCTTGTGAACTGAATTTCTCTCCCATCTCTACTCTCAGGTTTTTGGCCAACTTCTTGCCTCTGACACAGCCGAGCTTCATATTTCCTTTATTACTTACCACCTGAATCCCTCCTCTTCTTTGCTGCTGAGCTTGTCAACACTTGTACAGAAAGCACACTTAATTCTGGGCAAATCCAGGTTTCCGGAACCATCTCTCATCATTCAGTAGTCCAAAAGATTGTCATTACAGTGGTACCTCAGGTTAAGTACTTAATTCGTTCCAGAGGTCCGTACTTAACCTGAAACTGTTCTTAACCTGAAGCACCACTTTAGCTAATGGGGCCTCCTGCTGCTGCCGTGCCGCCGGAGCCCGATTTCTGTTCTCATCCTGAAGCGAAGTTCTTAACCTGTAGCACTATTTCTGGGTTAGCGGAGTCTGTAACCTGAAGCGTATGTAACCTGAAGCATATGTAACCCGAGGTACCACTGTACTTCTTAATCACATTAACAATGACTAGGCAATGCCCATTTTAGGAATCCCAAGCGGTTACAGCCTGCTGATAGCTGAAGATCAGCAAAGCGATTCACCTTATGTGGCATCACCTACATCATTTTCAGAGAAATGTTGACTCCGCATGTGATTTGGACAAAACTGGGTTTATTAATCATCAAGATACCAGTCCCTCCCACTCTGCTCCAATTTGGGCGTGTTTCTGTGGAGATAAATGTGTTAACCTCTAGCCAAGTCTAACGGTTTTTCTTTGACAGAATCCATGTTGCCAGGATTCCATGGGAAAAGAAATAGGCTGGTGTAGACTCATGTAATGAAGGGCTAAGTTAACCCAAAGAGGGTGGTCCGTTAGGCTAAATGTGCCCTCAGCCAGTCCCCACCTCCCTACCTTCTTCCTTAACTGACAACTAGTCATGTTGTGGCCAAATCAGAAGTGCAGGGTTCCTTCATGATCTTCACAGCCACACCAGAGGCAGCCTCTTCCACTGTCAAATAGCACTTGGCATTAGGATGCTATTTTGCGGTTTGCCTCAGGTGCCAAAATGTACTGGGCCCTGATCGCTGTGGAGATCTGATTCATCACTCTGAGAACAAAATGCAGAACTAGATGGGTTACTGGCCTGATCCAGGCAGGTAGTTCTTTTGTTCCTAAACCTACACAGAGAGTCAAGAGCCCAGGTTTGGTTGCCAGAATTTCCTGACCACATATTATTTACCTCTTGATCGACTGGTTGGTTGGTTGATAAGTTCAGAGGGAGACAATGAAATGGCTGAACATCCCTTAGTCCGTTGAAAGCCCATGTACTGATTGCTTTGGAAAAGACAAAATGTGTCTTGAATTCAAGGCAAAGGAATTTGGTCTCAGCAAACGTCACTCTAGCAACTCAGAGATTAAACATAATACATCTAATTTCTTTCTTCTTCTTTTTTGAAAATGCATTGATATATGAGAGCCTTGAAGTATTTCTCTAAAGATATGTTACGCTGTTTAGCAGAAGACTAAATAGAATGTCAAGAGAAACAGTGACCTTGTAAATCTCCAGCCAAACAATATAACTCCCTTTCTTTTCTTTTTCTGTATTTCCACTACTTCCACTCTTTCTCTTAGTGAAGGAAAATGTAGCTACAGTTTCTTTGCCCTCGCATGGGGGGGGGGGGGGTGCGGGGAAGAGTGATGCTAATTCGAATGACACATGGAACAGGAATTTTAAAGAGCTTGTGCAGCTAAAGGTTAAATCTAGCTTATGTCAAATTGAAAGCAGCCTTCAAAGTGAAAAGCAGGAGAAACCAAAATTACAAAGCACTTTAGTTTAAGCAAAGGGTACGATCAGGAAAGGGGGTGGGTGGAAACAGCCCCGCAAACCTGCCAGCTGCCTCAATTCACAACTTTGAGGAATAATAAGAATGTCTGTGACGCTCTGCAATAAAAGAAAGCAGCAATATTAACAGAAAATAACATTCCCAGTAAAACTGGTAATAATCCCAAATTTTATAGCTGCTAGTAAAGTTGATTATGTTAATAAAATGGGGAGGCAAGAACAGTAAATACCCTCTTGTTTCTACATAATTATATTTTTATTGAGCTTTATTAAATTGTTTTGTTGGAAATAAGAACAGGAGGAATTCCCCTGCCAGGTTTTGACTCAATGTGAATTCAGCTACTTGGGTTAAAAAGATCTGGAGCCAGACGTCAAAGCTCTCCAAGGTACAATTCTGGGGATAAAGAGGGGGAGGAAGACAGAATAGTCACTGCCCTCCATTGGGCCTGTTTATGCATATAGGTTGGAGGGAGATGAGCCTCAGACTCCAGGTTTCTCTAGTTCACACGCAGAACTCTCCCTCGGAGATGGTCCCTCACCAGCCACACCCATTTCCCCATGTCAAACCCCCCCACCAACCCTGGTTCGCACCCTCTTGATAGTTTTTGGCAGGCTGGAAAACATCATTGAACTCTGGTGATGCTTCTGGCTTGTCTGCATGGAGGACAGAGATATATGAGTAAATTAACATTTGTTGCTCCACCCACTTTTGCATGTGGCCCCCAGAAGCTTCCCTAGATGGGAATGTGGCCCTCTAGCAGAAAAGGGTGCCCCGTGCTAATATAAATGTATGTACACCCCAGTGCCTGAAACTCATAAGCCATTTTATGCAGTGATAGTTGGGATCAAGGGGTAAACTTTTCTCAGGACTCCACCAGTTCTGGTAGTGCATGGGTAGCAAGTTTGCAGATAAAACTCCTTGTGCATGGAAATTTAGCACATCAGCCGAGCCTTCACTTTGCCATGTTTTAATTTATACAGGGAAAGTATAGATTGTAAGCTCTTTGGGGATGGGGATCTGTCTATTCCCACCCACCACCCACCACCCAGTCCTGTAACTCTGTAACGTTCAATGTAATCCCACAACACCCAGAGGGACAACCTTGAATGCTATGGCACTTACTTCTGAGTAGAAATGTATAGGGTTCCATTTTGAGATGACAATCCTGTTCGCATTCAGCTGGAATTAGCCTTCATTGTGCACAGTGGGACTTACTTCTGAGTAAGCATACTCAGGATTGCACTGTGAAACTACGAAAATATGGAACTGGTATCCCAAAGTGTGCCAAATATCACAATAGAGATTCTGATGTTACAAGCTGGACTCTGTCCTTAGTACAATCATACCTCAGGTTACAGACGCTTCAGGTTGTGCGTTTTTAGGTTGTGCACCACACTGAACCCGGAAGTACTGGAACGGGTTACTTCCGTGTTTCGGCGCTGGCGCATGCGCAGACACACTAAATCACGTCATGCGCAGAAGCGCCGAATCGTGACCCGCACACACGCAGGTGCGGCGCTGCGGGTTGCGAACACCCTCCCATACAGATCACGTTCGCGACCCAAGCGTCCACTGTACCTGGACAGTATTATGAACTCAGATTGATCTTTCCATTCCTTGGCAGGATTTGCCTGTTTTTGTGAAGTTGGGTTTTAAATCAGCTTTGACCTTTTCTCAGCCCCAAAATGGCATATTAAATGTCAGTAAGAACATTATGATAAGCATAATAATGATAATAATAATAATCTGGCTGGTGCTACTCTGAAATTAATTGAATTAATAAAATTACTCTGTAAAATTTATGGCAGAGGTTACCTCTGATTTGACAGGCATTTCATATGTGGAGGAAATTTTGACCTTATGGCGTAATCCTATACGTGTTTATTTTTTTTTAATATAATTTTTATTATTTTCAGTAATAAAACAGAAACATAAAATATAACAACATTATGATAGGTATTCAAAAGCATTTACTCCGCCAAGCTCATGACTTCCCTCCCTCCCTTCAACTGGTTTCCAATTTCCTAAAAAATTGTATGCATTTCTGCTGTCAGTTTCTGTCCTTCAATATATATATCAAATCAATATATATCAAATCCTTCTATTATCCATGTTCAGATATTATTTTTATATTGTGTAGCAGGATTTATGTCAATCCTGCTAGTGTCTTCACATTTTTGCAATGGTCTCTCGAGATTTACTCCAATCTCTCTGGAATTTCTCGTCACCTTGGTTCCGGATCCTCACAGTCAGTTTGGCTAGCTCTGCATAGTCCATCATCTTCATCTGCCACTCCTCAATCATTGGTAATTCTTGTGATTTCCACCTTGGGCTAACAAAATTCTTGCTGCAGTGGTGGCATACATAGTCTTTGGTCTACTTTTGCAATCTCTTCTCCCATCAACCCAAGCAAAAACACTTCCGATTTTTGGGGGAAGGTATATTTTAACATCTTTTTTAGTTCATTATAGACCATTTCTATAAGCTTTTAGCTTATACTTGTTTACACCGATTCTTATACCTTTCACGGTTGTAGTTTCCCACAGGTTTTTTGTCAGGACCTTCAGGACAGTAATGAATAATAGTGGTGACAACAGACATCCCTGTCTTGTTCCTTTAAATCCTATATGTGTTTAAGCAGAAGTCCCATTGAGCTCAATGAGGCCTACGCGAATGTCCATCACTGTCCTAACCGCAGGAGTCCAATTTTAAAAAACAATAAGTGGAACTGTTACACCAGAGCACTTTAATTCACTATAATTGTGTGGATCTAATTTTACAGTATTACAGCTGAATCCCTTCCACAAAACACTGATAGTCTGGAGGTGGCATTTGCACTAACAAACCGGGGGAAATGTTCAATAAACAGAGTGTCTGGAAGCAGCTTCAGAGTGTGTTGGAAGTATGTTTGCATTCGGGTTGCAACAACGAAGAGAGATGCTAGGTGTAACTGACCCTTTGGCTTGATTTTTCTTGTCCTTCACACAGTTAAGAATATTCCCTGAACTCCCTGTTTTTTAATTTTAAAAAACCCTCATTTTTCCTCCACTAGGGGAAGAAAACAGCTTCATTTCACTATCCCGGTGGAGGTGCCAATTACAGTGGCCAGGGAGTCCAAAGGAGTTTGGTTGAGTCCTTTACTCACCCCGACAGCAACGAGACAGAGTGGAGGGAAAACATTGATATCGTCATGAAATGGTTCACCGAGGAAGATTTTGATTTTGTCACACTTTATTATGGGGAACCTGACAAGGTGGGGCACATGGTTGGCCCAGAGACTGAAGACAGGAAAATGATCATCCGACAGATTGACCGGACCATCGGTTACCTCCTTGAAGCGATTGAAAAACACAGCTTGAAGGAGACCCTCAATGTCATCATCACGTCCGATCACGGAATGACCACGGTCAAAAAGAAACCGGAAGTTACTGAGATCATGCTGAGCAACTACATTAAATTCAGCGACCTGGTGAAATTTGACATCGTAGACTATGGTGGCTTTGGCATGATCCTCCCCAAACCGGGTAAAGAAGAGGAAATCTATCAGGCATTGAAAAATGCCCACCCTCATCTCAAAGTGTATAAAAAGGGAGAGTTTCCTGAGCATTTCCATTACGCTCAACATGAACGGGTTTTGCCAATCCTGGTTTATGGAGATTCGGGTTACAGTGTCAATGGGGTAAGTTCATTATGAAATCATGGCTTCTGCATACCATACTTCTGCTGGGGATCCTAAGAGAGGGGACGTGCTATTGCACTCAGGTCCTGGCTATGGGCTTTCCACTGGGCATGCAGATGTCCACTCTGAGAACAGGATGCTGAACTAGATGGGTCCCTGGTCTGATGCAACAGGGGTCTCCTTATGTGGTTTCCACTCCATGCAATAACACTTGGATCTTTTCAAAGTAAAATGCCATATTAACACATGCACATATTATTATTACTACTACTACTACTACTACCCCGCCCATCTGGCTGAGTTTGCCCAGCCACGCTGGGCGGCTCACAACAGAATATTAAAAATACGATAAAACATCAAACATTAAAAATTTCTCTAAACAGGGCTGCCTTCAGATGTCTTCTAAAAGTCAGATAGTTGTTTATTTCCTTGGCATCTGATGACAGGGCATTCCACAGGGCAGGCGCCACTACCAAGAAGGCCCTCTGCCTGGTTCCCTGTAACCTCACATCTCACAGTGAGGGAACCACCAGAAGGCTCTCAGCGCTGGACCTCAGTGTCCAGGCTGAACGATGGGGGTGGAGACGCTCCTTCAGGTATACTAGGCTGAGGCCATTTAGGACTTTAAAGGTCAGCACCAACACTTTGAATTGTGCTTGGAAACGTACTGGGAGCCAGTGTAGGTCTTTAAGGACTGGTGTTATATGGTTTTGGTGGCCACTCCCAATCACCAGTCTCGCTGCCACATTCTGGATTAGTTGTCATTTCCAGGTCACCGTCAAAGGTAGCCCCACATAGAGCGCATTGCAGTAGTCCAAGTGAGAGGTAACTAAAGCATGCACCACTCTGGTGAGACAGTCCGCAGGCAGATAGGGTCTCAGCCTGCGTACCAGATGGAGCTGGTAAACAGCTGCCCTGGACACAGAATTGGCCTGTGCCTCCATGGACAGCTGTGAATCCAAAATGACTCCCAGGCTGCGCACCTGTTCCTTCATGGGCACAGTTGCCCCATTCAAGACCAGGGAGTCCCTCACACCTGCCCACTGTGTCCACCAAAAAGAGTACTTCTGTCTTGTCAGGATTCAACCTCAATCTGTTAGCCGCCATCTATCCTCCAACCGCCATAATTCAGGGGAAGGGAACCTGTGGTCCTCCAAGTGTTGTGGAACTAATTGTTTTTATATATGAACTTGGTTTGTTGTATGTTTTTGTTCCTGATGTTTTATTGTTCTATCCCTCTAAGATGTTTCATAGGAAATGATTCATAAATGGAAGGGAATAAGGAAATAAACGGCAGCACCCACCATACCTGGCCCATGCAGGCAGCCCAAAGTAATGCTGGACGGAAGCTTTAAATGTTGAGGTGCACTATTAGACATGTCAGGAGGCAGAGATTTCCATCCCGTCTTGTGTTCATTGCACTCAGCACTGTTAACCTTCTGCTGCACTTCGGCTTCCACTAAAACCTACATCCCACTATTCTCTGTGGCCGAAACGATTTCAATTTCAGTAGAAGGGAAACATCAGATGCAACATAAAGAAATAATATATTATTTAACATAAAGCCTATGGACTAAAAGGGAAAAAAACAATAGTGAACACTGCTCATATTTGACTGTGCGATTTCCATTCCTGAATATGCAAATCGTAGCCAATTTATGCTCCCATTTCAATTTATCATGGAATTCTCCCTATGCAAAATACACACTCCACTAGCTGTGATCTTAAATGTTTGCTATTCAGAATAGTGGTTAAAATTCAAAACATCGTAAAGACTAGTACAATTTTTGTGGGGAAATGAACAGTAAGTGCACAGCATGGCTTTTTACTCTCACTTTCGCTTTGGGATCTTTTCCTTCTGATTGCGCCCCCATGTGGCAAACGCTCAGGCATGCTGCAACCTGGAAAGCCAAGAAATTCCAAAGACCTGCAAAGCGGAATGCATGGCAAAGCTCACCACCTGGGCGTGCATCCTATGGAAATGTTTCCATTGCAAAATGGTGTGCTCCACTGAGCTTGTCGTACCCAAAATGAAAATGTGCATAGAACCTAAAAACATATTCAGAAAAAGTACTGTACTTTTCGCTCTATAGGATGCACCGAACGATAAGACGCACCTAGTTTGGGGTGGAGGAAACAAGAAGAAAAAAAATTCTGAACCCCAGAAGCCAGAACAGCAAGAGGGATCTGGCTTCTGGGAAAGCCTCTTGCTGTTCTGGCTTCGGGGACAGCCTTTGAAGCCTCCGCAGGGCAGCGGAGGCTTTGCGCAGCCATCTCCAAGCTAGAACAGCGAGACGGAGCGCTGAGCAGCACTCCGTCTCGCTGTTCTGGCTTCAGGGACAGCCTTTGAAGCTGCGCAGCGCTCCGTCTCGCTGTTCTAGCTTGGGGTTAGCTGCGCAGCCTTCATTCGCTCCATAAGACGCACACACATTTTCCCTTGCTTTTTAGAAGGGAAAAAGTGCGTCCTATAGAGCGAAAAATACGGTACACAGTATGGCCCTCCTTGTATGGAAGGGGTGAGAAGAGGAAACAGATGCATCTCTGTTTTAAAAACTGCCTGCTAGCATGTCAAGGAGGTGGCCAGCCTATAGCAGAGGAGGAGATCATAGAATCATAGAGTTGGAAGAGACCACAAGGGCCATCGAGTCCAACCCCCTGCCAAGCAGGAAACACCATCAGAGCACTCCTGACATATGGTTGTCAAGCCTCTGCTTAAAGACCTCCAAAGAAGGAGACTCCACCACACTCCTTGGCAGCAAATTCCACTGTCGAACAGCTCTTACTGTCAGGAAGTTCTTCCTAATGTTTAGGTGGAATCTTCTTTCTTGTAGTTTGGATCCATTGCTCCGTGTCCGCTTCTCTGGAGCAGCAGAAAACAACCTTTCTCCCTCCTCTATATGACATCCTTTTATATACCGGTATTTGAACATGGCTATCATATCACCCCTTAACCTCCTCTTCTCCAGGCTAAACATGCCCAGCTCCCTTAGCCATTCCTCATAAGGCATCGTTTCCAGGCCTTTGACCATTTTGGTTATAGAATCATAGAATCATAGAGTTGGAATAGACCACAAGGGCCATTGAGTCCAATCCCCTGCCAAGCAGGAAACACCATCAGAGCACTCCTGACATATGGTTGTCAAGCCTCTGCTTAAAGACCTCCAAAGAAGGAGGCTCCACCACACTCCTTGGCAGCAAATTCCACTGTCGAACAGCTCTTACTGTCAGGAAGTTCTTCCTAATGTTTAGGTGGAATCTTGTTTCTTGTAGTTTGGATCCATTGCTCCGTGTCCGCTTCTCTGGAGCAGCAGAAAACAACCTTTCTCCTTCCTCTATATGACATTCTTTTATATATTTGAACATGGATATCATATCACCCCTTAACCTCCTCTTCTCCAGGCTAAACATGCCCAGCTCCCTTAGCCGTTCCTCATAAGGCATCTGTCAGGGAACTGCCATCGGAGCCTAGAGTGGAGGTAAGGCTCCCCAACGATGCAGGAGAAGGGACCAGCAGGAGGAGAGAGAACACCTCCTTTGAGGAAGGAAATAGGAGTGACACCAGGAAGCAAGGGGGAAGTGCGGAGAGAGGGCTCCAAGACTCTTCCGCAGAGACCAGCGGGGAGAGCACAGGACCTCTGTTGGGCACGCCCACTCTGCGCAGGAGACTTCCACGCAGGGAGGCTAGGAGGAGACTTGGCGTCAAAGAGTTTCTATGTTGGAAGAAGTTCAGGAAACGCCCACTGACGGATTCTGCCAGCGACTGACACAGCCATGGAGAAAGGGCTGTCCAGCCCCCTAGGGAAAGGTTTAGCCAGGCTACGTTGCCTAGAACAGTAGCACCCTTTACGCACAAGCAACCCCAACTCCCTTTACAGCATCGTTTCCAGGCCTTTGACCATTTTGGTTGCCCTCCTCTGGACATGTTCCAGTTTGTCAGTGTCCTTCTTGAACTGTGGTGCCCAGAACTGGACACAGTACTCCAGGTGAGGTCTGACCAGAGCAGAATACAGTGGCACTATTACTTCCCTTGATCTAGATGCTATACTCCTATTGATGCAGCCCAGAATTGCATTGGGTTTTTTAGCTGCCGCATCACACTGTTGGCTCATGTCAAGTTTGTGGTCAACTTGATGGGACTCCAGGGTCTCTCCTCCCTCAACTGTCACCTGGCAGGAGACCCCGCATGAGCCTGCAGCAGACTGAGGAAGGGAAGGGAAGCAGGTCCCTTCCCCACTCAGCAGAGAGCTCATTGCTTTCTCCTCTCCTTGCATGCCCCAATCCACCCGCATTCTGGTTAGTCCTTAGAAGAACTCTGTAACTAAGAATTAGTGCCTGAGATTGCTTCTTTCCTCCTCTCTCCCCATCCCTTTGCCATTTATGTTGTACCTTTCAGAGTGCAAGTCATTATTTATATTTGTAAGCTGCTTGGAGGCAGAAATGCTTCTGAATTCCAGTTGCTGGAATCCATAAGAGGAGAGGCTGCTCTTGAGCTCTGGTCCTGCTTGCCCTCAATGGCGCATCTGGGTGGTCACTGCCAGAACAATATTCTGGGCTAGACGGATCATTGGCCTGATCCAACAAGCTGTAATTGTGCTCTGCAAGCCTTTTTTTTTTTTTTTTCAGCCGAAGAGCACAGTGAAAATAGTATCAATAAAGATAAAGAGCCATTTCCCCAAACGAGCTAGTTTTTGGTCATACAGTTACCCACCTGCGTTCTCAAGCAGTGCAATCTGCAGTTCCACAAGCTATTTCTAAACATGTAGACTGATCTTCAGACCAAGTTAACACATTTCATGCATCCTGAAGCATGAAAGACCTCTTCACACATCATACTTTTTTCTTTAGGTGTACGTCTGAAGTTTTCAAAGCATAAGGCTAGAACTGTAAACTATGGATGTGATCTTGGTGCCCAGTTTCCAGTGGAGCAATAGTGACATATAGTGGCTGATGCACCAAGTCCTAAGGCTTCCAACATTTGGCAGGCAGTGATGAGAACTGAGAGGTTATGAGAGGTCATGTTTTGTATGAATCATTTTGACATTGCACAGCTATTTACCTGTCTGTCTGTCTTTCTGTCTCTCTATATATCTTCTGTCTGTCTGTCTGTCTGTCTGTCTGTCTATCTATATCTATCTATCTATCTATCTATCTATCTATCTATTCCTTGCACACAACATTTCCTCTTGAGTGACATGTTTGCAGAGGGTTACACATGGCATGCTCATGGCACATTTTTAGCAAAAGGCAGATTGTCCACCTTCATTTCTCCCTCCACTTCCCACACCCACTTTATGACCCCCCCCCAAAAAAAAAACCCCAAATCTATGCTGCTACCCATCGCTACAGCTTGCAGTTACAAATTCCATAATTTAATTCTGTGTTGCTTAGCTATGCACCCAGATGGAATCGTTAAGGAAGCACTTTTCTCCAGAAACCTAAGAGCACTTCAGGCACGCAATAAATATAAGTGCACAAACCATTGGAAATGTGCTTACATTCTCTTTTCAGAGGTTCATCCTCTACGTCAACAAAGGCGACCATGGATTTGACAACGAAGACATGGATATGAAGACCATCTTCAGAGCTTTTGGTCCAGATTTCAAGAAGGGCTATTTGGCAGAACCCTTTGACACCATCCACATTTACCCGTTGATGTGTGAGCTCCTGGGAGTCCACCCCGAACCCAACAATGGCTCTTTGGCATTCACTCGCAACATGCTCCATTCAGCACCATCCAGGAACATCCTTATTCCCATCCTTGTAGGAGGCTTCCTGGGAGTCCTGCTTCTTCTGATACCCATCTCCATAGTGTCCTACAGGGCTAGTCAACGTCAGAAGGGGTAAGCCGTGTTTCCTTCTTTGTTCTCTAATTCTGGAATGGCATATTGTGGAAGGAGGAAGCAGGGGTAAAGAAGGCCAGTGTTGGCACCCGGCACCCTCAGGCAGTTGACAGGATCCATTGCTACATAGGAACACAGGAAAATAAATTATTTGGATTCAGACCATGGGGTCCACTATTGTCCACAATGCCTGACAGCAACTCTTTGGGAGTTTAGGCAAGGGACATTCTCAGCTCTGTCTGGAGATGCCAGGGATTGAACCTAGGACCTTCTGCAGACAAAACAGACAATCTACCACTGAGCTATGGCCATCCGCCCTTTGGGGAAGGGCCGTAGTTCAGTGGTATAGCAGTGCTTTAAATGAAGAAAGTCCCCAGCATCTCCCAGTTGGGGTGACAAAGATTCCCCTACTTGAAATCCAGGAGAACCTCTGTCAGTCAAAGGCAAGAATCACATAAATTGCCCTGCCCACTTTTGGCTCTGGCCCCATCCACCACTGAGGCAATGTGTCCCTCAGGCCGAAAAAGGGTCTTTCCACTCATAATGTACTACATAAGGCAAAGGACAGGAGTGTTCTTATTCCTGAGAGGCAGATCAGCAAATGCCAGCTAGCAAGCCGTTCACTGCAAATCCTGTTTTATTCACTCCTGTAAGAAATAAATATAAAAATCTGCATCTTCACAAATCACATCCGCACTTTGAAACCACAATAAAACACCAGCATGCTCTTTCCCAGGTCATAATTTTGTCATGTTTCACTCACACATTGATTATTCCGCAATGAAATATCAATGCAAGCCTTATTACACCCTATGAAAACATCCTAGTAAACAACATGTATCTGTATAAAACTTTCACGTGGATTCAATCAGCCGGCAATTATGAGGGCCATTTATTTCATTTATTTATTTATTTTTGCTTGCGACACTATAAAACATCTCTCACGCAATGTTCATTTCGCCTTCTAAATTGCCGGGCCCGTAAAGAGACATCTGCACTGCAAACTACGGCTCAGCAAAATTCGGGTCCTCGATTGTCACATCGCAAAATGCAACCCGCATTCATAGAGAATGCAGTAGAAAATACAGCAATTTGCCTGCTTCGTTACCCTACCCCCCCACCCCCCGCTTGCACAGATGCAGCACAGAAACACAATACAAAAGAACAGAGGGGCCTAACTGCAGGGGTAGGGATCCTTCTCCAGGCTGAGGGGGGCCACATTACCTTTTAGGCAACCTTCTGGGGGCCAGACACCAGTGATGGGAAGGGCCAGGGGCAAAAGGGAGTGGAACGACGAAGGCTAATTTTGCCTTTGTGCAGAAGTAGTGCCAAGGATAAGGTTCTTAGAGGATAAGACTATTCATGGCTACTAGCAAGGATGGCTATACTCTGCCTCCATGATCAGGGCCAACACGTCTAAGTACCACTTGCTGAAAACCGGCTCTTGTGATTTGATCCTGCTTCAAGATTTCCCACCAGTTATCTGCCTGGCCACTGTAAGAACAGGATGCTGGACTAGATGGGCTACTGGTCTGATCCAAAGGCTCTTCTTATGTTCCTAGGCTACTTTCTACACACATCCATCCAGAAAAGCACTGCGCCAAACATTGATAGACCAGTGGTCTGATTCAGAGTAAGGCAGCTCCCTGTTCCAGGCACCAATCAAACCAGGACCCACTGGGCTTTAGCAAGGGGGTAGCCTTGTGTGCCTTCAGGCCATACTGAGAGCTTTGCCTGCCGGATAGCTACGTCCCAGTCCATACATTCGTCTTGAGATGTGCAGATGAGTGGGAGCCAGTGTGGCACAACAGAGCCACCCTGCCAGCTCTGGCATCACCGGACCTTATTTGGATGCAATAAGGTGGCAGCGGGGTCAGGATTCTATGGATGCACCATCAGATTGGCACCCTTAGTGCCTCCATGCAGCCCATACCTCCTTGCATAGGAGCCAACTCCTAGGGGCCAAAAGGTCTTTAGTAAAGGTAAAGGGACCCCTGACCATTAGGTCCAGTCGCGGACAACTCTGGGGTTGCAGCGCTCATCTTGCTTTATTAGCCGAGGGATCCGGCGTACAGCTTCCGGGTCATGTGGCCAGCATGACTAAGCCGCTTCTGGTAACCAGAGCAGCGCACAGAAACACCGTTTACCTTCCCGTCGGAGAGGTACCTATTTATCTACTTGCACTTTGATGTGCTTTCGAACTGCTAGGTTGGCAGGAGCAGGGACTCAATAACAGAAGCTCACCCCATCACAGGGATTCGAACCGCCGACCTTCTGATCGGCAAGCCCTAGGCTCAGTGATTTAACCCACAACACCACCTGTGTCCCTTAAGGGGTTTTTGTGCCCCTCAATAAAATATTTGAGGGGGACTGGGGCCCCCAAAAGTTGATGGCCATTGCCATTCAAATGGTATGCGTGCACCGTGTCATGTGATCGATTATGGGGGGCAGGGCTTACCTGGGCATCCCTAATTTTTTATTCAAGTTGGCACCCCTGCCTCTTTGCCGCCCAGGAATTTATTATTAATTATACGCCACCTTCCCCTCCCCAGTGGCAAGGAGTTTAAGGTGGTGTACATGGTTCTGCCCTCCTCCTTTTATCCTCACAACAACCCTGTGAGGTAAGCCAGGCAGAGAGACAGTGACTGGTCCGAGGTCACCCAGTAAGCTTCATAGCTGAGTAGGGATTTGAACCCAAGTCTCCCAGGTCATGGTTCAACAAGAAACATGGGAACAGCCTTTGGATCTTGAGAAAGAAACGCTTGTGGTCAGCCCTGAACAAGTCCACATTAATAGGCATGTGCTTTTAGCTGGAATACCTCCTGCCTTCCTGAGTGTGCCAGGATCCGACCAAGACTACAGCTAGTTGCCATCTCATTAAATAATGATATTCCACTACTCCCTAACTTGAAATATATCTCCAGTTGTGGGTTCTTTTCTTTTTCTTTCTCTCCCTTTGCATAGACACCATTTCCAATCCCTAATTAACAATAGCATAGCAGATGTTTTATTAAGCATATCATCTATCTCTGGATAAAAAGCATCTAGAAACGACTCCGGCAATCTGTTAGAAGCCAGAATGCTCTACGTAAACAGCGGCAAAACGCGTCCATTCAAAACGCATTTTCAAAGATTGCACATATGTTTTTTTGCTGGTTTTGTGGGCTGTGAAATGGGAAAGCAATCAGCTTTTTGTGAACAGCTTTGCCAGAGCAGAGGAATATAAAGTCTCTTTTTTAAAAAAACAAAAAACCAATTTTGTCAATTGTTATGCTTCTAGCTCAGGTATAAAAATCTATTACCTAGTACTGTTGCTCATTACCCCAATATCCAAGCAGCGAGAGATTCTGGGGGTCCCAGCACATACCCAGGGTTCGATTTCCTTAGGATGACGGTCAATAGAGACTGCAATCTCTTTGGGATATATGCCTTTATGTACACCTATAAACAACCTGAACATAGGATGGAGAGGCTTCACAGCATTAACACTGCAACATCTTGCTTCCCCATGAGGTTTCCAGAGAAAGTGTGCTCTGCAGCATGCCACTGGTGCCATAATAGCACATGAATTGATACAACGCCATCCATACTTCATTCTGCTTTATTAGTTGCTCTGTGCTGCTTCCCCAATGTCACCTCATTATCATCATTGTCCGACAAAGGCTGGACAAAAAAAACAACAACCAGAACATTTGATGTCTAAAAGGCTGTGGGATTTCAGCAGGAAGGTAAGGGGCATTGATTGGAAACCAAGCAGTATGTCTGCCCCAAAACTTTTGCAGGTGCAAATAGTATTAAAAGCAGGGTGCATATAACTAACCCGATACCACGAGCACAAATAATCATGAATGCACAATAAAAAGAGATGCCTGGATGCCAACTTGCAGCAAGCAGTAAAAGTTTCAGGTCCACTGGCAGTTCTGTCTTTGCTATGCCCCTAGAGGAATCGTACCTGCTCTGAGCTGTTAAGAGGTTCTGCGTCACCTTAAAATGACAGTTCTCAAATTTAGAAACCCTGCTGTGTGCAATGAAACACTCCCCTCCAAAGGCAAGTTAATTTTAAATTCTATTTGAATACCAAAAACGCTCTCCAAATCATATCTGATTTTCTCTCTCTCTCTCTCTCCAAATGCTCCCATCCATTACAGGAAGAAAGATGAGCATCCCGAAGAAATGAAAAAGACAGCGCCGCCGTCAACTGGCTTATGATGACTCACTTTCATGTTCAAAGAAGGCACTCTTGGAATGACGTTGTCCAAGGCTTAGGTTGCACACCCTGCAGAATGAGATGCTCCATGAGGTGCTAAAGGAGTCCTCTGAGAGGTTAAATGGACTGTACCATGTCAAACCACAGTAGGGCAACAGAGGCTAGTCCATTGGGGAGAATGGGGCACTGCCCCACCCTCCCTTTCCATCAGCCCCCACCCGCCCTGACTTCTTACTTACAGCCAGTTCAGGGGGGGCTGGTGGCCCTGGCTGTGATATACATCATCCTTAGCCTCAGTGGTCCCCTTGTAGACTTAGTTGGGGGGTGGGGAGGATGGGCACAAAACAAGCATTAGTTGACTCTGCCTATCCTTGGCTTTGGCACCAGTTGATCTGGCAAGGTGGACAGGGTGGCAGGAAACACCCATTTGCCTTTTGGGGGGAATTGCAATATCAATTCTCCCAGAGAAGCAGCCTGGCTCCACATGCTTGACCAAAAACAGGAGCAGCAGAACCACCATCTCAGTGACTCAGTGCTCCAAAGTGAGATTCTTTTGCTATAGACTTGACCTTATACCCACCAACATTTTGCTGCTGAAAAAGTAGGGGTGCACTTACAAACACCCCCAAAGTTCCAGGGGTGTCATTAGGGGCTGGTCCAGAAATCTTTGGCACTGACCCCCAGAACCTCTTGCCTCCCCTCCCCCCCCCCCCTTTGCTTACTGAGCAGCTGGGTGGAGTGAGATCTCAGCCACTTTGGCTCAGTGGGAGAGCACCTGCTTTGCCTGCAGAAGGCCCCATGTTCAATCCAAGACCAAAATTTGTGTTTCTATATAAAGGGCTGATTTAACAAGGGAACATAGGGAGGTGTCATTTGCACCCACATTGTTCTATTAACATTTAAGTGCACCCCACAATAAGGGATGTCTTGCTGCCTCTTGGAATAAAACAGATAGCAAATCAGTCTTCAGTGCTTTTTTTTTCTTAAAAAAAATGTTTAGAGGCACTCTCATTTTCCTACTCCTATTGAAATACTGCCCCTCAATGAGGCCAAACTTAGATTCACAAAATGTTTAGGGGTATGCGCACCCCTGCATCCTCCCAGAAAACAAGCAGTCAGTATGTATATATGTATGTATTGCATTTAGTGCATTTGCACCCTGCTCTTCAGCCAAAAATGCCCCCAGAGTGGCTTACATACAACCCATTAAAACAAGGTAGTCCCTGCCTGCAGGCTTACAATCTAAAACACACAACACACAAGGGGAAACGGGACAGGAAGCGAAGAAGAAGAAAGCAAACTCATAAACCATCTGTTGTTTCAACACACCAATTGAGCGCTAGCAACTGGTTGCTCCCTTTGACAGCAGCGGTGAAAGCAAATATTTGCATCAAGCCAGCAATGGGAGAGAAATTCTCATTAGTTCACATTTCACATCAAACCTGCCTAATCTGCACTACCCAATGCAATAAACGAACCAAAACATGGCAAGCCTATGAAACTCACACTTCTTTGATTTTTGCAATGCAGTTGTCCAACGAACCCTATGCACATACTGGGTGGGTGGGTGTGCATAAAATGCATATACCTGTCAAAATAATGTACAGAGGGTCCGTGTCTCCCTCCCCCAGGGTTACCCAATAGAAGGGCTGGGGCACACCTTTTGGAGTAGAGGTCTGACACCCTGACATGCATAAACATTTGGCAATTTGGAGATGGGTAGTCTGCGCCGCCCAAGTATAACTATTATTATTATTATTATTATTATTATTATTATTATTATTATTCACGAAATACCACTCTGCGCATGCCCCAAAGCACTCTCTTCCCTATTTACTAGCCGCTCGCAAAAGGGGAAAAAAACCTGGAACTAAAACAAAAACCTGGGGAGTTTTACACGCCGCTTTGGACACCCAGCCAGCCCACAACCCGGGTTGCCCGGCGATCCTCCCCCTGTTCCGGAAGGCCGGGCTCCGGAGCCCAGGAGGCGCGGCTACGAAGCCCGCCCGCCGGCGCGCACGGAGGAGGAGCGGGAGGAGGAGCGGCCGCCGCCGATGGAGGAGCAAGAGCCCCGGCAGGAACGCGCCGCGTGCGAGCCGAAAGAAGCCCCCGAAGAGAGCGTGGCGCTCCGCTTCCAGCGCGGCTTCCTCGCCGGGAAGCGGCTGCGCGATTTGCCCTGGGAGGTGAGGAGGCGGAGCGAAGGACGCGCGGTCGGGGGCTGGCCTGGGCGTGCCTTGCGCGGAAGCAGGGGACTGGGCGAGCTAGCCCCATCGGCTAAGGATGGGACCGGGGGAGTCTGGTTCTGTTCGGGGGGCGCTAGAGGGGCTTTGTTTGGGGGCAGAGGAGCAGTCCTTTGCATTAGGAGAAAAGCCTTAGACGGAGACTTTGGTCTGCTACCGGCTGAAATAAGAATTCGGCCGCGTGGGCAGAAGTGGTTTTTAAAAAAGAAAAAGAGCAACGGCGGAGAGAGTAGTTTCCCCCGGCCACATTTTAATCCCAGCCAGCATCTGCTGCTAAGAGCCTGACTGCTGGATCAAGCCAAAGGCCTCTTTAGTCCAGCATCCTATTCTCACAGTGGCCAACCAGAATCCCTGTATACAAGAGCACACTCTCCAGCAACTGCTATTCAGATACATACTGTCCCTGATACGGGAAGTTGCAACCACCATGGCTAGTAGCCACCGAATTTAAATGCATCAGAGAGTAGATACTTCTGTGGCCTGCCTGGTCCAGCATTCTATTCTCACAGTGGCGGAACAGATCCCCTGGTTGGGCTGACTGCAAGCAAATCTCTCCCCGCCTGCAGTTGTCAACAAGACTCTCTGTACAGTGGTACCTCGGGTCAAGAACTTAATTCTTTCTGGAGATCCGTTCTTAACCTGAAACTGTTCTTAACCTGATATACCACTTTAGCTAATGGGGCCTCCTGCCACCACTGCGCAATTTCTGTTCTCTTCCTGAAGCGAAGTTCCTAACCCGAGGTACTATTTCTGGGTTAGTGGAGTCTTTAACCTGAAGCGTCTGTAACCTGAAATGTCTGTAACCCAAGGTACCACTGTACTGCTATGTGGCTACTGGTGGTGGTGACCTTTGCACAGCTGTAGCTTTACACCTCCTTTGCAGATAGTTTAATTTTGCACTTTGTTATAAATTCTCCACCCGGAACTTTAGTTGAAGGTCAGGCAGGAAATTTTTTGACAAATAGATAATGTGCCCCTTCGATCCTAGGTTAACCTGAGCGTGACCTGCCTTGGCATCTCTCCCGTTTTGTGAGATACACTACCTAATCCGCTCCTGGAAGAAAGGCTTAAAATGGAAAAGCTATTCTTAATCCATAATTGGACCGTCTACCCAGGGGTTTAATTAACCTGGACATGAACTCAACGGTGGTTGAGTTGCAGCCAAATCCAATGCAAAAACTTTTGAACTTCCAAGGGAAGAGCTTGAAAAATCTCAGGTCAACCTCCAGCATCTCCAGTTAGTGGTGTGAAAGATTCCTGATCTGAACAGTTCCTGGAGAGCTGCTGCCAGTCAGGGTAGACAGCACTGAGTTTGATGGACTAATGTATAAGGCTGTTAAGACCATTAGTCCATCAAGCTCAGTATTGTGAGTCAGTGGCTCTCTGGGGACTCTGGGGTGAGAGTAGCTCAGTCAGTAGAGCACGAGACTCTTAAACTCGGGGTCATGGGTTTGAGCTCCATGTTGGGCAAAAGATTCTTGCATTGCAGGGAGTTGGGCTAGATGACCCTTCCAACTTTACAATTCTATGATTCTTCAGACCAGGAACCTTTCCCAGCCCTAACTAGAGATGCTGTGGCTTGGACCTGGGATCTTCTGCATGAAAAGCAGGTGTTCAGCCACTTATAGCTTGCTCAGCTCATTCTCTGTAAAGCAGTATGTGATACTCTCAGACCTTCCTTTAGGCTGGAATCCTAAACATAAGAATCTCAGAAGTGGGAGACAGAGGGTGCTAGAGCTGCGTTTGACCAGTGGGGGGGGAGGACTGCTGGTTTCTCCCACCCCTTTGGGATAACCAGGCAACAAACAAAAAAGACTCGTATTTAAGGCTGATGAATGTTCTGTAAGCATCCTTGTCGCTTTTGATCAATGACCGGGTCTAAAAATTCTTTCTTCGTTCAAGCGTTCATATGATTTGCAATAAGCTCATCTCAGCAATATTGAATGTGACAGCTTACTAGTGTATTATTTTATCACTAAATAAGCGGATATGAAAATAGCTGCCAAAAGTAGCTCCTGACCACCTTGAACACAACCGCTACTTCTTTAGAACACTCCAGGGGTCCCTGCACTGAGAATCCTGGTGTTGGGGGGGGGGTATTGGATGCAACCCACCCACTTGCTCCATGCTGGAAATGTACAGCTAGCACATCCCCCAATAGTTAGCAGATTGACCTACAACCCCTAAGAATAAGACCCATTGAACACAGTGGGCCTTCCTTCTAAGTAAAAATGCATGAGATTGTGTTGTTCGGGGCCATTAAAAGGTAAAGGGACCCCTGACCATTAGGTCCAGTCATGGCCGACTCTGGGGTTGCGGCGCTCATCTCACTTTATTGACCCAGGGAGCCGGCGTACAGCTTCCAGGTCATGTGGCCAGCATGACTAAGCCGCTTCTGGTGAACCAGAGCAGCGCACGGAAATGCCATTTACCTTCCCGCTGTAATCTACTATTTATCTACTTGCACTTTGACGTGCTTTCAAACTGCTAGGTGGGCAGGAGCAGGGACTGAGCAACGGGAGCCCACCCCGTCGCAGGGATTCGAACTGCCTACCTTCTGATCAGCAAGTCCTAGGCTCTGTGGTTTAACCCACAGCGCCACCTGTGTCCCTTTTGGGTGTATTAAAGGTAAAGGTACCCCTGCCCGTCTATTGGGTCTATTACTTGGTACTTAAAAAGACTTGAGCCACAGGCCCGTGACACAGATTTGCATCCTAGGAACTGGGGTAGTTTCCATTGGTCCATCTAGCTCAATATTGTCTGCACTGACTGGCAGAGGCTCTCCAGGAGTTCAGGCAAGGAGTCTCTACCAGCCAAACCTGGAGATGCTGCAGATTGAACTTGCAATCTCACTCTTTAAAAAAAAACAAAAAAACAAAACACCTTAACCAACAAAATGCAGTGTTGCGTCGGCTGAGAAATTCCACTAGCCCCTTATGCCTGCACGGAGCTCTGGATTTCTTGTGCAGTATGCTAGTAGCAGAGAGTGTTGCTTTAATTTAGTTTTTTAATAAAGTTGTTTCTCCCCTCAAAGTAAAATTAAATAGGGGCGATTTCTTCTTTCCCAGAAAGTTCTTTGCCTGATGCTTTCATTCATCTGTTAACAGCATTTGGTAATTTAAAGCAGCAGCAACAACAAAAGAGTTTACCGTATTTTTCCCTCTATAACACGCAGATTTTTTCTCCTAAAAAGGAAGGGGAAATGTCTGTGCGTGTTATAGAGCGAATGTGTGGTCCCTGGAGCCAAAAAATCAAGCAAAAGTCAAATCGCGAGTCACGGAGAAGGGAAACCTGAAAAGAGGAAGCGGCTGCTTTCCTGCATTCTGCCTCAGGGTTTTACTGCCCACCCTCCTCTGTTTCGTTGCTGTGATTGCTGAAAAGGAACAAAGAGCAGGGAAAGCCCCTCCCCTCCAGGCAAGCAGAGTGTCGTTCTTTCTAATTCCTCTCTGTGCTCCGGTGCTGCTGGGGGAGAGGGAGAGAGAGTGGGGGAGGGAGAGGGAGAGGGGGGGAGGGAGAGGGAGAGAGAGGGGGGAGGGAGAGAGGGAGAGAGAGAGAGAGAGAGAGAGAGAGAGAGAGAGAGAGAGAGAGATGGCTGGCTTGGGGGGGAACTTTTGCCTTTCTTTCCTCCCACCCGTTAAATCACTCTCCAGCATTCTTAACCAGCTGCTTCTCTGCCCTCTCATGTCCCTTCTTTGTTTTTCCTTTGCTCCCCACTTAAAATGTGGTTACAAAGCATAGATCCCACTGTTGCCTGGGGCTGCAATGGTGCAAAAACGTGGTTAAAAAGCATGGATCCACATGGATCCTCAGGATCTTTGCATTGGGTCACCCCAAATTCACCATCAGATCACATAGCATGTCCATGGCTACAGCCTGCACCAAAAAAATCACGCACCCACTGTTGCCTGGGGCTGCAATGGTGCAAAAAGGTGGTTAAAAAGCATGGATCCACATGGATCCTCAGGATCTTTGCATTGGGTCACCCCAAATTCACCATCAGATCACATAGCATGTCCATGGCTACAGCCTGCACCAAAAAAATCACGCACCCACTGTTGCCTGGGGCTGCAATGGTGCAAAAACGTGGTTAAAAAGCATGGATCCACATGGATCCTCAGGATCTTTGCATTGGGTCACCCCAAATTCACCATCAGATCACATAGCATGTCCATGGCTACAGCCTGCACCAAAAAAAGCACGCACCCACTGTTGCCTGGGGCTGCAATGGTGCAAAAATGTGGTTACAAAGCATGGATCCACAGGGATTCTCAGGATCTTTGCATTGGGTCACCCCAAATTCACCATCAGATCACATAGCATGTCCATGGCTACAGCCTGCACCCAAAAAATCACGCACCCAGTTGCCTGGGGCTGCAATGGTGCAAAAACGTGGTTACAAAGCATGGATCCACAGGAATTATCAGGATTTTTGCATTGGGTCACCCCAAATTCACCATCAGATCACATGTCTGTGGCCACAGCATGAAGCACAAAAATGATACATCCACTGTTTCATTCAGAATGTTTTTTCCCTTGTTTTCCTCCTCTAAAAACGATGTGCGTGTTATGGTCAGGTGCGTGTTATAGAGCGAAAAATACGGTAATTTCAGCAACTGAAACCACCAGAGAATATTTCCAGCATAGATCAGAAAAGCAGCATTGCAGCAACTGCTGTTACAAATGCACACAATAAATAGAATTAAATATCACTCTGCTAATTGCTACATTTGCCTTTTCTGTTGCGTTCCATTATTTCCTAGCTGCTTTGGGTACCAAGGGGCCATAGCTCGGTGGCAGAGCCTCTGCTTTGCATGCGGAAGGTCCCAGGTTCAATCCCAGGTAGGGCTGAGAACGATTCCCTGCCTGAAACCCTAGAAGGCCGTTGCCAGTCAGTGTAAGATGGACCAATGATCTGACTCATTATAAGGCAACGTCCTATGTTCCATGAAGCAACTTCCAAACATTCCAAGCAGTGTGACCAAGAAGTGGTATCTAAGGCAGAGCTATGCAAATGAAAGGTTGGGGCTTTGCAGATGGAAGTGGAGCAGATTCTAGTGGCTAGATTCACCGTATGCAAAAGGCAGCATTAGCCCAGAGGTGTTTTTGAGGGGGGGTCTCTCTCTCTCTCTCTCTCTCTCTCTCACACACACACACACACACGCATTTGCAGAGGGACAGTTCTCAAAAGTTGTCCAACTGTGTCCATAACTTATATAAAGTCTTAACCCACTTTCTAGTCTGCAAAAGCTTATGCCATAATAAAATTCGTGGTTGGGGTGCCACAATACTTTTTTGCTGCTCCCCCCCCCCACACACACACCTTACCTGATCATTTATGTTTCTTGTGATCTAGGATCTTGAACAGATACTAAAGAATTCAGAAGACTCCTCGCCACTGCTGACTGTTTTACAGAAGGTAAACATCTGTGGATAACTGCATATACTTCATGCTCCATATGCAATTAGATACTGTGAAGAAACTGAGGTGGGGGGGGCAGCTGCGGGGGAATCTGGCCCCTCACAGACACTCTACCGCTTTTTCTAGTGATGAGTTTTTCTCTTTGGGTTTTGTTTCGGGGGCTTTGGGAGGAGGGGTGACCAGTTTCATACTGCAAGCAACAGGGCATCTTCACACTGATCTACATCTTCAGAAAAAGGCATGCGGCAGAGCCTTTCAAAGACTGGGCCACCAGAAAACAGGTGGGGAATTTAATGTTTGAGGTTTTTCTCTGTAAAACAACATGGGAAATAAGCATGTTGGGTGGAAAAGGGGTCCAAAATTATCATTTTTCTGAAACGCTTGCTTTCAGTGAGCAGTGAATCCATATTGTGAGGCAGAAGTCAGTCACCCAAACTCCCACCTATTATAATAGTGTAGGTTGGTGGGGGGGGGGGCTGCCTGGATTATATCCATGGGTCTGTTCCAGGCCTGTTATCCTGCATCTATGAGGTTTAGACTCTTAATAGAAGAAGAAGCTGAACTGGTTGGATAATATAATAGTGTTAGCTGGCCAGCTAAATCCTGCCAATTATATGTCCAAAGATGTTTCCCTGTTGCTTTAAATTACAATGATAACATGTCAGGGAACTGACATCAGAGCGAGAAGCGGAGGCAGGGCTCCCGAACGATGCTGGAGAGGGGAGCAGCAGGGGGGAAGGAATTCAGTGTAACACCAATAGGGAAGAGAGGGAGATGGAGGAATTGGTGACAGGGCTCCCAGACCCTTCACCCGAATCTAGTGGAGAGAGCGCTGGCACGCCCCTGCCTTCCCCTCACTTGCGCAGACGCGTTCCGCGCAGGGAACATAGGAGGAGACTTGGGGTCAAACAGCTTTTATGCTGGAAGAGGTTTAAGAGACGCCCACTGACGGATTCTGCAAGTGACTAACAGGTCACGGAGGGAGAGCTCTGACCCCAAGCATGGTTGGGCAAGCAAACTAACTAAACCGAAGGCAATTTACGCACAAGTAACCCCTCACAACCATTACATAACATCATCACTTTTCCAACATGTTTTGTAACATATAGTTGTACGTGTTACTTTGGCCCGAGGGTAGCCAACTCCTCTACGACTACAACTCCCATCACCCCTGACCATTAGCTATCTGCGGCTGATAGGAGTTGGAGCCAACAACATCAGGAGAGGCAGCGGGTTGGCTACTCCTACTTTGGCCTGGGAGTTTTCTAGCTGACGCACACAGTTATTTCAGTGTGTTGCCTTTATCGGCTGTTGCGTTTATTTGTTTCAGACTGTTTATCACCCGCTGTGCTTGAAGTACCCTCTCTCAGTGAAGTATAGAAGATGCTTCTTATCAGAGCTTATTAAGAAGGTAAAAATATGATAGTAATATGGCTTATACCACTGAAGTTGTGATAGTTCAGTCCTTCATGGTGTCATCACCTGGAGATTAGACCACTCTAAGGCACTCTTCGTGGGACTGCCCCTTGAAGACAGTACAGAAACTTCAGCTGGTTTTAAATGCAGCTGCCGGACTACTGATTGGAACTAGTTGATTCTATATTTTTTATTTTGTTTGCAGAATTTTGTACCCACTCTTCAGCCCAAAATGCTTCCTGCCTGTCAGTTTCCCATAGGCACCTGGTTGGCCAGTGTGATGGCAAGATGCTGGACTAGATGGGTTATGTGACTTGTAGGAAAGAACCCTCACTCTGGGACCTCCCCAAAACAGCTCAACGAGGACTGAGCATGCTCAGTATGCATGGAATGCTGGTGCCCAGATGTGGGAGGGAGGGTGGAACAGAACAGCTGGAAACCAGAACGGCTGCACTCTGCAATTGCAACATGAACCCACGACGGTGTTTGCTGCCTGTGAGATATTCAAAGATCATTGGACTTCTGGTTCTTTCTTTTCTTCATGCAGCATGAGTCCATGGGTGCCGAACCTCTGGAACAGCTATACGAAGCGATTGGGGACGTCTTAAACACTGAAGAAACCACACAGTGTTATAAAAGCTATTTATTGGTAAATAAGAACGTCTTTATTCTGTGTGTACTGTGGGTGACCTTTCTTTATTGATTTGCATGGATATCCCTCTTTTCCTCCAAAGTGCTCTGGGTGAAATATGTGGTTCCTCCCCCTTTTGGTCCTCACAACAACCCTGCAAGGTTGCTTAGGGTGAGAGACAGCAATTGGCCCAAGATCAACCAGTGAGCTGCATGACTTAGTGGGCATTTGAAACCAGGACTGGAGTAGTGGCAAAGTCAGAGGTGCAGGGTTCCTTCATGATAGTAACAGTCAACCCCGCCCCCCTTCTAAGATTATGCAACCTTATAAGACTGTTGCTTGGGACGCGGGTGGCGCTGTGGGTAAAAGCCTCAGTGCCTAGGACTTGCCAATCGTATGGTCGGCGGTTCGAATCCCCGCGGCGGGGTGAGCTCCCGTCTTTCGGTCCCAGCTCCTGCCCACCTAGCAGTTCGAAAGCACCCCTAAGTGCAAGTAGATAAATAGGTACTGCTTTATAGCGGGAAGGTAAACGGCATTTCCGTGTGCTGCGCTGGTGCTGGCTCGCCAGAGCAGCTTCGTCACGCTGGCCACGTGACCCGGAAGTGTCTCCGGACAGCGCTGGCCCCCGGCCTCTTGAGTGAGATGGGCGCACAACCCTAGAGTCTGTCAAGACTGGCCCGTACGGGCAGGGGTACCTTTACCTTTACCTTTTTATAAGACTGTTGCATAATTATACAATAAGAATAATTGGGGATGAATCGCAACCATCAGGGCAGAACTCTATATGTGTTACCTTTCTGCTAGATCTACTGTTTTCTGTGCATTATACATGGGGAAATGATTTGGAATGCTCAGGTATTTAAGTGTTTTCTTAAAATATTATGGTATATTGCTCTCTTTTCTTTTTTGGTAGCCCTCTGGAGATGCCATTACACTTTGTGAGAGCGTCGCAATTATTTCACGGGGAACCACAGGCCTTGTCACGTGGGATGCTGGACTTTACCTGGCTGAATGGGCGCTGGAGAATTCTGCAGTTTTTTGCAACAGGTAGCTATTTCTTGTTGTGCTCAGTCATAGGCAGACCCCAGTGCTGGTCAGGGCTTATTAGCCTTGGGATCCCTGCAGAGGTTTGTGAGGAGCTATTGGAAGGCAATATAGGGACGCGGGTGGTGCTGTGGGTAAAAGCCTCAGCGCCTAGGGCTTGCCGATCGAAAGGTCGGCGGTTCGAATCCCTGCGGCGGGGTGCGCTCCCGTTGCTCGGTCCCAGCGCCTGCCAACCTAGCAGTTCGAAAGCACCTCCGGGTGCAAGTAGATAAATAGGGACCGCTTTCTAGCGGGAAGGTAAACGGCGTTTCCGTGTGTGGCTCTGGCTCGCCAGAGCAGCGATGTCACGCTGGCCACGTGACCCGGAAGTGTCTCCGGACAGCGCTGGCCCCTGGCCTCTTGAGTGAGATGGGCGCACAACCCCAGAGTCTGACAAGACTGGCCCGTACGGGCAGGGGTACCTTTACCTTTTTATTGGAAGGCAAACCAGACAGCAGTTTAGTTTTGCGTATTTTTTTCCATGGTGGCATTGACATTCTGAGTCATTGTTGCTTCTAATGCTGTTTTACTATATCTTGTCAACCACCTTGGAACTGATAAGGAAAGGTGGTGTGTGCATGTCTAGATAGATTGATAAATCAATAGATTTATGATTAGACTTAAATAAATAGTATTGGGCGGTATATTTATTTATTTTTATTTAACAGGATTTATATGCCAATTAAAATGTCAAAGCCTTTAAGGAATTTTCTTAGGCCAGCCATTTTCTCAGCCTAACCTACCTCACAGGGTCGCTGTGAGGATAAAATCGGGAGAAAGAGAACCACCTTGAGCTTCTTAGAGGAAAGGTGGGATATAAATGTAATAAATACCTAAAATATAAAATATCCATTAAAATGGCTGATGAAATTGGTCTTTAAAAACAAACTAGCCTAACTTTTTTTTTTTCAAAATCAAGGCATTTTAAAAAATGTATGTTATTAGATAAAATTACATTTTAAATACACGTAAAAATGTACATGTCTGGATAGGCGTGGTCAACCCAAAAAGGTGTAATATTCAATGCATTTGTTCTTTCAGTGCAAGGACTTTCAGCTGTGCAACAGGGCTTCCTCTCCCTCCCTCGTCACCTGCTTCCCAAGTCCCCTAACCCCCCAAAGCAAATTCAGGGAGGGTGAAGAGGAAAACAGGGAGTGAAAAAGAGTGGGGTTCTGTTGTGCACACAAAAGTCCTTGCATAAGTGCATTGGATACGTCCCAAGGTTTATATATACAGTGGTACCTCAGGTTACATATGGGATGCGGGTGGCGCTGTGGGTAAAACCTCAGTGCCTAGGACTTGCTGATCGTAAGGTCGGCGGTTCGAATCCCCACGGCGGGGTGAGCTCCCGTCGTTTGGTCCCAGCTCCTGCCCACCTAGCAGTTCGAAAGCACCCCTAAGTGCAAGTAGATAAATAGGTACCGCTTTATAGCGGGAAGGTAAACGGCGTTTCCGTGTGCGGCACTGGTGCTGGCTCACCAGTGCAGCTTCGTCACGCTGGCCACGTGACCCGGAAGTGTCTTCGGACGGCGCCAGCTCCCGGCCTCTTAAGTGAGATGAGCGCACAACCCTAGAGTCGGTCACGACTGGCCCGTACGGGCAGGGGTACCTTTACCTTTACCTCAGGTTACATATGCTTCAGGTTACAGACTCTGCTAACCCAGAAATAGTGCTTCAGGTTAAGAACTTCGCTTCAGGATGAGAACAGAAATCGTGCTCCGGCTGCGCGGCGGCAGCAGGAGGCCCCATTAGCTAAAGTGGTGCTTCAGGTTAAGAACAGTTTCAGGTTAAGTACGGACCTCCAGAACGAATTAAGTACTTAACCTGAGGTACCACTGTATAAGAAAATTGTATATGTGTGTGTATGTTGTATATTTTGATCCAAAGATGCTTGAAACCCAAAAATGATTTGAAAATGTGGGATCTGAATATATGGAAAACCTGCTTTCAGCTTACCTACCTCCCTGAAACCTTTAGCTTCCTACATTTTTTGCTCATATCCTTGTCTTCTTTAACATGATTTGCTGCTGTTCTCTTTTCTTAGGAGTGTTTTGGAACTAGGAAGTGGGACCGGACTGACAGGCATTGCAATTTCCAAAGCTTGCCGTCCCAGGACATACACGTTCAGCGATCACCACGAGTGTGTTCTTCAACAGCTGTCGGAGAATATCCGCTTGAACGGCCTGTTTCTGCCACCTGAAACTCGCGGTCATGGCGTGGCAAAACAAGAGATCTGTGAGGCTGAGCTTCCTGGATCCCAGGGCCCTGAAATAACCATAGCAGAGCTTGACTGGAACCTAGTTACAAAAGATCGGCTGGCAGAACTTCAGAGCCCTGACGTCGTCATTGCTGCAGGTACAGTGCGCTGAATGCAAATGTTATGTTCAGACCAGGCATAGGCAAACTTGGCCCTCCAGATGTTTTGGGACTACAACTTCCATCATCCCTGACCACTGGTCCTGTTAGCTAGGGATGATGGGAGTTGTAGTCCCAAAACTTCTGGAGGGCCGAGTTTGCCTATGCCTGGTTTAGACTACCGTAATGTGCTGTGGGTGGGGCTTCCCTTATGACTAGTCTGGAGGCTGTAGCTGGTGCAAAATGCCACTGCTCAGTGGTGACTGGTTCTCCTTATCGGGTGCAAATCTTGCCAGTCCTCAGGGATCTGCATTGGCTTCCCATTAACCTCTGGATCCTGTTTTTTATATTGAGAGTCCTGAAGATCTCTGAGCATATTACCTGAAAGACTGTATTCACTATCCATTAAGGGCATTATATGTGGAACTCTGCTGTTTTTGCCACAGCTTAATGGTTATCGCCTTGCGGTAAAGCAGAGGTGGGCTTTTTTACGAGTGGCTCCAGTGTGGTGCCGCCAGCAAGACCAGGCAGTTCATTTTTTTATCTCCATACTTTTTATATAATCAACAGCATTCCACTCCAGATCAGCCTTTTCCAACTTTGGGTCTCCTGTCTTCTACTTTATATACCTTCAGATCCTACACTCTGGAGCAACAGAAAATAATCTTGCTCCATCATTCATGCAGCAAGCCTTTAGATATTTGAAGATGGCTATTGTATCCCTTCTCAGTGTTCTCTTCTCCCGGCTAAACATACTCGGCAACCTCATCTGTTCCTCATAGGGCTCAGTTTCCAAACACTTAAATCATCTCAGTTGCCCTCCTCCACACACATTGTCAATATATTTCTTAAAAACGGTGGTGCCCAGAACTGGACTCCAGGGTCTGACCATTTGGGGTTTCAGACAGCAGCACCCGCTGATGTCACTATGACACGAGGAGACTTACAGGTGCATGACCCTGCCCACCTCTCAAAGTTGGGGGGCCCAGGGGTGGAGGAGATAAAAATTTAGCTTGCCAGCCAGTAAAGACTCCATCCAACAGCTTTCTCCCAGATTTCCCCCATATACTTCCTGCTTTCTTCATTTTCTTTGTGTGTCTGTTTTTTGAATGCACCCTTTCCAAGCAGATGTAGTATATGATCCGGAGCTGACACAGTCCCTTATTGGCATTCTGCAAAAGCTTTCCAGCTGCAACGGTGATGGGGAGGCCCCAGAAGTCTACATCGCCTGCACAATTCGAAACCCAGATACTTACTGCCGGTTCCAAACAGAGCTTGGTAGGTGTCCTTACTCTCAGAATCTTGAACCAGCTATAGCTCCCAGAATATATTTTTGGGTGGGGGCGGAGACGTGATTGTTTAAGTTGGCATTGTAGTACTTTAAATGTATGGAGCGCATGTGGTCCAAGTAATCTAAATCTCTAAGTTCTGCAGATAAATTGGGATGGGGAACATTTTGGCAGCCTCGCTGAGTGTAACCCCTTTTCTTCCTGTCTCTCATTCCAGGTAAAGTTGGGATCAGATGGCAAGTTGTCCCCAGCCCTCAGAAGAAACTTTTCTCTTATGACCAACATGCTAATATAACAATTCTAAGATTGCATGTTTAAATTTCTGTTTTCTCTAAAACACTCATTTTATCGTTAATCCATCAAATTTTATTATGCCATCACAGACCTGTTAAATATCTGCATACAGTTTCTACCAGAACTGTTTGATATCTCATACTAACTTTTGTATTTTCTTTCAAACTTTAATAAAATCTGTTGGGGAAGGAAAAAGCAAATTCTACCAGAATATGAGTCAAAAAAATATGGTGCATTTTATAAAACACGAAAAAGAGGAGAAGAACTCAAACACTTTCGAACTCACAAAGTGGTTTACTAAGCTTTGCAACAGAGTGAAAAATCCAGCAACTGTGACTGTACATAATGGAGGTGCTGTTTGTAAGGTGAAAAAAAGCAGCCTGCTGGAATAATTGTTTAACAGCAAGTGAAGGATGTCAACTGGACTCTAAATAAGAAATGATGCCGTAATGGAAGGAAATGATGATGATGATCATAGGTTTGAAACAGGAGCGGGAAACCTGATTTTGAGAAATTGTATTAGATTAATTTGGTTTGATTTGTAATAATTTGGAAAATTAATAAAAATGATTTTTTTTTTAAATCCAACAACTGTTTGCGTGCAAAGGTCAAAGTTAAATTTATTGCTCTGCCCACCACCGTGCACCCCCAGAAGGTTCCCCAGAAGGCAATGTGGCCCTCACCTGAATAAAGGTTCCTTTCTCCTAATGTAGGCCTTCTCCCCAGTTGCTACCACCTTACCCTCAGCCTCCAGATCACCCAGAGGAGTTACTCCCAGCAGTTGAGTGTCTGATATTATTGCAGCCTTTGTGTCCTGTCACATTGACCACCACTCTTCCTCAATGAGAAAAGAAAGCCAAGTAGAAGTTGTAAAAGTGCCTGGAAGGAAGGAAGGCCAAAATCATGCTACCAATTACTGTAGCTACTTATTAAAGTTATGTTTCAGGGATGCTAGCTAATTAGTAAAATAATTAAGACAATAAAACAGCATGACAAAATAGGCTTCACGCAAGAGTTCCATATCCTCCAAAGGCACACGGGAAGCTGTTTTGCACCGCATCATAGAATCATAGAATTGGAAGGGATCCTGAGGGTCATCTAGTCCAACCCCCTGCAATGCAGGAATCTCAACTAAAGCATCCTAGACAGATGACCATCCAACCTCTACTTAAAAACCTCCAAGGAAGGAGAGTCCACCACCTCTTGAGGGAGTCCGCTCCACTGCTGAACAGCTCTTACTGTCAGAAAGTTCTTCCTGATGTTTAGTCGGATTCTCCTTTCTTGTAACTTGAAGCCATTGGTTCGAATCCAAGCCTCTGGAGCAGGCTAGTTTCTATACATGCCTCTCTCTCTATCCTCCATCCAGGCAAGCAAGAGGCGCCATCAAAATTCAAGGATGCATTCCAGCCAGGCTAAAACACTCAAGGAGGGTGTGAAGTAGGGGTATGATCTGGGGACAGGGAGAGGGCATGGCTTGGGGAGAGTCTGAAGGGCCAGATAGAGCTGGAGGGCCACATTTGGCCCCTGGGTTCTGAGATGCTCCACCCCTGTCTTCATGCTCAAGGTGCTTTGGTTCTCCTCAGCAGTTTCAGGAGGGCCTCCTTGACATCGTTGTTTCTCAAACTGTAGATGATGGGATTCAGCATGGGGTTGATGACCGAGTAGAAGAGAGAGATCAGCTTGTCCTTCTCAGCTGAGTAGCTGGCCTTGGGCCTCATGTACATGAACATCCCACTCCCGTAGTAGATGGTCACCACGGTGATGTGAGCCGAGCATGTGGAGAAGGCCTTCCGCTTCCCATCCGTGGAGGAGATTTGGAGGATGGCGAAGATGATGCGGACATAGGACAGCAGGATTAAGACAAACGGCATGAGCAAGGTGAACGTGCTCCCTGCCACCATCATGGTCTCGTTGAGGGATGTGTCGTCGCTGGGACAAGCCAGCTGGAGGAGGACAGGAACTTCACAGAACAGGTGGTCAATGACGGAATTGCACAGAGACTGCTTCATGGTCAAGGAAGGGACCACGGACATGAGGAAGCTGCCAAGCCAGGCCCCAATGGCCAGAGCGAGGCAGGCGCCCTTATTCATTGCCATCGTGTAATGCAGAGGGTTGCAGATGGCAACGTACCGGTCAAATGCCATCACCAGGAGGAGGAGGCACTCGGCCGCCCCTAGGAAGAGCGTGATGTACACTTGCGCAGCGCACAGCTGGTACGAGATGGTCTTCCTGGCCACTAAGAAGTTGGCCAGCATCTTGGGGACCACTGCAGATGTGTAGCAGATGTTCAAGAAGGCCAGGTTGCTGAGGAAGAAGTACATTGGGGTGTGGAGGCGAGAATCCAAACAAGTCAGAGCCAATATGGAGATGTTTCCAAAGAGGGTCACCGTGTACATCACGGACACAAGCACAAAAAGGAAGATCTCCAGTTGGGGGTGGCCCAGAAATCCGAGGAGGATGAACTCGGTGAAAATAGTGAGGTTCCTACTTTCCATTCCGGTCACAAGTACCTACCTTAAAAAGCAAGAAGGGAGAAGTCACATTTCCCAGAGGACCAAGCTTAGATATTCCAGAAGAACATAAGAAGCTGCTTCGTTGGACCTATCATTGCTCCATCTAGCTCAGCATCGTCTACACTGACTGGCAGCTGATACCCTGGTTCAATCCTTGGCACCTCCAAGTAAGTCTGGGAGAGATCCCCCTGCCTGAAACCCTGAAGAAATGCTGCCAGTCAGGGAAGACAACACTAGGTGGACCAATAGCCTGATTCAGTATAAAGCAGCTTCCTATGTTCAATGTTTTACTCAGTCCACTACCTGGAAAAATTCTGGAAGACCCCATACTTCTTCATCATTACCACTCCAGTCAAACTAGCAGCCTCTTGGAGGTGCCTTTTATTTATTTATTTAAAAATTGTGCACGCTTTTCTGTAACATTCACACATCAGACACTTCCTATGCCTGAAGTGTGCCAGCTGGTCATTAAAAGGGTGACGGTTTTAAGAACTGGTGTTGAGTTTGATTTCCCCACCTGCTCATCCCTCCCTGTCCTTTTCCCCTGTGTGACTGTAGTAAGCCTGCAAGCACAGACTGTCTTGTCTGAATTGACTGTCTGTAAGCCAGTCTGGGAGCCTTTTTGGCTGAGGAACGGGATACAAATGCTCTAAACAAATAATAATTTTTAGCTTGACCTTTGAGAGCAGAAGTGAGTGTGCATCTGTACTCAGGGTGTACGCTAAAGGAATCTCGTAATGGTGCTGATGGGTGTGAAATGATCAGTTAAGGCTGCAACCCAAACAACACCCTAAGCCAGGGAGATAAACACAAAGTCAGTGGCTGAAGAAAACGGCAAAGATATTTCGCCACCGTAAACAAAAGAAAAGATACACCCAGATAGGAGCTAAGCGCTGGTGTGTTGTTGTTTTTTTCCAGCAAATGGAAATTGTGAAACAGCCACAATTCCACAGATCTGGATCACCCATCTTTTTGCTGGCATTTTGCCAGCAAACACAGAGAGAGAGAGAGAGAGAGAGAGAGAGAGAGAGAGAGAGAGAGCATTATATGCAGCTAAGATAGCATTTCATTTGATCGTAAGTTATTTGGTTCACAGCACACAGTACCCCTGAACTGAGATATAAACCCTTTGGGCATGAAAGTTTTCAGATGTTGTTACGATGACATTGGCACACATTTGTTGGGTTCAGGGATGAAAGAATACCATCATTGGAAAGATTTGCAGGCAGGAATAAATATATTTACTTGGTCCCCAAGTATATTTACTTGGTCTCTGCATCTCTAGTATTGGGAATAGGTGGGCTCCCGGCAAGGTGGGATCAGTTGTAAATTGTTGGTACATAATGTGATATCTGGCATATTGAGAACAAAATTAAACTGTCTTCTCTTGTTTCCTGATCATCCATCTACTTAGACAATGGAACGGTAGTGTTATAGAGCATCTGTAATTCCCTCCTGAAACACATTTTCTTAAAGGCAGTGGTTTTCAAACAGCAAATTTTGAGGTACACTGGAAGCTAATTGATGGTTCTTCACAATCTGAAGATTAGTAGTGGTGAAATAGCACCCCTGAAGATGGCTTGCTCACAGCTAGCTGTCTTAGTTTCTAATCCACATTTGCAAATCCACAACCAACCCTCTTCCAAAACCACATCTGTGAAGGAATGCCTTCCCAGTTCATGTGGAGAACAGCATCAGTGGTACCCCAGGTCAGATGAGCGTATGCCCTAAAACAGCTGTGCAGAGAGAAGGTACATGGGATGCTGCCTTATAATTACTGGTCCATCACTGTACTGGCAATGTCCATGTACTGTCCACACTGACTGGCAATGTCTCTCCAGAATTTCATGCTGGAAACATTCCAAGCTCTACTTGGGGGTTGAACTTGAGACTTTTGCATGCAAGGCAGATGCTCTTATCTCTGAGCTACGGCTCTTCCCATGTAGATGCACTGTAGATTCCCAGGCAGGTATTTATTTGTGAGTGACTTGAAGCAGATTGAGGTACAAAAAAGGAAACAAATCCCCACAAACTGAAGATACGATGAAAAAGAAATCGAGATCAAAAATTTGTTTCATGCTCACATAAATGCATACAGTATATTAAAAAAAACAAAAATTAAAAAGACAAAAAAGTATGTATCTACATATGGGTCAAAACAGGTTTGTGATATTTTGTGAGTTAGATCTGCTCAGATTGCTGCTGTTGGGTCAGCAAACACTATGTTTGTATTATTTTGGTTTAGATAAAAATGTGTTTGTTGCTTGCTTCAAATTGTTATTAAATTCCACACACAAAAATATTATACCTGTATACGATCTGTACTGTATTTATGTTAGTGTGTAACAATTTTTTGATCCCAATTTTGTTATCATGACTTCAAGCAGTTCAACAAGGATTTCCGGATCTCAGTTGTTTAATGGCAGTAACGTAGCAACTCCTCGCTCCCTCCAAATCATACTGCTGAAATGTATAAAATATAATCAGGAGTGGATTTCTGTGTGGAAGGGCTGTGAGCTCAATCTTGTTCTGATGTCCCAAACAAACCCCTGTGCTCAAAATTTCATTCTAAGTGTATGTCTTTTGAACCTGGGTCCAGTTGGTGAATTTCTAGCAAAAAGGGGAAAAATAGGAAGCTCCTACAAGCATAATATTTGCCCTCTCCAGCCCTTAAACATATTCTCCAGAGTCCTCTGAAGTGTGCAGAGGTTCCTTAGCAGGATTTTGGGGGTTCATTGGCAACATCAACAGGACAAAAGACTCCTTGAAGGAAGACATTTTTCTTAAACCATTGCTCCCAGATAAATACACCCAAACAATCATTATTTCACAAATAAAACTTTGAGCTAGGAATACATTCTGGCCAACCAACAACGATAAACAACACTTACATACATGTTTGATGCCTTTAATTCTCTTTGTGTTTCCTTCTTCATCATCTCTTGGTAACAGAACAAGGTGACTGAACTCAAGATGTCCGTTCCAAATATTCAGCAGTGCCTTCCTTATGCAGAATGCTTTTCATGGAAACCTCATTTACCTCTGCATGACAAGTTGGTATATTTTCGGATTTGGGGTGGGGGAGTTAAAGGTACATCTCATGGAAGGGAACTATAGAAATCCAAAATCCCTCACTCACTTCCTTCAGCATCTGAGGCCATTTAAGTAGGGTTTAGTTTGGGCTCACTATCATTAAAGCTTAAAAAAAATGGCAAGAAGATATTGTTCCTAGAATGAGGAGAGAGTTCCAAGTAATTTTTTTTTACTTGAGTTTTCCTAACTGACTAGCAATCCTGGCAATGCCTTCTCTTCTCTGGAATTACTTCTCTCATCAATGCCTTTTTGTTACTTACCCCAGAGGGCTAGGCTATGGTGAAGGGAACTGATCTGGTTCTGGTCTTCCAGGGAAGCCTTTTACCCCTAGAGTATTTGAACTCAAAGGGCCTTGGAGGCCATATATCAACCATACTCTTTGTGGTCCTTTCCAACTCTATGACTTCACTCCCTGGCACCCAGACCTCTCATTATTGGGGCATTTGATTTTGGGCTCTCCCCCAAATGTCACTGTCAGCAGCCACTGATCATTATAGGAATTGTAACTTTAAGAACTGGCTCCTTTTTAACTTGTGTCTTTCAGATGGTAAGCCTGAGGCACTGCAAGCCTTACTACCTACTTCCTGTTACCCTGCTCTTTAGCTAAAAAAAAGCAGAAAGGTTTAAAATGCCTGAGGCAAAGAATAAGAATAATAATAAAAGACACACCATGAAAAGGGGGTGGGGGAGAGAGGAGTAAAAAAAAGCAAGCTCAGTGCCAGTTCTTGGAAGTTGCAGATCTTTTACCTAAAGCAGGGATGGCCAATGTGGTTCCCTCCAGATTCCGCTGAACTACATTTCAAATCAAGCCCAATCGTTATGCTGTCAGGGGCTGATGGGAGTTAGGTTCCAGCAACAACTGGAGGGAACCACATTGGCTGTTTCTGGGCTAAAAAGTAGGGTATAGGTGCTTTAAACAGATCAGTAAATAAATATACTGCACTTTCAGAGAATTCTAGAGAGGGTGGGACAGATCTCCAAGTAAGTTTTTCCCCCTGAACTTTCAGAGTCCGCAAACTCAGCTGTCTCTGCCTCCATTGAAAACTGCTCTGTGTCCTCTTTTATCTCTTACACCTCCACCCCACACCCCATGGTATGGATTTAAAGTGTTGATGTCATTCTTTAAAGTTTGGGGCCAAGTTACCTGAACAACCATCTTTGCCTATATAAACTTGCCTGGAATAAGGTTACTCTAAAGTCTGGCTCACAAACTGGTTGGTTGGTTGGTTGGTTGGTTGGTTGGTTGCTTTATACCCTACCTTTCCTCCAGAGAGCTCAAGTTGGTGTACATTGCTCTCCCTATTTTATCCTCATAAAAACCCTGAGAGTTAGGTTAGGCTGAGAGTGAGTGACTGACTCATGGCCACCCAGTGAGCTTCATGGGTGGAGTGGGGTCATGGCCAAATGGGGGTTTGAACCCTAGTCTCCCAGATTCAAGTCTGACACGCTAAAAAACTGCACCATATGTAGTTCAGAATATATGGAAGGCATCTTGTTTTACTCCTGATCTAACCATTAGCGTCCAACGAGAGAAGGCACATCAGTCGGACATCCCAACCTATTAATGCTCCCTTGTCAAGTCCAAGACTCTGGGAAAGCATTGCCTGTCTCTGGCCCTCCATGTCATTGGACTCCCATCAGTCTAAGCCAGCATGGCAGACTTGATTCTGGAATGTCTCATTTTTCCTTAGGACATCCCTATTTTCTTTGGGAAAATGTTGGAGGATATGGTAGGACATCCCTATTTTCATCAGAGAACTGTTGGGGGAGTGTTGAGTTATGCAACCCTCAAGCCAAGGAGATAAGTAATTATTCAACCTTTGGAAGACATCTGAAGGCAGCCCTGTATGCAAAAGTTTTTTTTAATGTTTAAAGTTTCGTTATGTTTTTATATATGTTGGAAGCCACCCAGAGTGCCTTAGGCAACCCAGTCAGATGGGTGGGGTATAAGTAAATTAAAAACATGATGGAATAGGGTGTCCCTATTTAAATTGGAGAAATGTTAGAGGGTAACGATGGAAAGTGTAGCCCAACGATATCTGGAAGGCTCTGGGCTGCCTACTCCCTGCGGCAGTGCATGGCTCAGCCCTTAGACTCATTGTCCCACAAGATCCAGCATCTTCTAGGAATGCAATGAGACGCACAGAGACGCTGAGCTCATTAGCAATGGACAATCCGGTAGCAATGGGTACAATTAAAACTGAATGTTTTCAAATGCAGCAATCACTCTAAAGTTTGCAATAAGAATGGTAATAAGTCCAAATGGGCCCTATTAAAAAGTTTGGCAAAACTTTGCTATGGTTGACATAGACTGCAGACAACAGCTAGAAGTAGATTTTACTGGGAAACCCTACTGCAGATTGACCTTTATACTAAGGTTGGGAGTACAGAATGGGGGGTGGGGTACAGAAACCTAGGGAGGGTGGTATGGAGTGCAATGTCTAGAATGCTGAACAGGAATACTACACACAGCAACATCCTAACAGCAAACCCAGGGCAGATCTGCACTATGGGTTGAAAGCACATTTGATGCTCATTTATAGCATATGGTTTCCACCAAAGAATTCTGGGAATTGTAGTTTTGGGATGCTGTGAATAGCAGCTCAGTAAGGGGAAAACTACAGTTCCCAGGACTCTCTGGGTGGAATCACGTGTTTTTAATGTATGGCATGGATCTGCCCTCTGTTATCTGAGCAACTGTATTATGTAGCCAAAATACCCCCCTACATGCACACAAGGGAGATAGCAGCAGCCTAAGGGGGAATGGAGCTAAGATTTGCATAAGTATTTACAGCCCAATAAGGATTGAGTATGCTCATTGAGCATAGAAAATTGAAAAAGGAAAACCAGAAAATAAAAGAGAGGGGAAATGGAAAGGAATAGGCAGAGAAAGGTATGGCTGGCTATAACCCCTGAACAGGAACATCCGCACTGCTTCAGTTAAGGCCTTTTTAAGGTAATACCTCTCCCACTTTAGCCTCTGTGCCTGTGTAAATATCTGCACTTTTGATGTACAAGCACTAGAAATGAGTGAGAACTTTTTTTTTTTTGAACTGAGCTGAATACATGAGTTGCCAAAAATCTGCAAAGAGAAAAACGTGAGCCAGCTTCATCCAGAACCCCATGTGGTACCTTAAGAAGAGGGGTAATGGGTGCTAAGGGACCAATCAGCTTTATGGGGTGACACATTCTCCTTAAGGAGAGAGGCTGCCCCAGGAGAAATTGCAGCAAAGTTCATTTATGGAAATTCTCCCTGTTTGGCTCACCAAGCCAAAATCCCACTCAGACAATAAACTTTGCAGTATGTGTTTGACTAGTGCCTGGGGAATCATATAATTTAGGTGGGGAGAGGAGGGAACCTGGGGGTCATCTTCTTGAACTTTCAGTTCAATGCAAGAACTAAAAGTACAGGGTTGTCCTTCAAAAGGGCTTGCCAATTTGGTGGACTCCAAATCCCATGAGCCCCCAGCCAGTATGGTCAACAGCTAGGGATAAGAAGATTATTTTTATATCGCACACCTAATCCTGGTTGTAGTCATTAACAGCTTATGTTCCACAAACTTTTTTAACCCTCTTTTAAAGTCAACAAAGTCGGTGACCATCACTGCTTCTTGTAGTTATGAGAATTGTATGAAAAGTACCTAAAAGAATCCAACTACCTTGCACCCTACAACTTGACAGGGCCTTTTCAGTGGTAGCTCCCTGGTTGTGGAATGCCCTCACCAGTGAGGTGTGCCTGCCTTAACCACTATTAACAGGAGGAATCTAACCATTTCTGTTGACACTGGCTTTTGGTGGATGAAGAATACTGTTTCTGGAAACCTCAAGATCGTTGGAGGGAAGAACCTTTGTAATTGTAATTGCTTTTGGAATATTTTAATCTAGAGATAGGGATTTTTTAAAGTTGTGCATCTGTTTGCCACCCTGGGCTTTTGGGGAGGAAGGATGGGGTAATCATCATCATCACTTATTATTTATAAAAATAATAAGTGGCTATCTTATTATTATCTTATTAACACCTACCTGGCTGTGTTTCTCCAGCCACTCTGGGTGGCTCCCAACAGAATATTAAAAACACGATAAAAGATCAAACATTAAAAACTTCCCTAAACAGGGTTGCCTTCAGGTGTCTTCTAAAAGTCAGATAGTTGTTTATTTCTTTGACATCTGGTGGAAAGGCATTCCACAGGGCGGGTGCCACTACCAATAAGGCCCTCTGCCTGATTCCCTGTAGCTTCATTTCTCACAGTGAGGGAACTGCCAGAAGGCCCTTGCAGCTCGACCTCAGTGTCCAGGCAGAACCAGATGCTTGTGGGAAGCTTGCTAGCAATTCCTAGCAACTGGAATTCATAGGCACAACACTTCCATCAGTGGAGATAGGCATCACAGCTAGTAGCCACCAATAACCCTTCCATCCATGAATTTGTCCAAAATCTTCTTTTAAAGCCGTCTAAGTTAGTAGCCATCACTGCCTCCTGTGAGAATGAATTCTATGGTTTCATAGGCCATAGAATCAGAGTTGGGTCATCCAGTCCAGCCCCCTGCAATGTAATGCTTTAAATACATAAACATAAGCACGCACACACTGACTGGTAGCGTCTCTCCAGAATGACAGGCAGATTCCACCACCACAGCCCCACAACTTCACCTGGACATGCTGGGAATTGAACCTCTGCCTCTTGCAGGCTACGCTGGACTACTGAGCCCCTGACCCTTCCCTGAACCTAGTGAACCCCACAGGCACATCAAGGCAACACATTTAAAGCACACAGCTTCCCCCAAAGAATCTTGGGAATGGGAACTTAAGGGTGCTGGGAAATGCAACTCTGTGAGGGGTAAACTACAGCTCTCAAGATCCTTTTGGGGAAACCATATGCTTTGAATGTGTGGTGTGGATTCACACTGAAACACTAAACCCTGTTGACACAGCTGAAGCCCACAGCAAAGCAACTCCACACCACCAGAAGTGCTTAAATGAAGGGCTCTCGTCCATCCTGTTGTTTAATGTTGATAGAAAGCTTTCTGTACCTCCACTAGTTCCCCATAGTCCCTATGATATTCAAATCACCGCCTCCCCATACTTTCCCCTCCCTTAACCCATATTTTCTCATCCCCTCTTCTTTTTGGACTATCCTTGGTATGAGAAAATCAAGACTGTGGGAAGGGAGAGTGTGGGAAGATCTATGATTCTCACATTTGGTGGAGAACATCACATGGGCAACAGAGAATTAATGGAGGTGCAGGAAACTTACTATCCATGTTAAACAACTGGGTGGATGAGCACTACATTTCGATATGGACAGCCTGGATAGCTCAGTTGGTTAGAGCACAGTGCTGATAATGCCAAGGTGGCAGGTTTGATCCCCATATGGGAGAACTGCAAAGTCCTGCATTGCAGGGGGTTGAACTAGATGATCCTCAGGATCCCTTCCAACACAATTCTATTACTCTATGCAATTCGATACAACATTGAGTTTTCTACTTAACTGTGATAGATGCATCTGGATGGGCATGCAAAATACCTGCGTATCTAACTATGTGCTAATCTAGTTTAATTGCACAGTTGAGTTTGCGAGCCCTGTATCCCCAAAAGAGTTAGCCTATTTCAAAGGTCCTTTAGAAAATTTGTTTCCTCCAGAGTCTCTCTCTCTCCCTCTCTCTTGGTAAACAACACCAAGAAGTTCTCCCCATGATTGGTATTAGATTTGGGGAGAGGAAATGGTTTGAATCCACTGTTTCTTTCAGAACACCATGAGAGTCTTAAGCAAGAGGGAAGTTTTGCTTCATCAGTCTTATATGGCTGACACTTCCCCGTGATTCTGAAGTTCAGAATTAGGGAGGTCTACAAGAGGAAAAAGAGAAACTGCTTCTGCATACAGACTCCGTGCTGAGAATGTGATGATGACATAAAAAGCCATCTCTTCAGGTAAATGGGGGGGACGGGACAGAAGGGGAGACAAAAAAAAATTTAAAAACCTGATTCCTATTCAATTATGTTGACTGCGATTGCCAATGTAAAGTCCATTTCCATTATTGCAACATTGCAATAATGTCTATATGAATACCACAAGATCTCAGCTGGAATTCTGTGCAAGGTTGTGGTCACTGCACCAAAAGAAAAGAAAAGAAAAAGGCTCAAAAGGTGCTGAAAGGGGCAACCAAAATGATCAGGGAACTAGAAGAATTATTCTACAATAAATTATTCTACAATACAATGTTCCACTTTGGAAAAAGTTGAGTTAAGGGAGAGGTATGATCAAGGTGTATAAAATGATGCATGGTTGTGGAGAAAGCAGGTAACAAGTCATTTCTCTCTCTCTTTCAAAATACTAGAACCCAGGGTTATCCAGTTCGGTAGAATGACCTACAGCTATGCTACCCTGAAGATGCCCCATGTTAACTAATCTCAGTAGCTAAAAAGGGTCAGGCCTGGGGTGTGAAATAGCTTGAGGATACTGATTGCCATAGGCCATTTGCCTTTTCACTCTCAGTTACTTTTTTACAAAGTTGCTTAACAAGCATAACCGATCAAAGATTTTACAAAAGAGAAAAACGACATTACAAAATCTAAACCATGACCAACTGTACAAAAACAAGAAACAACAAAACCAAGAGGCTTCTGTGTGCAGACCCCACAGAAAGTTTTCAAGTAAATGCTGCATAGATGCAGGATTTAAAGTAATAAAAAGAGAAAACGTGTAACAAATTTATATATCGGCCAGTCTTTTGACATAGTATATATTGATTTCAGTACGTTTTTTGACAAAGTCCCCCATGATATTCTTGCAGAGAAACTGGTAAAATGTGGTCTGGGTGAGGTAACTCTTGGATGGATTTGTAGCTGGCTGGCTGGCCAAACCCACAAAGTGCTTATTAATGGTTCCTCATCATCCTGGAAAAAAGTGACAAAGTAGGATTCTGCCGCAGGATTCTGTCCTGGGCCCATTGTTGTTCAACATCTTTATCAATGACTTAGATGAAGGTGTTGAGGAGATGCTCATCAGATTTGCTGGTGATACCAAACTGGGAGGGTCGCCAATGCCACTGAAGACAGAATCAGGATTCAAAATGACTTTAACAGATTGGAGAACTGGGCGCAAGCTAACATAATGAATTTCAAAAGGGACAAATGTAAAGTTCTGCACCAGTTGCACATATATAAGATGAGGGGCACCTGGGTTGCTAGTAAGTAGTACATGCGAAAAGGATCTAGGGGTCTTAGTAGACCACAAACTTAACATGAGTCAACTGTGTGATGCAGCAGCAGCAGAAAAAGCTAATGCTATTCTAGGCTGCATCAACAGAGGTAGTGTCCAGATCAAGGGAGGTAATAGTGCCACTCTATTCTGCCTTGGTCAAATTACACCTGAAGTACTGTGTCCAGGTCTGGGTGCCACAATTTAAGGGGGATGCTGACAAGCTGGAACGTGTGCAGAAGAGGACAACCAAGATGATCAAGGGTATTGAAACCAAGCCTTATGATGAACGATTGAGGGAGTTGGGTATGTTCAGCCTGGAAAAGACGAGGTTGAGATGAAATATGATAGCCGTCTTCAGATATCTCAAGGGCTGTCACATGGAGGACAGGGCAAGCTTGTTTTTACTTGCTCTGGAGGGTAGGACTCAAACCAATGAATTCAAGTTCCAAGAAAGGAGGTTCCAACTAAACATCAGAAGGAACTTTCTGAAAGTGAGAGCTGTTTGACCATGGAACAGTCTCCTATAAGAGGTGGTAGAAATGTATGATATAGATGAGATTCCTGCATTCCAGGGGTTGGACTAGATGAACCTCAGAGTCTCTTCCAACTCTATGATGCTATGACTTTCCTTCTATTGTTGGAATTTTTTGCATAAGCAATCAAGCCTCCGCCGACTCTCCCAAGCATGTAGCTGCATTTATTTCCTCTAGCTATTCTTAGCTTACATGCTAGTTTCTCTGCTACGGCCATCTGCTAAACCCTTTTATACCATGCTGTTAAATTAGCTCCTTTAAGATCCTTCCAAAAAGTGGCAATAGTCATACGTGCAGATACTAATAGGGTAGAGGTGGGAAAGCCTCCATCTCAAAACCTGGAGAACTGCTGCCATTCAGGGCAGACAATCCTGAGCCAAATAGACCAATGATCCGACTAGGTATAGAGTAGCTTCCTTGGATGCAACAAGCTAAAACACTGGCAGGACCAAACATGGGAGCACGAAGCAAGGATTGGATACAAAGAGTGGGAGGAAAGAGCTAATCGTGCTTTTCTACCTGGAACCACCTTTCTTTGGTTGTTTCTTTCCAGTGGATCCTGTTAAAAGACTGAAGATGGAAGACATCTGGAGAACTGCATGTCAGCTACCCATAACAGCAATATTTAAATAAAAATCAGGGAAATTAAAACACAATACTCCACTCAGCATAAAAGACAAAAGAATACTATTTAAGCCAGGGGTAGTCAACATAGTGCCCTGCACATGTTATTGGACTACAACTCCCATCATTCTTTACCCCATTGGGGCTGTTAGGAGTTAATTAGCCCTGATCAAAGTAGTGAACTGCAACAAGAAAACCCCCATTGCTTTTTTTCCCCTTCCTTTTAAAAATTATCTGTTTTGTAAGTTCATTAGCAGCACTGAATAGATGCCAATTGCAAATACAGTTGTTGGCAAGGTTGGCAGAACATTTTCTTATGCAGGGAGCTGAGAGAAAAGGAAGGAGTCTGTATGGAGGCAGGGTGTCTTACGAGGATCATGTGAGTTTTATTAATGTATTTTATTTTATTTCCCCCCTTTATTTCTGTTTGATATATTTGTTATTATTCTTTTTAGTTTAGTTGGAATTTTATGGTATATTAGGTTGAAAACCTTTAATAAAATTGATTTTTTTTTAAAAGAACATTTTCTGATGCAGGTGGAAGATTTTTCAGTGCAAATTACCCCATGCGAAAAAAAAATTTGGGAAAGTGTTCCAATTTAAAATTTTCTTAAAAACTTGCATCCTTGGATCTAATAAGTCTAAATATCATGACAGACTGAGGCAAATGAAAGAGGTCTTCAGCTGGTACCATTGCCGCAGCTTGACATTTATTGGCCTGTGGCAACATAGTTGCAGGCTTTTTTTCACTAATATCTCCAGTGTTAGGAAAAGCACTCTCTGCTGTCAATACAAAAGACCCCCATCTCTATTGGCAACAGGCATTATGTCTATTTCTCAAACCAAGTTCTTTGTTGTTAACTGATATGTGCTGTCTTATTGTACATTTTAATTGTGTAACTTGGTTTTTCTACTTCATGAACCACTTAAAATCCTATTTTGGCATTAAGCAGGATATATTAGTAACGGTGGTGGAAGCAGCACTCAAGAGAGCTGCAGCTCTGTGGTAGAGCACATGTTCTGCATGCAAATTCAATCTCTAGTGCTTCCAAAAAGGGCTGAGGAATAGCCCAGTGTGAAATTGTGGAGAGGTGCTGCACATCGGTGGGCCAAGGCTCATGCTTGCCATAAGGCAGTTACTTGTGTTGAAAAGCCTCCAAGGCTCCTCTAGAGCCTCCTACTTAGGTAGATTTGTGCACGTGGCGGTCCCCACATCCCAATCAGCTATCTTACACTGACTTCAGTTTCCCAAAGCAGCACAGAGACAAGAGGATTTTTAAAAAATATAAGAAACACATTTATTTTAAAACAAATTAAAAAGGTGAGCGATTGGGGGACAAAACAGTTCTGTAATCTATTGCCGGTGAAAGTTAAATGATGCATCCCATCTTGGCATAACAGGGGGGTCCAGAGCTCTGAGACAGAAGGTCACAGGTACACTCTCAACCATCTCCTGTTAAAAAGGATCTCAAACAGCAGGGGGAGCAAACTCAGTTGAAAATAACAGAAGTGGGTTGGCTGATCTGTCACAGCATGTAGGGCAGGTTGTGGCAACTTGTGGCCCCCTAGGTGTTGTTGGACTCCAACTCCCATCAGTTCCAGCCAGCCAGGCCAATGGTCAGGGATGATGGAAACAGTAGTTCAGCAACATCTGAAGGGCAACAGATTTAACTCAGAGAGGTAGTCAAGAGAACGAAGAAAATAAAGTGGTATGGTTCTCTATTTCTTTTCCACATTGACAGCAGATTAAATGCTGGCACTTATTTGCAACAATAGTTTCCATTTCTAATTGAAGGCTGAAGATGGCATTTCAGCAGGGTTAAGATCGCAATGAGTTTTGAGAAGTCAGAAATGAGATTAACGGAAATGACTACTAGGTATCTTTGCATTGGACTGCAGAAGTGCCAATCCTAATCAACTGGGTCTTATGCTATGTATTGCTGCTTTGGGATGCAAGTGTGTGTAGACTCTCTTCATGGGCATAGCTTATAGAGGCTGTCAAGATGAATTCTTGCACTTTTGACCACTAAACCGCTATTGTTCTTCCTACAGAAAAGTACAGAAATGGAAAACATAACCGTCATCACAGAATTCGTTCTCTTGGGGTTCCCTCTCTCCCCACTGGCCCAAGTCTTCCTCTTCATTATATTCCTAGTGATCTACACCGTAACTCTGATTGGAAACATTGCTGTAATCACTTTGACCAGCCTGGACCCCCACCTTCAAATGCCCATGTACTTCTTCCTCTGTAACCTGGCAGTCTTGAATATCATTTGCACTTCGGCCGTTGTCCCCAAAATGCTCATGAACTTCTTGGTGAAAAGGAAGTCCATCTCAGCTGAGTTGTGTGAGGCTCAGATGTATATCACGCTGTTCCTAGGGGCGGCAGAATGTATCTTCCTTGCCGTGATGGCGATTGACCGATACGTCGCCATCTGCCACCCGTTGCGCTACTCTGTTCTAATGAACAAATCGGTTTGTATCGGCATGGCTGCTGGGTCTTGGCTCAGCACCTTCCTGGGATCAGTGGTTCCACTCTTCGTCCTCAAGCTCCCTCTCTGCGGCTCCAATGTCATTGACCACTATTTCTGTGAAGTCCCAGCCATGCTTCAGCTGGTGTGCGCTGACACCTCTGTGAGCGAGAGTGCAATGTACATGGGGGGCATAGCGACGGAGATCATCCCCTTTCTCTTGATCGTACTCTCTTACATACGCATCATTATTGCCATACTGCGACTCGCCTCTGCCGACAGCAGGCAGAAAGCTTTCTCCACCTGCTCAGCACACCTGACAGTGGTGACTATCTTCTACACGACTGCCATGCTCATGTATATGCGGTCGAAGGGGCAGCGCACGCCAGAAGAGGACAAGGCCATCTCAGTCTTCTATACTATCATCAACCCCATGATCAACCCGATCATATACAGCCTGCGCAATAAAGATGTCAAAGAAGCCTTGATGAGAGTCTTAGGACAAAGCAAAATGGCCAAAGTTTAAATGAGGCAAAGCTTGAACAGAGGCAAAGCTTCTTTCCACCTTGGAACAAGATCTCCAAGTCCTACAATTTCATCAGCCAAGCCTGTTTGGTCCTTTTGCTTGCAATACAAATGTCTATCCTGAACAAAGAGATCCCAAAATGAAATATGATTGAACACTCAAGGAATTGTTTTAAACCTGAAATCCTAATACCAGCATGACCCCTTTTCAAAGGGAGGAGGAAAATGCTAAATGTACTGTAACACAACATAGAACTTGGAGTTTAAGGTTTCAGACCCTGCATGTTCTGGGTAAAATTCTCCATTTCATGTTCAAATACCAATTATAAAGTGAGGAAGGAAACACATAACACACACTGCAATATGATATCTCCTTTGAATGTGAAGATGTTATAAATTATACTTTTCAAGAGTCACAGTAACATGTTTCCACTTCAAATAGGGAATTACCAGCTTGCAACTTAGGCAACAATAACTGAAGGCACCACAACCTACTTCATTACTGCATTTTAAAAAAAACCAGTGAAGCAGTAAGTAGATACAAAACAACGTTGGCTCTATCCACAGCATAGAAATTAAGAGGAAAAAGTGGAAAAATTGCATAAGCCTATAACGAAGCTCCAGATAAAACTTTTTATTCACCATATAAAATCACTTTTTCTTTTGTAAAAAGAATTTTTGATATACAAACACGCTTGTGGTGTTACAGATTTTGAGAATGTGCAAGTTATAAATTAACTTCGAAGTCGTATCAGCTTAACTGCTGCTAAAAAGAGGAAGCACTGTCTGCTCCCAACTTTCATCCCACCGCAGCTGCTTGGTTGTGCAAAGATTCCTTCGGAATAAATTGAGCTTGCCTTCTGCAGAAGAATATTCCAAGAAAAGCATCTGGAAGGTTAGAAAGAGTGAGTGAAACAGATTAATGCAGTATACAGGAAAATGGAAAAATATTCTACTTTCTATACCTGCAATTATGGAAAGATGCAGGTATTTTTCCCAGATAAAACTACATTGAATCAACTGCTTCCTCAACAAACAAACTGATGTCTCACTAGAAAAGTACCACCTTCAAAATTGGCACATGAACAGTAATAATGTGACAAGTCCCTGGGATTATCAAAGAACTGTTTATGCAAGTAAATTATAGTCAGAACTATGTATTCCAAGATTCAATAACCTAACCCATGCCAGATCATTATGAAATCTTGCTGACCTACTGAGAAAATAATGAAGGGCTTGGGGGGTGGGAGTTGCAATTCTATACTCTATGCATCCTAACTAAATTGGTTGTGTTTGATTTTTTTTTTCCTTTAAGAAAATTGATGACATGTTTAGCATTCCATATACTGGAAAATCCTTAATAAAAAAAATACAGCTATATATTTTAAAAAGGACAACATATGCACAATGGAAAGAGAGAGAGTGAATGTCCCTTTCCACTTATTTAAAAGCAACTCCCTGACCATAGAAAGCTAGTGCATCAGGGAGAATGTTAGCTTATATATTTCTCCTAATTTTCTATGTTCAGGAAGTTTTTGTTTTTAAACTATGAAGCAGCATTCAAAGATGAAACTTCCCTCCTGCCACCAAAACATCCAGCTTCCTTGATGTTTCCAAAGCAATGAATGCTCAATGAGCCCCATCAGCAAGTCAAAGTTCTCTTTTTCTAAGTTACCTTCAGTTGCTCTGCAAGTTCGCTTGAGTCCCGGAACACCAAACCATTTACTTCATGCTTCACAAGTTCATGTATACTGCAAAAATAAGCAAAACAGCACTAGAAAAAATCTCATTGTTTTCTTCAGTGTGGGAGCGGGTTAACAGTTAACATGCCACATTAATGCACCAGCCTGGTGTCTTCCAGGTATTTTGGACCACATCAGCCCCAAACACAGCACAGAAAAGCACAGCAAGATTTCCAAATTAAAATAAAAACAATAGTTTCCCAATTATTTCTAACTAAAGGGAGCTGACAAGGACCTGTGAGCTGCCAGGGAGTATTAAAAAACCAGAGGAATCTGCAGGGAGCTCCAGACTGGCTGCAGCCTAAACAGGAGCATTCTGCAACTTTTTGTTGCAGGTAACAACAACCGCCAATAATAATAAACAAAGGGAGATCTCAAAGAATAGAGAGATGGGTTAACCAACAGGGGATACACAAGATGGGGGAAGAGCCATAACTCATTGGTAGAGCATCTGCTTTGCATGCAGAAGGTATCAGCTTCAAATCCCATTATCCCCGGGCAGGGCTGGGAAAGACTCCCTGCCTGAAACCCCTGAGAGGTGCTGGCTGCCAGTGTAAACATTACTGCACTAGATGGACCAATGGTCTAACGCCAGGTTCTTTTGAGACGCTGAAACACACAGGCATGCTCTTACCACTGGAAGTGCACTGCACACACAGGCAAGCAGCAGCCAAACATGTCCACGACCTTCATAGGTAGATCCAAGCCACTGGAGGACATATGAAGACAGACACCCAAGTCAGCTGAGCCTGTAAGAGAAATCAACCCCCCATTGAGTATTTTCTGCAAATGAGTTGGTGTTTTGTTTTTTTTTTTTTTTTGTGTAGTACACTAGCTGCTCAAGTAATGGATGGCTTGTTGCCACTGAAAAAAAAAAATTGAGGCATACAAATCAGGTGGTAATTGTTACGATATGGATGCAATGCGACCGCGAGCAGCAGGTGGCTTGAAAGCAAAACATAATGGGAATGTTGGAACTGTTCCGTGGGAACAGAGGGAGAGTCTTATTTCAGTGCAAAGCACCGGAAATAGCTCTGAGTGACCTGTACAGGAAGTACAGGAGGAGGAGTTTTTTCTCTCTTTTGATGGAGTCTGATGAGAGCAGACGTGTTTCTCTGTAATGCTGCAAAGACAGAAATAAAGGCATGTAAATACATTTCTGTCTATCTCTTTCCCCTGCCTGGGGAGAGCAGGGAAGAGTGGTGTATTCTCTCTCACGTTTGAGGAGGATCGCCGATCGAGACCTTGCCTGCATCTGCCGGGGAATGCAGACAGGGAGGTCACCAGGAGATCATGCCGGGTGCCTAGAGAGTGGCCAGTTTCTCGTGATATGGCTGATTTCCTAACAGTAATGAGGCCTGCCAAGGAAGAGTTTGTACTGGGGGTGTGGGGTAGTTAAAAGGAGGCATGCAGGAATTGTACACCAGCTCTTGCATAGCACCCACTTGAAACTGCCTCACCGTCGCTCAACATTCCCAAGCACAGGTCACTTAGGAACCTGAGCCAGAATACAAGACCCTCTCTACTGACCTCCTCTCCCCCCCCCCCCAGATCCTCTCAAGTGCCAAGATCAGCAGAGAGGGGCCTTCTTTGTAGTTCCACTGCCCTTGGAGCTTCTAGGGGTGGTGGCTTGTGGGAAGCCATTCTCACTGGCAGCCTCCATGCTGTGGGATACCTCTCCCCACTGCAGAGGTAATTCTGGTGCCTTCCATTATGTAGCTTCCATTGTATGCTGAAGAGACAGTTCATTACCTTAGCCAATTTGTATATATCACTGCCATCTTGTTTTCCCTCTGCCCTGCCAGTCAGCACCCTTGTGGAGAAGAAAAGGGAGGAAAGGGCGCAAGTTCCTCTTCTGCTTCAAAGGACCCATTTCAAGTGGGTCTGGGCATCTGGCTGTTAACCAGAAGGTTGGTGGTTCAAGCCCACCCAGAGATGGCCGTGGGCAGGATTCCCACAGTGCAAGGGGTTGGACTAGATGACCCTTGGGTCCCTTCCAACTCGAGAATTCTATTATTCAATAGAAGGTTCTGCTATCACAGTTCTGCAATGGACCACTATCCTATACCCCAAAGATCTCATGAGTCTGCTCCTGTAAATTTTCAAAATGACACATTGAAGCACACTGGTAAATTCGAAGATCTTCCTTACCGAGCAGAAGGGGGTAATCCTCTGCTTCCAGCCACGGAGTACAGATCTGGATATACTTGAAATGCAGCTCTGCAATCAGCTTGCTGTAATACTCCTTCAGAGGCCCTTTGCCTTTTTAAATGAAAGAAAATGAACAAAACGGTTTGCTGTTGATCCAAAAGGGCGCATTGTGAGAGTTATCATCCTCTGGGCAAGATTTCATTTGAATGCCCAGAACCAGCGTGGTGCCATGGTTATAGAATGTCAGGCTATGAGCTGGGAGAACAGAGTCAAAATCGCTGCTCAGCCTTGGAGCTCACTGGGTGACTTTGAGCCAGCCGCAGTCTCTCAGTCTAGCCTACTGCACAGGATTGTAGCCAAGATAAAAGCACAGAGGGAGGAGAAACATGCGACCTAGAGTTCCTTGGAGGAAAGGTAGGGTGTAAATGTAACAATTATATAGTTCACGGGGGGCGGGGGGCTAACACCATGCCAGCAACCTAGGGCCAGCAGCTTAAGGCACAAACCGAACACAAAAATGAAAGCAGGGTCCTCACTAATGCACTCAACACACAGAGAGCTCTGGAGCAAACAGAAGCTTCCTTGCTTCTTCAGTGGTGGGGGGGGGGGGGAAATGGGTTTCCCAGTATGAATACATAAGATGAAAAGAAGACAAATGATTTAAAAGCTGCTACCTGTTATCACACACACAAGAGGAGGAAGCTTTGCTCCATCGTTGAGATAGCGTTCATATTCTGTGTGACAAAACAAACAGTAAGAGTTGTGACTTTCCCAAAACCATCATTGGGGGAAAGTGACAGGCTACAAAAGGCAACTTTTTTTTTATTTTTAACAAACTTGGGATTTCTACAGCAAGCAGGAAGACTGAGGTGGGAAGAGCTACAGTCTTACAGCCAAGATTGTTTGTAGACAGATCCCAAAGTGAATCTGGACCAATAGGAGAATTTTTTGGGGGGGGGGGGGTGAGCACCCTTGTAGTTGCTACCTATTTTTTAGTTTAAGCATCTAGATGCCACCCTATAACCAAGTTTTCAGCATGCCTTGATAAAAGAGTGTTTTAAGTCAAGAATGACGCAAAAGGAGACTTTGTAGTCAACACCTGAATCCCAGATATGCACAGAACACATGTGGCAATGCCAACAGAACTGTTCCCCATCAGAGAACAAGCCTGTTCTCTGATGGGGGCCTTTTCCTTGGTGCTCTCACAACTCTCGTTTTTTCTGATAGACATGTTGGAACTGCTGGTCCCAGTTCTTTGCTGAGAAAGATGCTCTGCCAGGGGTAGAAGAGCCTGTAGCTGCCACTGCTTTTCTCTCCAGCCCTCCTTTTCTTTTTGCAGCTGTGGGCAGGAGAAGTGGAAGATTGGGGTTCACAGGACTAAGGCAACAATAGCTTTGGTTGCAGTAGGGGGTAACCACAGTTGAGTTCTGCTTATTAGCATTCAAGAAGGTGTGTTCACCTATGCAAATGTCTCTCCCCCACTGCTCAAAATACCCTTCTCAGTCTTAGCCACCTAATAGTACACTGTTCCCAGCAAGTGAAGAAAGGAAGAGGATAGACCACAGTTCCTGCTCTCTGATCCAGTTGCCAATTCCGCTAATGCAGGGATGGGGAATCACTTTCGACAGGAGGGCCAGAACAAATCAAATTATGGGCAGCCCAGACTGCTGAGGCCGCCTGTGCCTCCAGTGACAGCAGTGGATCTAGGTTTGCTTGTTAAGAAAGACAGAATGCTCCCTTAATAACCCACCTTCTAAAGCTCTTAATAGGATGGAAAAATCTTCATCTTCTAGAAAAGGGAGAAAAAGTTTGCAGTTAATATACAAGAATCACAGCAATAACTCTGGTTTCACCTAAAGCAATTCGGCTTTTGAGTGCTGTCTCTGTAGCAACTGTATAACGTAGAGCAAATGAGGCAATCAACACGGTGCTTCTCTCTTGTACAGCCAAAGGGGCTCACAGCAGCTAGAAGACATGCAGCTAAAGTAATCTCTTCCGTATTTGTCACATTCATTCAAATAGCAATGTATTCTGTGTTGGCATTAGACATGCTTAAGCCCACTGAGATCAACTCTGAAATTAACTCCGAATGCCTTGTGCATTTGCTGGATTCCTTAAGGCATTTTGACTATTCCACTGGCTCTGCTGAGAACCTTTGGCTCTTCCACAACTGTCTCCCAAGAGAAGCTAACTGAACTGTTTTGCCATTAGAAGAACTTTGTAACCTTTAAGAAACCGCTGCCTGAGGTTGCTCATTTTCATCTTCCTCCCCATCCCTTTTAGCTTTTGTGTCTTGTCTTCTTGAGTGGAAACCTGAGAGCAGGGATTCATTTGCTTTTTGTTGATCTATAAGCAGCTCTGGGAGCCATTTTGACTGAGAGTAAAAATGCTTTAAATACATAAAATGACTGTCTACAAACTTTATACACACAGATGATCCCAATATATTTTGGTGCCTAAGGGAGAAGATTCAAAGAGTCTCCCAACCATATAAAGGTAAAGGTACCCCTGCCCGTACGGGCCAGTCTTGACAGACTCTAGGGTTGTGCGCCCATCTTACTCAAGAGGCCGGGGGCCAGCGCTGTCCGGAGACACTTCCGGGTCACGTGGCCAGCGTGACATCGCTGCTCTGGCGAGCCAGAGCCGCACACGGAAACGCTGTTTACCTTCCCGCTAGTAAGCAGTCCCTATTTATCTACTTGCACCCAGGGGTGCTTTCGAACTGCTAGGTTGGCAGGTGTTGGGACCGAACAACGGGAGCGCACCCCGCTGCAGGGATTCGAACCACCGACCTTCCGATCGGCAAGCTCTAGGCGCTGAGGCTTTTACCCACAGCACCACCCCCAACCATATACTGTAACCCTAAATAAATTGTACTCCCACAAAATATTCCATCTTACCCTGCCTAGACCTAGAGTCAGCTCTGTTACTTTTACTAGGGAAAAGAATGGAGCTCTGACATAAATAAAAAAATAAACCCAGTTTATATTAGGCTGCCAAGTGCTCCAGGTCACTGATTTCATCCTGTCAATTTCAAAACACCTCATAACCTTCAAACATTAATTAAAACTCAATTAATAATTGCTAATGAAACAAATGTTTTCCAAACATTTGCAAGTAGACTGTGAAAACCAAGCAACATCATCAATTGGGGGATGAAGGGAAAGAGAAAGGCTGTTGAAAAGTTAGTGGCCTGACACAGTTTTTGGAGAAATTCTAGTACAGAACAAGACAATGTTTACGTTACACTCTTCATGTGGAGGCTTATGTTCACAGTTCCTGCCCACATGATGAGATTATATTTTTCAACACAGCCATACATGATCAGAAATCCAAGGAAAGAGGGACATGAAAATTATCCTCTCCTTGGAAGTGGGAGGCAATCAGCTTCTGTTAGCAACCATGATTATGTTGCCAATTTGATAATTGGTCATCTGTACTTCCATTAATTTTTTTAAAAAGAATTCCAAGCAATCTTGAAGTATTCTCTGCTCAAGTATTTGCCACTTCTCTTGGTACACAGTTACTGCAAAGTCTTACAACGGGAGTGGGGCACCTTTCCAGCCCAAAGGCAGCATTCCCTTCTGGAGGAAACACTGCAGTGGTAGGCAGAGCCAGAGGCAAAAGCGATGGGAACTGCAAATGTGAATTTTAACTGTCTACGATAGGCTAGTTTCTACTCACAAACCCCTCTCCATCCAGACAAGCAAGAAGCATTATCAGAGGTTCAAGGGCACATTCCAGCCAGGCCAAAACACCCAAGCTTATGAAGCAGGGCTGGTGAGAGGTGTGGCTTAGGAGGGGGTGTGGCCTACAGAGAGAACCAAGGGCCAGGCAAAGAGACCTGGAGGGTTGCATTTGGCCCTGGACCTGAGGTTCTGCTTCGCTATTTTACAGCTTCATGTGCGAGCATCTCAAGCATACTGTATGGAAAGATACATAGACAATGATATAGAGCCAAGACCTGTCCAGCTGGTGCTGCTGATGAGGAGAGCTGGCCGGCCCATGCAGTGCATCACGTTTCCGCTCCTGGTGTCTAATTGTGTAAAGGCAGTTTTCTCAACATCACCTGGGAGGCTGGACTCTGCTCTGAGGAGAAACAGGATTCTGAAGACTAATCTTCAAGGAAGATGTTTGATCAGCAAAAGCACACGTGCCAAACCAAACATTATAGCTCCCAAAATCAGATTAATGGAAGCCATAAAGGTCAGCTCCATATTTAAAACAAAAAAAATTCCTTCCAGTAGCACCTTAAAGACCAACTAAGTTAGTTCTTGGTATGAGCTTTCGTGTGCATGCACACTTCTTCAGATACGTATTCTTCAGATTGGTATCTGAAGAAGTGTGCATGCACACGAAAGCTCATACCAAGAACTAACTTAGTTGGTCTTTAAGGTGCTACTGGAAGGAATTTTTTTTGTTTTGACTATGGCAGACCAACACGGCTACCCATCTGCAGCTCCATATTTAGGCAGAGATGTTGTCAATATTTATCCCTTCTAAAAGTTCCCTACTAAGCTCCTCAACCCATTAGTATTAAAACAAGCTGCCTTGGTACCAAATAAACAAAAAAGCATTGTTACTTACTCATACAGAGCATAGTTAAATTATGGAACTCATTCCCACAGCAGGCAGCAATGGCCAACTTAAAGGTAAAGGGACCCCTGACCGTTAGGTCCAGTTGCGGACGACTCTGGGGTTGCAGCGCTCATCTCGCTCTATAGGCCGAGGGAGCCAGCGTTTGTCCACAGACAGCTTCCGGGTCATGTGGCCAGCATGACTAAGCCGCTTCTGGTGAACAAGAGCAGTGCACGGAAATGCCATTTACCTATTTCTCTACTTGCACTTGGACGTGCTTTCAAACTGCTAGGTGGGCAGGAGCTGGGACTGAACAACGGGAGCTCAACCTGTCACAGGGATTTGAACCACTGACCTTCTGATCAGCCAGCCCTAGGCTCTGTGCTTTAGACCATAGCCCCACCCACGTCCCATTGATGGCCAACTTAGAAGGCTTTAAAAGAGGAGTTTGGCATATTAATGGAGGAAAAGGTCATCCATGGCTACCAGCCACAATGGCTATGCTCTGCCTCTATAGTTTGGTGTCAGTAATGCTTTTGTATACTAGTTGCTGGAAACCACAGGAAGGCAGTGGGATCTTGTGCTCAGGTTCTGTTTGAGGTTTGCCCACAAGCATCTAGTTGGCCACTCTGAGAACAGGATGCTGGACTAGATGAGCCACTGGCCTGATCCAGAAGGCTCTTCCTGTGTTCTTAAGCACGCCAGTTCCAAACTATGTAGGAGTGTATACGACAGCACATTTTAACTTACACAAGTTGGCCTTTAAATGGAGGATATTCTTTGGCTAGTTTCATGAACAACTTGTGCTGATCGATCAATGGCGTTTCCTTGAAGAAAGAAGCTGGCTTGTCATAGAGGGTTGTCGCTCTGCAACGCAAAGGGGCCCAGGAGTCAAAACAATAAAGATAAAAATCAGATACTATACTTGATCTTAGCCAAAAGGACAATAATATTACTTATATATCTATATAATAATGTATGGAAATGTAATTATGCTATATTTAGCATATTTTATCTTTTTTGCTTATTGTCTTTTTTATGTTTTGCTTTCTTTCTTTGTTTTTCTCTTCACTTTATTTCTTCCAACTGAAATTATCTTAATAAAATATTACTATATATAAAAAAATCAGTGAATGTAAAAAGGTACTATAGAAGTGCCCTGGAAATATTTTTACACAACATTAAGGCAGGAAAGCTATGGGTAGATGTTATGTTAGAGAAGAGAAAGGGTACATGTGGTGAGAGCACTTGAGGCTTCATCCATGCTTGATATTCACACACTGGGCATCATATCTGAGTAGGCTAATGCAGCTAGGACCGCGAAGCACTTTGGGCTAAACCTCTGTAGGCCCCTCAGTAAACCTAACATTCAAAGTGCTGGAGGACGTGACCCTGCTCTCCCATTTGCTCTTATGATATGCATACTTTCATATGCTGTTTTCCAATACAAGAAGGTTCAAAGCAATTTGCAAAGACAAAAAAATACCAATATTAACAATATATTAACAATATTATATATAAGTTACATTTTAGTTAATTGTTAATATTAACAATATTGTTAATATTCCACTGGCTCTGCTGGATATTTCTATATGGTCTAGTAAAGGTCCTTGCAACACATACAACTCATTTGGTAGAGCCAATTGTGAGCCACTCATTTACCTGATGTTACAGTTCACCAGAAGATCCTCTTTCATTGAGTTAGTCACACAAATGTTATAGTCAGACAGACGCCCAAAGAATTCTTCATACCTGAAATAAATTGAATGCCCATCAGTTACTAAATACTGGTTCTACTAACCCATCTCAGATGCTTTCATGGGAATATAAGTTTCTTCCCTGGTTGCAATGCCTTTTTAAAAAAATAAAGCAAAACCATATTTTCCTTCATTTCTCAAATCCATTTAAACCACAAAAATGCAATATATGTTCATATATTTCCCATACACAATTCCTCATAACCTGGGAATTCAGTGGTCTCACACACTAAAAAAAACCCTGAGAATAACTTCAAACCTAAAAAGTTGCCCACCACATAGCATCATGGCTCAACTCCATCTCAAAACAGGGATAACCATTTTCAGCAGCTTTTATGCTATTACCCTATGAATAACTACTCAGAAGTAAACTCCACTGAGAGAACTGGATCCAGACTATATTAACTGCATGAAATTCCCACTGAAATAATTGAGATTTAAGTCTTGCTGTGGCCTGAAGTTTTCACATTGATTTCAATGGAACCCATGTTCAATTAACTTAGTCCAGATGCAGCCCACTGCATATAAGATGGCAGCCATAGGCTTGACTAGCTTTACCTGGAGCGTGGCCCACATTTGTTATCACAAGAGATACACACCAATAATTTTATCCACATGCTATGTAAGCCAGCGACTATTCTAGTATGTGACTAATAAAATCAAAATCAATATGGTAACATGTTCAAATATAGGAAACTTTTCAGAAGTTTACCTAAATACAGTACAGGACAACTGCATCTTAAGCAGGGGTTTGGTTCAAAGGGTTCTACGTATACACAAAAACAGTGTATATCCAAACTCTTGGAGCCACCCCTGTGGCTAGCATGGGAGAGAGCGAATCTCCAATACTCCCAGAGTTCGCATGCTGAGCTAGTCTTGCCCAGCAAGCAAGGTGGAGAGCTTACCAAGCTCTTTTCATGCCAGGTAACCCAAGTGGATCTGGCACAAGAAGAGCTTTTAAGCTCTCTGACTTGCTTGGATTTAACTTGTGCATTTTCAACCAGTCTGCCTTCAACCACGTACAGTATATGGCTGCCGTTAACCGCGTGTAAGATGTGATTGTACTGTATTCACCTTCAGCAATGCACTGTATGAGGCCAGTTGCTAATGGATATACAAATATTTCATCAAGTTTCTAGCAGTTCTGAAATACTCACAAAGGAGCATTACGAGGGAGTGTGGTGCAGTGGCTACTGTCAGACGAAGAAGATCTCACTCTGCCATGGTTCAAATGTATTGAAGTCACCTTGTGCCAATCACCAAATCTCAGTCCAAACTGCCTCCCAGGGTGGTTATACAGATAAAATTGGGGGGGGGGATGGGGCAATATAGGACACTGTTCATAGGCCCTTTAAAAAGCACATGGGTTCAAAACCATCTTCTGTTGGGTTTCAAAACCATTATATTGACTCATAAGGAAGGAGATGGCTATTTTTAAACCTACATAAATACACACGAGTGTGCAAATACACACACATATATAAAAAAATGAATAATCCCCATGGTTCACTGACGACTTGGCCAACGGTGTCTAATAAAATTTAAACAGCTGTTGTACAAACCACTTAGCAATCCGGACAATAGGGTGCCTCTTTCCATGTGTGAGGCTCATTATGGTATAGCCATAGTTGTGCCAATCGATGATGAGCTTACTGCTTCTTAGAAGACAAGCCACCCAGGTAACAGCTATGCTGGGCAGACCTGGAGGATTCTGGTCATAAAAATGAAGAGAAAGAGAGCCTGTTTCAGAGAGCAAGAGACAGTACAATACAAGAGAATAAGAGCTCTTGCTTTCTTCCTCTGACTGGGCCTTTAACTCCTATCCAGAAAGCCACATCTCTCTTCCCCTACCCTTCATATATTTCCTCATAAGTCTCATTCTCCCCAAAGCCTTTATCTCAGTGCCATAGGTCATATCAACACCACACATTTTAAGCACATGGCATCCCCCTAAGAATCTTGAAAACTGTAGTTTAACACCCACAGAGATTGAATTATCAGACCCTTTAACAAATTACAGTTCCCAAGATTCTTTAGGATGTTTGGGTGCTAAGTCTCAGGTGAGCACCTTCTCTCAGTCCCATGAACATCAAAAGCATATTGTGGAATTCCCTCCCAAGAAAGGTTAGGCTGGCTGCTTCATTGTTATCCTTCTGCTGGCAGGCTAAGACCAAAAGACCCATATAGTCCAGCAACCTGTTCTTACAGTATTCACCATCACCTAATGATGTTTGCTTGTGATTATATAATAACAGGCAGCTACCCAAATTAAAAAGTTAAGGCAAAAACATAAGAATCAGCTCTAAAAACAAACCTTGGACTACTGCAGACAAAGCATATGTGTATCGATATTCCAAATATAGCATTCAAATAAAACACACTTTAAATAAAACATTTCCCAACTGCCACTGCTTTAAAAGTGGTATGTTTTAAACAGACCTAGAAGACACAAATACTGTATATAGTTCTAAATATAGTATATATATATATATATATATATAGTATATATATAATACTGTATATAGTTCTAAATAAGACACAAATACTGTATATAGTTCTGGCGCATATGTACCTGGAGAAGTACATAGTTTGGTTTAGCTATCCTCAGCATTGTATACAATAGTTGGATGCTCTGTAAAATGACTTTTGCGATATACTGGAACATCTTTGGCCCAACTACAAGAGGAAATAAACAGTCATCAGAGTTGCAACACACATAATAAAACACATAAAGCTGTTTACAATAAGTTCATTATAAATACCAATAACAAACATTAAACACAAGTTACACAATATGTTTAAAATATAAAATAGCAAAAAAAGCAGTTTTTTTCTATCAAAGGAGCCTTGATTTAAAAACTGGTGCATCCTTTAAAAAAAAAAAAAAAACCTCCAAATACTGCAATGTTCACCATACCTTGCCAAATTTTGAGCTCAGAGATATGAACAATCTGTATGTTTCCATTACGTATAATCTCGCTATGTGGCTTTGTGCCTGAGAGAAAAGTAAACAATTAAGAAAATCCATCCAGCACATACATAAACAGAACAGAATGTGAAAGCAAATTAAGTGGGAACAGCAAATATGAATTCAGTATATAAGCCAGCAATGTGGGTGTTCTGGGGGCAAAAACCTATACACATATTAGGGTAACTTAGTGTATACCTATGGCAGTTTAAAAGGACACCCACTGCTGAAGGAGTGGGGAACCTGTAGGCCTTCAGATGACCAGCTCTAAATGGTTGCATCTGAGCATATGAAGAGTGCCCCTTCTTTCCCAAGCACTTAAACTCTCTCACATACCTGGAACATGGGTTAGCATAATAATAATAATAATAATAATAATAATAATAATATGCATGGCTGGCTACATTAATAGCATTCTGTTAATAACAACAACAACACTGCTGTGCAAGAGTGCATCTGAGTATATGCAGAGTACCTTTCACAACGCTCAAACTCCCTCACATCTCTGCAATGAGGGTTTGCAAGGAAGCAAGATCCCCGGCTGCATACCTTAGCGGTATTCTGTTAAAAATAACAATGCAGTGCAAGAGTGCCTCTGAGCATATGCAGAGTGCCTTTCATCGAACCAAAGGAAAGCGCAAAAGCCCTCGGACATCTTTTGGAACGAGGGGTTGCAGCAAGGCAGCAGGAGGCGTGGCTTCCAGGCTGGAAAAAGCCCCAGCACCTCGGACTCACCCGGGTACCCGATAAAGTCGACGCGGCGGCCGCGGCGGGCCAGCGATAGGGCGTGGTACTGCATGCGGGGGCTGCGGCCCAGGTCGCCCAGCACCACCACCGCCACGCGGTCCTCGGAACCAGCAGGCCGCTGCCGTTGCCATAGTAACAGGAGAAGCAGAAGCAGCGTTAACGTCGCCGACCCGCAAAGCGTCAGCCAAAGGAGGGCCGCCATCTTGTGGGAGATCGAGTGGGAGGGCTAGAGCGCCTTCCGCTGAATCTGACCAAGGAAGTAGTGCCTGCATTATGTAGGTGGGGGATCATTGCCGAGATAGACCGCTTTCAGAACGGTAGCCATCTTGGATCCAAAACGAGGCTGGACGGGCGAGATTCTTCTCTGCTTCCCTGTGCGGATGAATCATAGCATTGTAGAATTCGAAGGGATCGCATGGGTCATTTAGCCAACCCATGCAAGGAAATTAAAATATGCCAAGAGAACTACGTAATATGTAATGCATGCAGGTTATGACAAGAGAAGCACAAAGTTCAGTCTTGAAGTTGTCTATTTGCAACTCGCGACTCGGTTGACCCTCTCTCACGGAAAGTGTGGGTGATGCGAGTGGTGGGGCCCAGTGAGCTAGTCCTTGCCTCAAACCACCACGGAAGCCCACTGTTACCAATAATAATTGCTTACGAACTTATTAGACTTCTAACCTTTCCTACAAGGAACTCAAGGTAGCTTCTCCCCATTTTTATCCTCACAACCAGTGCTTTTTTTCTTTAAAAAAATGTTTAGGGGTACGTACTCTCGTGTTTAGGGACACGGGTGGCGCTGTGGTCTAAACCACTGAGCATCTTGGGCTTGCCGATCGGAAGGAAAGCAGTTCGAATCCCCGCGACGGGGTGAGCTCCCGTTGCTCAGTCCCTGATCCTGCCAACCTAGCAATTCGAAAGCACATCAAGTGCAAGTATATAAATAGATACCACTCCGGCAGGAAGGTAAACGGCGTTTCCGTGCACTGCTCTGGTTCTCCAGAAGCGGCTTAGTCATGCAGGCCACATGACCCGGAAAAACTGTCTGCGGACAAACGCCGGCTCCCTCGGCCAGTAAAGTGAGATGAGCGCCGCAACCCCAGAGTAGTTCGCGACTGGACTTAACTGTCAGGGGTCCTTTACCTTTTTACTCTCATTTTCCTACCCATATGAAATACTGTTCCTCAATGAGGCCAAACTTAGATTAACATAATGTTTAGGGGTATGCATACCCCTGCGTCCAGTCTCCACCCCCCCAGAAAAAAAGCAATGCTCACAACAACCCTGCGAGGTAGGTTATACTCTGAGTGTGTTCCCAGGTTGCAGCTGGAATGCCAGGAGAAGGAGGAGGAAGGCAGTGGGCAAATGCACTAGCAAGCAGATGGACCTAAGCAGCCCCCAGGAGATGTTCAGCAAGCTCTCCACAGTTATCTCCCCTTCTTCCTAGAGGCCACAGGAGAGAAGGCTGGAGACAGGTGGATGGTCCAGAAGCTGGCCTACTCCAAGGATGCTGCAGATAACATCCCGAAACCCTACAGGCTGCACACATGGATGCTGATTTTACCTCCAGAGCTGGTGGACCATTGCTCTAATGGAGAAGTTAACAAAAGATGCCCAAATCCTACACTATCCAAAAAGGAACAACAACTTTTCAAATGTTTTGCATCCATTTACTGAATACATTAAGATAAAAGGACCATGACTCGCAACCACCCACCTCTCATGGGCTGCTGTGCACAAACATTATTGAATAGTAATGTATTTGTGAAGGACAATTGTTAGGAATTACCGTATTTTTCACTCTATAAGACGCACCAGACCACAAGACGCACCTAGTTTTTGGAGGAGGAAAACAAGAAAAAAAATATTCTGAATCTCAGAAGCCAGAACAGCAAGAGGGATCGCTGTGCAGTGAAAGCAGCAATCCCTCTTGCTGTTCTGGCTTCTGGGATAGCTGCGCAGCCTGCATTCGCTCCATAAGACGCACACACATTTCCCCTTACATTTTAGGAGGGGAAAAGTGAGTCTTATAGAGCAAAAAATATGGTATAATGCTGTTTTTTGAATACTAGCACTCTCTCCTCCCTTCTCACTGCCTTGCTTTCTTTTCTTTAACCCACTTGCTTTGTTGTTATTGCTTTTTGTGTATTATAAAATGAGAATAAAAACAATCACCCCGCCAAAATTGGAATTGGAATCAAGGGTCACCAGCTGGACTCATCCAAGGCTTTGCCACCTGATGGTTCTATTCCCAGCTCAGCTGGATAAATGCTTGCACAGTCACAATTGCTTGCAAAAGGGTGTTTTGTTAAGGGCATGAATAAGGAGGGGACGACAACAATGCACCAATTTAACCTCGAAATGTTAATACAACATTTAAAGGGCATCTCCCCTTTAATTTTATGCCAAGAGTTAGCAGAGCATGGTGATGGCAGGGGAAATCACACCTGCTGAAAACACTCAAATTGCCAATGATCAAGATGGCAACAGAGATAGTTGGGAGACAAGCTCTTCATTGTACTTACAGAAAATCTTTTTTAAGAATTGCTTGATTCTTTAGTGAGGAAGTTGGCAGAGGGGAGAGGGGTTTTTTTGGCATGACTTCTACAAGGCAACAGGATAAGACTTACAACTTTGTAAAAGTTTACAACCATGCCATAAAGAGTTTTTAGAACACTTTCCCTTGTTCTTTTGCTGCTTGATATCCAATACCCTTTTAAATGTGTGTTTGTTTTGGTTCATATTTTTATTACGTGTTTTATGTTTTTTACATTGTGATTTTACGTTGTGAACTGCCCTGAGATCTACAGGTATCCAAGATTGTATACAAATTTCTGGTTTGCAGCCTGTGTTTCCAGTTAGGGCTTATCCACACTTATCTTTTGATCCACTCTTTCCAGGCACCTCTCCACACTTTAAAGCTCCATGTCCAAGTGTTTTTCTTTCTTCCTTTTCTTTTTCTTTCCCCCCAGATCTTTCCCCATGAAAAGCTGCTCTTTTAACACTCAATCAGAGCAAACATTGATTCGGGTTTTCTGCAGATTGCCATTTCCTCCGAATCAGCTTTAAAGAGTGAGTTTTTGTGGGGAAAGATCCAGGGCAAAAGAAGAAAAAAAGGGCACTCAGAGGTTTAAAGTATGGACTGTGTCTGGAAAGAGCAGAGGAAAGGTTAATGTGGATAAGTCTTTAAACTCTGCAGGAAAACTAGACAGAGAGAAAACAACCAAAGGAGTAATGCCAAGATTCAACTCTGCTCATTAAATTGTAAAACTGGGACCTGGAGCTTTAAGTCCCTGGGGATCTCCCATCTCACAGAGCATGAATCACCACAAAGGAATAGGCAGACAAGACGTTCACCCATTTATCTGTTAGAAAAGGATCCCCTTTATCACATACACAGCCCAAAAAGACAACGACAAGAATCCACCAACAGTATACGAATCAATATGGCTAACCTGATTCAAAAACACCCACCCACCCCACTCACACATGAAAACAAAGTTCACCACAACCAATTACAAGCAACACAAGCAAATAGCAAAGAGAATCTGCACAAACGATGCTAACACAAAACCCCACACATATATTAAGCAAAATAGAAACATCGCCTCCTGACCCCACCCCCACTCGCCTTTCCCCCTCCACCTCTTCCCCCCTGATACGGAAGGAGGAAGGGGGGGGCAACCATCCTCCCCTCCATCGCTACCTGAAGGGGCCCGAGGCGATGACCTCGACAGTGCCCAGCCCTTCCTAGAACCCTCAGCCCCCACATCATTACACAAGCACCACACTATACCCCTGCCTTGCTAATAAAAGGCTCTCTTTCCTATCTCTATACGGGCGAAATAAGCCCCGATCTCTTCCTGTGCCTTCCTCTCGCCCTATTCCTAATGTGAGTTGACCGTATCATACTGCGTCCCCATTCACTATACTGAGCTCCGCTTTAGCCAATCACAGCCATGCATTCGCCCTGCAGAAGCGAGCTCAGGGAGCTACTGCACGCCTCATTTCACTCCTGACAAGCTGCTGACGGCCCCCCACTGCGAGAACAATGGATCCGAAACCAGAGACCTTGTAAAACTGTCAAAATCCTGTTACAATGTATCCATTCTTGCCACAATATATCCGTTCTGTTTCCGATCTCGGCCAACGGTACAGAATGGGTCGGAAAGCATAGAAACCTTTGGAAATTGATATAAAATCAACCGTAACTCCGATTTCTTTGCTCTTGGTGTCATTCTACTCAGCTCCCTTTGGACTCCATGATGTGACCCCTACCTCCATAATCCCCGTAGCGACAGGACACGTACACAGGAACTTCTTAATCCTGTCAGATCGTTTCGCCTAACCCTTCCTCCGGGCAATATTAGGTGGCAGACGATGCATATCTCTGGCCCATTGTCTTGCCACCACCGGTACTCAATAAATGTTTACCTATGTATATACCTCACTCTGCATATTCCCCCTCCCTTATCTCAAATGTTAATTAATGTAACCCCACCTTTCCTAAATATATTCATGACGTGTGAAATATATTCATGATGTAACCCGTGAAACCCAACCTTCCCATAATGTATTCATGACGTTTCGTGCACTGTATTCTGGGAGTCGGAGGGAACTTTTAAAAGTTTATGTCGCCCCATTCTCGGGGTTCAATCTCGTCTTGAACCTGTTGCGCAATAAACTCGGATCTCCGCATCTTGCTCCTGTTTCCGGCTGAGCTTATTTTCTCCGCTAGGACCCGCGGACTCCGTCCGACGAACCGGGTGTCAGGGCAACTCCGTACCCGGGATTTTTCCGTAACATTTTTGGCGCCCAAGCAGGGACGAGCGGTTCTCCCGTGTTGCTGACCGGGGGCCCCGGAATCTTCTGCCGGCTCCGGGCCATTTTGCCCGGGAAGACCAACTGGACCCCCGGCCATCTTCCGGGCGGTAATCAAACGTCCCAGGAGTTCAGCCGGGGAGCAAAGGGACATCCAGCCGGCTTCTTCGATCCCGGGATCTACACGGAAGACGCGTGAGTATAGGAAACCCAGTGCACTGGTGGAAAAGGGGGGTGGAAGTCTCCTGGCAACTGAATTCTCTGCCCTCCTCTATCGCTCTTTCTCGCCTGTCCCTTGGTCCAAGTGCTGAGAGAGACCGTGGACTGCCGCTCGGCCCGAACGGGGGGCTCTGAGCTCTATCTCTTTCTCTCAAATTCTCCAGTCAGCCGCACCAACCGAGAGTCCGAAAATAAGACGGAGAGACCCGGCTTGAAAAGACAGCCGACTCTCCGCAATGGACATCTCAGTTGAAAGCAAGGGGTTGGAGTTCTTCTTCCGAACTTCCCGAGCGCCCTTACGGAGGGGGCAGGAAGGGGTCTTGCTTTCCTATCAATTAATCCCAGCCGCACCGGTCGGGCCACGTAACACGTGTATCGTGCGTGAGCCCGCTTCCGATAGCAAGGGGGATTTTCCGTCCGAAACTCTATCAAGGGATCACCCGATCTGGCACCGCACGGCGCGGGCGTTCAGTAGGGTCCCTCTTCCGAGATTTGACGATAGGTAGGAGGTTGCCAGGAGGGTTAGTCCGAGAAGAGTTGGGTGGGACTTGGCAGAGTGGAGAGGAACCCCTAAGAAATTGAAAGGTAGGAAAGGAAGGAATAAGAAATAGGCAAGAAGAGCTCTCTAAAGGAACCTGCTAGGAAGTTGCTAAGCAGCGAAACCTTCCCCAAAGCCCTATATCCCTAACGATCCCTCTCCCTTCTCTTTACCTAGACACGCGTGAATAAAATGGGTACCCAAGCTTCCAAACATGAGCGGGCTCACTCCGGGAGGAAGGCTTCTAGGAAGCCATCCGAGTCCCAGAGAGACCCCGACTCCCCTCTTGAGTTCGTCATCTCTTATTGGAAATCTATTCCCGGGCACAAATTGCTATCGAGACAGAAGTTAGAAGACCTCTGTACACACACCTGGCCCGCTGGAACTGCCTCCGCAAAACCGGAGTTACGGTGGCCAAAAGGGGGCTCTTTTAATGAAGAACGCCTACAATACCTTAGGAAGTACTTGATGGAAGAAAAACCCCGTCAATTAGAATACCTAGCCACCTTTGAGACGGTCAGAGGACTGCTCCAGGCCACCAAAAGAGCCACGACCTACCAACTACCTATCTTAAATCATGGAAGGTCGCCTCCGCCCCCCCCATACGAAGGACACCCAGGAGACGACTCCATGGAACAAGAGCTCATTCCATTCTACTATAGGCCAACTATTCCACCCGCCCCAAGGGAGAACTCAGATAGCGATGGAGACGTAGAAGAACAAGGGGCGCGGGGGGGCGCGAGCCCGCGGTTAACCAGGCAGCGAGCTAGAGAAATACAAAACGCCACCTTAGAAAGCTCTAACCTCCTGACCCTGAGACAGCGAGCCAAAGAAATACTAGAGGCCACCTCAGAATACTCTAGCCTCCTTAAAAAATCAAAAGAGAACCCTGAGAAATCTCAAGAGACCCCAGGGACATCCAAGCAGGCGGACTCAAATCAGGCAGACTCCGCAGCTGTCCAGATGCCCTTAAGGGCCCTGCCGATCCCACCCCTGCAACCAGACGGACCCCCTCGGATGGTGTATACCCATCAGCCATTCTATACGGCTGACCTGGTAAATTGGTCAAATCAAATGCCATCCTTAAGAGACAACCCGGACAAATGCCATCGTCAGGTCAGCGCTATTTTTTCGACCCATAAACCGACCTGGCCAGACGTTCACGTTCTCCTAAACGCCCTCTTCAATGAGGCCGAGAAGGCAGATATTCTGGCAAAGGCCGGAGAGGCAATTGAACTCCCCAACTACCAGGCGGGACGCCCAGAAGGGTTAGAACCACTTACGGCTCAATGCCTGCGCACCGAGCCGACTTGGGATTACAATACCACCAATGGCATCTGGTGTCTGAACCTGTTCAAACGGGCAATCCTAGATGGCATTAAGGCCGCTGGACAACGTACCGTCAACTGGACGAAGGTCCAGACCGTGTTACAAGGGGCAAGCGAACACCCATCTGATTACTATACCAGGCTGGTCTCAGCCATCAAGACCTGGGGGGGAATCGATCCTGAAAACCCCCAACATGAAGTCATAGTCAAAGGCTTCTTTAAGGACCAAGCCTGCCCTGATATAAGAAAGGCCCTGAACTTACAAATAGGGTATGATGGCAAAAGTATTAGTGAAATCCTCTCCATCGCCAAATCCGTCTACAATTCACGGGATGAGAGGAAGAAAAAGGATCCTAAACTTGAAACCGAACAGATTCTTGCCCTGAGTATGGACTTAAACTCCAGCAGGGGCAGGGGCTTTAGCCGAGGAAAGGGAATCCGAGGAGGAGGACCTCCCCATTCCCATAGATCATGGGGACCAGCCACCGGAGCCTGTTATTACTGTCAGGAAGAGGGACATATAAGAAGATTCTGCCCCTACCTCAATAATATGGCTTATGGAGCGACGCATCCAAATGCGACTTACGGATACGGGAACCAACCACACATCATCCATACCCCTCAACCAGCCCCTGCCCCATATAAACCTCAACCGCCTCCAAATGCATCTACCCAGAACCAAAGACCTTTACCGGGACCAAGGACCCAGATGCCTGCTATAACTCCATCCACCCACCCGTGGACCAACGCCACGGCACCTCCCTTGCACCCACCTAACCAACCCCCTCCTGACGACCAAGAAACCTATTGACAATTAGAAGGGGATCCCGACCAAACCCGAACCATCTGTCCGGTCCTAACATTATCCTCGGAGTTACCCACGACTGGAGAGGGGCAGAATACCTAGAGGGTTGGTACCATCCAGCACATCCCTCACGCTCCCCCACGTGGGATAACGTTGGACCTTTGCGATGTGGGGGCATAGCCAAAGACAGGCGCCTCCTAAATACCACCGACCCCCTTCATCCACTCGGCACGGCACCACGGAAACTCGGCGCTAACCCTTCCTTCCCGGGAGAAGATCTCCTTTCCTCCTGGGAACAGAACTCTTATATTAAACTCCTCGGTCAGGTGGCTAAAGAGGCACCCTACCCTGAATGCTGGATTTGCGCCCATGCGCCCAGCCACCTTCAACAGAGCCTTCCCCTCGTTCCCGTCCCAGTCACCATAGAACAATTCCGGTCAGGGGACGTCGCCTCCTGGAACCTGACTGCGTTGAACTTGACCCACCAATACCTTTACCTCACTGGCCCGACAAAGGGTCCACTTTGCCGCACCTTCACCGGGGAAGGGACCTTCATCGGCTCCAGTACCTGTACGTCCAACTTAGAACTTTTATCCACCGGCCATGTCACCATCACGGACATGACGGGATCCCGGACCTTTCCAAACCTCACCCTCGCTTGGGCCACTGTCATCGGCCACCCTCCAACCTGGCAGCCTCAACCCGCCGACGCCATGCTACTGCAAGCCTTCGCCTCAGGGAGAATGGAGTCGTATCTCAGCGGCTTGTTTTGGGTATGCGGTCATCGCGCATATACCTGGGTGAGCCCCCATATGTCCGGATCCTGCTTCGTCGGGTACATCGTTCCCGGCATAAGAGTAGTACCACATCTACCCCCTGGGAGACAGAGAAATAAAAGGGAAGAAAAGCAACTGTCTGACCTATCCGATGTTGCTGCAAACGGGGAGACCGTGGGTCGAGCACTCTTCCCTGCCTACGGGGCAGGATCCAACCACGTCGACATCCTTCGGCTTACCGACATCCTCCTCAAATTCATGCAGGAGGCAACTGAGATCACGGACTCCCTGATGTCGGAACTGTCCGAGGTGAGACAGCTAAGCTTACAGACGAGAATCGCTACGGACTTTCTGTTGTCCAGCCAAGGAGGAACGTGCGCCTTAATAGGTACCGAGTGCTGCACATACGTAACTGACCAAACTTTAAACATTACTGGACATTTGAATAACATCCACGAGTTAGCAGGGAGGCTGTGCTGGTCCCAGGGGGGATAAGGTACTATTACCGTAGCCCAAGATCAGTCCAGAGTCTCTAGCAGGGTAGACGATCACTAGATGAGACGCGAGGTCCGAGACAGGGAGCCGGGCGGGGTAACAGGAACGATGGTAGGGCAGAAGCAGGAGTCCAGGCGAGGAACAGGAACACTGGTAGGGCAGAAGCAGGAGTCCAGGCGAGGAACAGGAACACTGGTAGGGCAGAAGCAGGAAGCCAGGCGAGGAACAGGAACACCGGAGAGTCAGAAACAGGAAGCCGGGCGAGGTACAGGCACACTGGGAGTGCAGATCAAGGACTGGGTAAAGCAGGTACTCCACAACGACGTTGCTCCCGCAACCTGGGACTGGGCTGCCTGACCTTTATCTTCTTCTAAGGCCGGGGGCGGTCCCGGCCCCCAGAAGCCCCGCCTCTCTTGGCCTTAAGGCGAGCACTCCTCCTGGGAGACACCAGTTCCCTTCGCCTCTCTGCCCTAAGCCTCTGCAGTTCAGGAGAGGCCGAAGGGTTACTGGGCCCCGGGGAAGGCTCACCTGTAGCCACTGAGTCTTCCAGCACCTCTGGGGCCAGAATGGTTTCACCTGGTGCTTGTTCTTGAGTTTCCTCAGCATCTAGGCCTTGCCCCAGTTCAGCCGGCCCTGGAGGCGGGGACTCCTGTGCCGGCTGGGATTCCTCCGGATCGCTCTCAGACTCGGAATCCCAGGCCATCACACCATCCCCCCTCCCAGGCCCCCCCCTCACTTGAGGGTCCGGACCCGGCTTGCCGGGGTACGCCGCATGAAACTCTCGGATGCAGGCAGGCGCGTGGACGTTGGCCGCTGGTTCCCAGGAACGGTCCTCTGGCCCATACCCCTTCCAGTCTATGAGGTACTGCAGCTTCCCCTTGCGGAATCGAGAGTCCAGAATGCATTCAACCTCATACTCAGGTTCCCCCCGAACTATAACTGGCTGCGGTCTGGGACGGTTCGGGTGGAACTCGTCGGGTGGGGCCACTGGACTCAGAAGGGACCTGTGGAAGACCGGGTGAACCTTCAGAGTTGCAGGCAACTGGAGACGGAATGCTACAGGCGAGACCTGGTCCACGATAGGAAACGGGCCGGTGAAACGGGCGTCCAGCTTCCGCGAAGGTCGAGAGGGGTGGAGGTGGCGAGTAGAGAGCCATACCAGGTCACCGACGTGGAGTTCCGGCCCCACCTGGTGGTGGCGGTCGGCCTGGGCCTTGTACGCCTCCTTGGCCTGACGCAGTTGTTCCATCAAGAGCTGTTGCTGGGACTGGAGCTCCTGAAGCCACTCCGTCACCGCAGGAACCGCGGATGCTGGCAGCACATCCAGAAACAGCCGTGGATGATACCCATAACTGGCCTGGAACGGGGTCTGCTGGGTGGACGCATTCACCGCGTTGTTGTAGGCGAACTCCGCCAATGCTAGGTGGTCGACCCAGTCATCCTGCTGGTAGCTGCAGTAACACCGAAGGTACTGCTCCAGCACCGCGTTCGCCCGTTCCGTCTGGCCATCGGTCTGTGGGTGGTAGGCTGATGAGAGACAGACCTCCGTCCCGAGGGTCTGGTGCAATGCTTGCCAGAACCGGGATGTGAACTGAACGCCCCGGTCAGACACCACACGCTCAGGTAGGCCATGCAGGCGGAAGACATGCTGAAGGTACAGCTGAGCGGTGTCCTTGGCTGTGGGTACAGATGGGCAGGGGGCACAGTGCACCATCTTAGTGAAATGGTCGGAGAAAACTAGAAGGCAGGTACAGCCACGAGACGGGGGTAAGTCCACTACAAAGTCCAGTGAAACCGTGTGCCAAGGACGTGGTGGAACTGGCAATGGCTGAAGCAGGCCGGGGGGTCGCCCGGTAGGGCCCTTGGCCCGCCGACAGACATCACAACCAGCGACGTAGCGAGCCACGTCAGCCTTCAGACGGGGCCACCAAAACTCACGGCTTACCAGATGGGTGGTCCGATACCGCCCAAAGTGCCCCGCTGCTGGAGCATCATGGGTCATCCGGAGAACCTCAGCCCGCAGTGGCCCTGGCGGGATGTACAGGCGACCGTGGTGCAGCAGAAGGCCCTGATGCAAGACCAGCCCCGGATACTGAGGGCATGATCCTTCGGCCAGTTCCCGGAGTCGTTCCTGGGCCCAAGCGTCGACCTGCTGCTGTTCCCGCACCCGAGCCTGCAGTGGCTCAGCCTCCTGGGTGGCCAGGAATGCAGCCGGTGGTAGGATCATGGTGGGTACTGCCTGCTGTACCGTGTCTGCATTGTCTTCAGGTTTCCGGGACAGGGCATCCGCCTTCTGGTTTTGGGAGCTAGGGATGTAGCGGATCCGAAACTGGAACCGGGAAAAGAACAACGCCCACTGGATCTGCCTTTGGTTCAGCTTGCGGGTGGTCTGGAGGTACTCCAGGTTCCGGTGGTCAGTTCTCACCTCCACCGGGTGTCGTGCCCCCTCAAGATGGTGGCGCCAGACCTCAAAAGCCACCTTGATGGCCAGTAGTTCCCGCTCCCATACAGTATAGTTACGCTCCGCTGGCAGGAGCTGGCGGGAATAAAAGGCGCAGGGTAAGAGTGGCGCATCAGGTCCGTACTGCTGAGACAAGACGGCACCGAGAGCCGTACTGGAGGCGTCGGTCTCTACCACAAAAGGTCGAGAGGGATCAGGATGTTGTAAGATCGGCGCTCTCTGGAAACAGGCCTTCAACCCCTGAAACGCCTCCTCTGCCTCGCTGTCCCAGGAAAACGGTGTCTTGGGGCGCAGTAGCCGGGTCAATGGGGTTGTGCGACGAGCGTAACCCGCAATGAAGGTCCGGTAATAGTTGGTGAACCCCAGGAAACGCTGTAGGTCCTTGCGGTTCCGAGGTGCCGCCCATTCCCGAACCGCTGCCACCTTCCCAGGATCCATCTGCACCCCATCTGGAGAGAGTCGGTGACCAAGAAAGTCCACTGTCTGCTGATGGAACTCGCACTTGCTGAGCTTCGCATACAGGCGGTGCTCCCGCAAGCGCTGCAACACGGTCCGGACATGGCCCTCGTGGCGAGCCGGGTCACGGGAGAAAATCAAAATGTCATCCAAGTACACCACCACGTACTTGTCTAGCAAGTCCTGGAACACGTGGTTAATGTACCGTTGGAACACAGCGGGCGCGTTGCACAATCCGAAGGGCATAACCAGGTATTCGAACTGCCCGTACCGGGTCCCGAATGCTGTCTTCCACTCATCCCCGGCTCGGATCCTAATTAAATTGTAGGCCCCCCGGAGGTCAAGCTTGGTGAACATCTGCGCCCCTTGCACCCGCTCCAGCAACTCTGAAATAAGGGGCAAGGGGTACCGGTCCGGGATGGTAATTTTGTTCAGGGCCCGGTAATCATGGCAAAGACGAAGCTCCCCACATTTCTTCTTAACGAAGAGTACTGGCGCAGCGGTGGGCGAGGTAGAAGGCCTAATGAACCCACGCTCCAGGTTCTTGCGCAGGAAGTCCTGCAAAGCTTCGCGCTCTGGCTCTGTTAGAGAGTATAAGCGACTCACCGGCAGGGGCGCTCCGGGCTGGAGGTCTATGCCGCAGTCAAAAGACCGATGCGGCGGCAGCTGGTCTGCCCCCCGTTCCTCGAACACGTCTTGGTAGTCCCGGTACACGGCTGGGAGCGTGGGTACTGCCTCCTCAGTGGGTGCAGCCGCTAGCATCTCGGACAGAGCATGGGGACATGGGTCTGGGAAGTGCACAGTCCGATTAACCCAGTCAATCTGAACATTGTGAGCCTCCAACCAGTCCATTCCAAGCACCAGGGGGAACCGGGGCATGGAGGCAATGTCCAAAGTTTGCACCTCCCGGTGCTGCTGGAGACACAGGACCAAGGGCTGGGTCTCCCGAGTGACGGCACCTGAACGCAGGAGCCGTCCGTCAATTGCCTCCACCTGTACCGGTTCTGGCTTGTTCTGAAGTGGCACCTGATGATGAGCAGCAAAGGCAGCGTCCATATAGGAGCGGGTTGCCCCCGAATCTACCAGAGCGTGGGTAAGAATCCAGGGCCCACCTGGAGGGTAGAGACGCACTGGAACCATGAGATGTCGCAATTCCACTGGTGAGGGCCCCTCTTGCATGGATTGGGACCCCATGTTGCTAGGGCCTTCGGCTACCGAGGTTGGCAGTTTCCCTGCGACTGGCATCTTCTTGGGACAGGAACGGGCGTAATTTCCACTCCCACCGCAGTAAAGACACAGGTTTCCCTCCCGACGCCGCGTCTTCTCCGAGGGGGAGAGGCGAGGTCGCGCAGCCCCGAGCTGCGTTGGCTCGACTGGCAACTTGGCTGTGGGCGTGGACCTGCTGGGAAGGACTGGCGCCAGGAGCCGGGAGTGCTGGTGGTCCCGGGCCTGGCGACGGTCCTCCAACCGATCGTCTATCTGCAGGCTCCGCTGAATGAGGGCGTCCAGCGTGGTGGGACGATCCATCATGGCCAACTGGTCCAGTATCTCGTCCGACAGTCCCTCAAGATACTGGTCCCGTAGTGCAGAGTCATTCCAAGACAAGTCTTGTGCCAACAGCCGAAATTCTGTGGCGTAGGCGGCGGCTGTGGACTTGTCCTGTCTCAACTGACGAATCGCCCGATTGGCTTGGCTCTCCTTCAGAGGGTTGCCAAACACAGTCTCTAAGTGGTTACAAAATCCCACATAGTCCGTTAGCAAAGGAGAGTCTTGCTGGAGCAGTGGCAAAGCCCACTTGGCCGCCTGGTCCTTTAACAAACTGATCAGAAAGTGCACCTTGGTGCGGTCGTCAGGGAAGTTCCGGGCTCGCCCCTGAATATACAACTTGGCCTGGGCGAAGAACATGGGAAAACTGGCCAGGGTCCCATCAAATTTCTCTGGCAAGGCCACTGGGTACTTGCCTGGAGCTGGGGCGTCGGCCCCAGGATCTGGAAAGGCATCCAACCGCTGCTGAAGCGCCGCAACCACATCGTTTAGCTGCTGAACGGTGTGGGTCAAGGCCTGGTTCTCCTGGGCCAATGCCACCAGCGCCGCTGCCTGGTCAGCCATGGCCTCTTCCTGAACGCACCCCAACGAAGGGGGAGTGCGGGTGTGGCGGGAGCAAACTGTGCTGGTCCCAGGGGGGATAAGGTACTATTACCGTAGCCCAAGATCAGTCCAGAGTCTCTAGCAGGGTAGACGATCACTAGATGAGACGCGAGGTCCGAGACAGGGAGCCGGGCGGGGTAACAGGAACGATGGTAGGGCAGAAGCAGGAGTCCAGGCGAGGAACAGGAACACTGGTAGGGCAGAAGCAGGAGTCCAGGCGAGGAACAGGAACACTGGTAGGGCAGAAGCAGGAAGCCAGGCGAGGAACAGGAACACCGGAGAGTCAGAAACAGGAAGCCGGGCGAGGTACAGGCACACTGGGAGTGCAGATCAAGGACTGGGTAAAGCAGGTACTCCACAACGACGTTGCTCCCGCAACCTGGGACTGGGCTGCCTGACCTTTATCTTCTTCTAAGGCCGGGGGCGGTCCCGGCCCCCAGAAGCCCCGCCTCTCTTGGCCTTAAGGCGAGCACTCCTCCTGGGAGACACCAGTTCCCTTCGCCTCTCTGCCCTAAGCCTCTGCAGTTCAGGAGAGGCCGAAGGGTTACTGGGCCCCGGGGAAGGCTCACCTGTAGCCACTAAGTCTTCCAGCACCTCTGGGGCCAGAATGGTTTCACCTGGTGCTTGTTCTTGAGTTTCCTCAGCATCTAGGCCTTGCCCCAGTTCAGCCGGCCCTGGAGGCGGGGACTCCTGTGCCGGCTGGGATTCCTCCGGATCGCTCTCAGACTCGGAATCCCAGGCCATCACAGAGGCTAAATGAGATACAGCACGAGGGACTGTCTGACGTCGACTTGTGGGGATGGCTGCCCAAGCTGGGGTGGCTCCGACAATTGATCAAGGTCATATTGCTCACAATTCTCACTGTTGCCTTTTGCATCTCAGTACTCTGCTGTGCCATACACTGTGTCTCTCCTTGCTGCTCTCTTCTCCGCTTCCCTGCTCAATCCGCTCCTCTTTCCTTTCGAGCCTATTCCCGCTCCCACCACGCTCCTGTCTTCCCTGAATATGTACAAATGAGACATCTGGGAGAAGGGGAGTATGAAATCACAGGGGTATAGGGTGCGGAGAAAGGATTTGCAAGTTCCTACAGAACTTTAATGCAAATCTATCTCCGAATGGGGGACTGATACGGAAGGAGGAAGGGGGGGGCAACCATCCTCCCCTCCATCGCTACCTGAAGGGGCCCGAGGCGATGACCTCGACAGTGCCCAGCCCTTCCTAGAACCCTCAGCCCCCACATCGTTACACAAGCACCACACTATACCCCTGCCTTGCTAATAAAAGGCTCTCTTTCCTATCTCTATACGGGCGAAATAAGCCCCGATCTCTTCCTGTGCCTTCCTCTCGCCCTATTCCTAATGTGAGTTGACCGTATCATACTGCGTCCCCATTCACTATACTGAGCTCCGCTTTAGCCAATCACAGCCATGCATTCGCCCTGCAGAAGCGAGCTCAGGGAGCTACTGCACGCCTCATTTCACTCCTGACAAGCTGCTGACGGCCCCCCACTGCGAGAACAATGGATCCGAAACCAGAGACCTTGTAAAACTGTCAAAATCCTGTTACAATGTATCCATTCTTGCCACAATATATCCGTTCTGTTTCCGATCTCGGCCAACGGTACAGAATGGGTCGGAAAGCATAGAAACCTTTGGAAATTGATATAAAATCAACCGTAACTCCGATTTCTTTGCTCTTGGTGTCATTCTACTCAGCTCCCTTTGGACTCCATGATGTGACCCCTACCTCCATAATCCCCGTAGCGACAGGACACGTACACAGGAACTTCTTAATCCTGTCAGATCGTTTCGCCTAACCCTTCCTCCGGGCAATATTAGGTGGCAGACGATGCATATCTCTAGCCCATTGTCTTGCCACCACCGGTACTCAATAAATGTTTACCTATGTATATACCTCACTCTGCATATTCCCCCCTCCCTTATCTCAAATGTTAATTAATGTAACCCCACCTTTCCTAAATATATTCATGAAGTGTGAAATATATTCATGATGTAACCCATGAAACCCAACCTTCCCATAATGTATTCATGACGTTTCGTGCACTGTATTCTGGGAGTCGGAGGGAACTTTTAAAAGTTTATGTCGCCCCATTCTCGGGGTTCAATCTCGTCTTGAACCTGTTGCGCAATAAACTCGGATCTCCGCATCTTGCTCCTGTTTCCGGCTGAGCTTATTTTCTCCGCTAGGACCCGCGGACTCCGTCCGACAAACCGGGTGTCAGGGCAACTCCGTACCCGGGATTTTTCCGTAACACCCCTTTTCTTCCTAATGTAACCCTAATGTCTCAACAAATGAAATTGACCTATGGAAAATGTAACTTGAAAAAAGAAAACTTTAATAAAAATATAATTTTAAAAAAGAAAAGAGAAGGAGAGCAATAAAAACATCCACTCTATACACAAACACCTTAGACTGAACTGTGGAACATTTATGGAAGAAGCCTGAAACACTAATTTTAAAAGAGAAGTTCTTAAAGAAGAGGAGGTACACTAAACTTGTCAACTGAAGTTGTTCAAGCTGAAAGCTCAGAATGGTTAACTCAGGGGGATTGGAGTAGATTTGATTTGTCCCCTGAAGAGGATTGGATTCAGGTATCTCTCATGCTGAAATTCTAGAAGAAACAGCCACTGAGAAGAACCAGAATACATGGACTGACTAAAGGATCAAGAGGAAGATGAAATTCATAGCATCATAGAGTTGGAGGGAACAATGAGGGTCATCTAGCCCAACTCCCTGCAATACAGGAATTTTTTGCCCAACGTGGGGCTTGAACCCACAAACCTGAGGTTCTCATGCTGTACCACCTGAGCTACCCTGCACATCCAGGAGAAAGGATGTGTGCAAATGATTCATCAGAAGAACAGCACCTGGACATTCACATACCATGCAAATGTTTCCCGAAGGTGTCCACGGAGTCATAGTGTAGTGCTTTGTCCCTCCCTTTGACAAGTATTTGCAAAGATAATATTTTGCTTTGAAAGAGTGGAGCAGGTCACTTCTCAGGCACCGCTCAGAAGCAACTGGCACTCCTCAGTGGCAGAGCCCTTCTACCAAAGCATGCTGTTCCTCCGTTTCCAGCTGTTGATTTTCCTCCTTAACCTGAATTTATCCAGATGTGAGGACAAGAGGAATTCGATCATCTCCGCACTGGAGAAAGCAACTTTGTTCCTGGAAGAGCAATATAATGAACTCAACATAGATGGAGTGCTTGGATATCGTCTGTTGCAAGGTACAGTTCCAGCTACTTTGGAGACATATAGCACAACCCTTAGGCGTGTTTACTCAGGAATAATGGCTTATCCACACTCACCTTCCCTCCCCTCTTTCCAGGCATGGTCTGTGAGCTTTTGGTTTTTTAGCTCCGGAGCTTTCCCCATGAAAACTCGCTCTTTGAAGCTGAACTGAAGCAATCCCTAGAAAACCTAAAATGGCATTTGCTCTGACTGAGCAGGTTTTTGCAGGGAAAGCTCAGGGCCTACAAAATGTGGGCCTTTGTCTGCAAAGAGTAGGGCAAAAGGAAAGTGTGGCTGAGCCCTAAGTCCCATTATGTTCAATGGCGCTCCCTCCCTAGCTAAGTGTGTTTTAGACTAATTCTTCCTATTACACCGCCTTTCTTTCTTTCTTTCTTTCTTTCTTTCTTTCTTTCTTTCTTTCTTTCTTTCTTTCCTCTCACCTTAAAAATTGCCAGCTTCACTCGTCAAGTCTGGGTGTGACTTTATTTTGTACAGTCATTTTCCAGACGTCTTTCTTGGGTGAGGAGTGCTTCCTACCCCTCTGAGCATTAAAAACCAAGCAGCTTTTCCTTCAGGTTCTTCTAGACAGAGGCAATATTGTCTTTGTTATAATACTGAATGGAGGGGGCCAGAAAGTAAAGAAGTAAGTGTGAATTTATATAGTGGGGTGGGGAGGGAGAGAGAGAACACTAGTGCAGAAATGTGAAGAACTGAATTGTGGGCTGTGTCCAATGCTAGTCCTACCCAGAGTAAACCCATTGAAGTAAACAGGCATGGCTCACTTAGGTTCACCAATGTCAATAGGTCTACACTGAATAGAACTTAGTTGAATATAACGGGGGGGGGGGGGGGAATTGACCTACCCCAACTCTCCATCCTTTAGAGGCAGGATTCAAAAATATTCTTTCCCTTCTCTAAATATCCAGCGTATCTGAATGGAACAATGGAGAAATGGGCCTCGGTGTCTGGATTAGAGTCTGAGCAAGTGCGAGTGCGACGCTTGAATGCGAAGGTGTCAGCTTTGATCGAAAAAGCAAAGCGTGCTCTAGAGAAAAACGAGCCGGATTCTTACAGAGGTAGTATCAAATCTCACCATAGTGGAATGGGGGGGGGGGGGACTGTGGCTAGAGAGGATGTTAGGCGGGCAGGAATCTGTCTTTAGGGCAAAGACGTTCCCCAAATATCTGCTATCCCCATGTTTCAAGGTGACTTCTCACAGGGCTGACAAGGCTCCACCCCAGGGGGGAAATGTCACCCTCCAGGCCTCTCTTTCTGGCCCCTGGAACTCTCCCCAGGCCACAACCCTCAATGGCCCTGCTTCACCCAGAAATGTTTTTGCCTGGCTGGAATGTGTCCCTGAACTCTGATAATCCCTCCCGTTGGACTGGTTGGAGTATCAGGGCCAGACTGTCCGTGAGGTACACCTCAGGCGGCAAAATGGGATGGGCCACCCCTGTGGAAGACAGAAAGGGGTGTGCAAGTGTGTGCAGAAATTAGCCTACAGAACAATGGTAAAATTTGCATGTATTGCCCCACCCACTTTTGCTTCTGGCCCCACCCACCGCTGGCATATGGCTCCCAGGAGGTTGCCAAGAAGGGAATGTGGCCCTTGGGCAGAAAACGATTCCCCACCCTGTCTTATTATTATTATTATTGATTTTTATTTGCAAATTAAATAAGAAGAAAAGAGAAAGAAGAAAAAGAGAGAAAATAAAATAAAATATGATAAAACAATAGGCTACCGTCAGTTCACATTGCAGTTACAGTGATCGTCAGTATATTAATCTTAAATGAAACATTTATATGCCAGCCCTCCCTAAGTTCAAATAGGTATCAACACAAAATTGACATATGTATGAAATATGTTTGAATGTAGTCAGGGCAATGAGGCCCTCAGGCAGGATGTACCTGCCTCTTAGCCATGTAAGGCTTCACAGATTCACTGTTGTCATCCATTCCTACCCCTGTCCTATTGGGACATAGGAAGCTCCCCTATTCCAAGTCACAACAATGGTCTCTCTAGCTCAATATTATTGCCTACAAACTAAGTCATTGCAAAATAATAACAAACTATTATCTCTGCCCCTTGCCACCCCCTCCCCCTTTGCAGCATTTCATCAAGCTTTAAGCCCAGGGTTTTGGAAGATTCCCCATCAGTGGGCTCAGAATGACCCTCCTGTTTCTTTCTCCCCAACCAATGGCTCATGTCTGGACTTGGAAACAAGCGATTACTGCCTATCCATCCTGCTAGGATCAGGGTAGGAATTTTGCTTACCTCTCTTTCGTAGCTAGTGTTAATATTGTGGCTCTAGATCAGGGGTTGGCAAGGTTTACCTCGCCTGGGCTGGTTCATTTCTGCGGAGATCGCGCCGCAGGCCAGATCGCGTCTGTGCAAACGTGGTTTCCGGCGCCACATAAGCGAGTCCCCACTCTGTGCTGCGCTGGTTTAGCGCAGCATGGGGGGACTTGCCAAGCAGGCGGCTCGGTTCGGGGGCGGCTCGTGGGCCATTTAAATGACCCCTGTGGGCCACTTGTGGCCCATGGGCTACAGGTTGCTGACCCCTGCTCTAGATTTATATATGTAAATGAAACCATAAATCCTAAAGACGCCACAGTGTCTGTTGACCTTCATTTTAAGAAAACCAAATGCTAGGTAATGGCTGGAACCCCAGGAGTCTCTCGCCACCTAGAGATAGGGGTGCATGCAACAGTATCTTGGTTTAACACCACAATACTGGTGTGTCTCGTGCAGTCCAGGTTCCCCCGAAGCATGGGTTGCCTGTTGCACAAATCTCACAGATCTCTTGAAATTGCCTAATGCCATGCTTTTCTACAAAAGGGCTGGTGGCACACCTTGCCTTGTTCCAGATAACTGCAGAAGCATCATGATAAAAACACACTGCTCGGGATATGGCCTGTCCCATCAGCTTTTCTACTTCCTGTTTGCAGAGATGGTAAGGAGTTGGCCATGTGCTTTGCTTACAGGGCAGAAACATTAATGGGGGGCGGGCAGGGGTAGGGAATGGGAATGAGCCTAGCATTATGTTCAGAATACCACCTTTCATCCAGAATCAAGAACCTTGGATGAAAAGTACCATGAATACTACTACTACTACTACTACTACTACTACTACTACTACTACTAGCTTAGTACTACTCTAGTGGTGGTGGTGGTAGAGTAAGTTATTACCTACCTTTCACTTGCAGGACCCAGGACCGGTGACAATTTAATTCAGAATTAAAAACAGTTAAAACAGGTTAATGTTTGCAAATGACTTCTAAGGCACATTGTACATAACGTATTTTTTGCTCTATAAGACTCACTTTTTCCCTCCTAAAAAGTAAGGGAAAATGTGTGTGCGTCTTATGGAACAAATGCAGGCTACGCAGCTATCCCAGAAGCCAGAACAGCAAGAGGAATTGCTGCTTTCACTGCGCAGCGATCCCTCTTGCTATTCTGGCTTCTGAGATTCAGAATATTTTTTTTCCTGTTTTCCTCCTCCAAAAATTAGGTGCGTCTTGTGGTCTGGTGCGTCTTATAGAGCGAAAAATACGGTAAATGTGTGTGCATGAACAGATTAGTCAAATATTCATAGAATAAGTGGTACTGTCTGTATTTGATGTGATTTTAACATTCAGTGTCAATATTTGACAGCATTTGATAGTTGACATGCATTGGTTTAGTACTGGGTAGTATTTAATGGTTGACATGTAATGGTATTTAGTACTTGAGAGCAGCTGTTAGGTGGAAAGCACTTATATTTAGGGCTAACTGCACGTTACATAATTGTGTAAATTGCAGTTGGGTTATGGGTTATGGGGTATTGGGTTTTGAGTTGTTGTTTTTTTAAAGAATCCTTGCTAGGAGTGGGGGTGGTTTCTTGCAGGACCACAATGCAGCCACTATCTTGGTTGAAATTGCCCTTCCAGTGCTTCAGTTATCAATAGGATATCTAAAGACGTATTATACCACTTTAAAGAGTCATGGCTTCCTACAAGGAATCCTGGGATCATACTTTGTTCCAGGTCCTGAGACTTCTTAAGAGACCCCCCTATTCCCGTTCCAGAGTAACAATTCCCTGGGAATTGCTAGGGGAAATGACTGATTGTTAAACCACTCTGGGTATTGTAGCTCTGTGAGGGGAATAGGGGCTTTTGCCTATGAAAACAATCACAAAATGCCATCAGGTTGAAAGCACATTCATTTTGAATCTTTTAAGGTTCAATAGTCTCATTCTAGATTTTCCCACTCAAATGTGTCCTGGTGAAACTGGAAATTTTCAGAGTGTTGAATATTTGTGAATATTTACACTGGTTCTCTCTATGTACCTAGTTTAATGATGATATTGGGAGGAAGAGCAATGACAGTTTCTCTGATTAGCTGAATATTTTCATTCTTCACCATCCCTTTCTTGAAAAGCAAAACTGTGCTACAAGATGGTATATTAAAAACAGTCTTTCTTCCCCTGATTCTTGTTCACATCTAGAAAGGATGCTCGGATCCCCTCTTCCACAATGCGCAATATTACAAGAGTGTGTTCTGTCACTTAATGATGCAAATCAATCTCGAAGCTGAAAAGCAAGCGCTCCCAGGGACCGTGGGAGACCTTTTTACGGAAAACAGTAAGTGGCCTTACTGCTATGTTGTAGTGTCACTGTTCAAGGCAGTGTTCTTCACTCAGGGAACCACTTTACTGTGGTACCTTGGTTCTCAAACTTAATCTGTTCCGGAGGTCCGTTTTAAAACCAAAGCGTTCTAAAACCAAGGCATGCTTCCCCATAGAAAGTAATGCAAAATGGATTAATCCATTCCAGACTTTTAAAAACAACCCCTAAAAAAGCTATTTAACATGAATTTTACTATCTAACGAGATCACTGATCCATAAAATGAAAGCACTAAACAATGTACTGCAGTCACACAATCAATCAGTAGCTGAACTGGGTTCCACACAGTCACAAAAACAAAACAAAAAGAGCCGCAAAAACAAAAATGCAAAATAAATAGCAAAAAACAGGCAGACCTCAGCGTAACACTCAAAACTGAAGTATGGCACTCAAAACAGAGCATGTTCGGCTTCCGAAAAAAGTTTGCAATCCTAACACTTACTTCCGGGTTTGCAGTGTTTAGGTTCTAAGTTGTTTGAGCCCAAGGCGTTTGAGAACCAAGGTACTGTTAGGATGCTTGCTCCATGTTTGCAGTCATGAGATTGTTGTCTGTCACATGACGGCATATGTTTTCATTCCACAGTGTGGGAAGTGATGGAGACAGGATGTTTTGTGCTACTGTGTTCCAGAATGTAGGGCTATTGTCCTTTCTTTCTTTCTTTCTTTCTTTCTTTCTTTCTTTCTTTCTTTCTTTCTTTCTTTCTTTGTTGTCTGATGGGAAAGAGGAAGGAGTTAAGTCAGAATGCTCCGAGTGTACTATATGTAAATGTAATGGTTATAGGGGTTGCTCGTGCGTAAGTTGCCGCCACTCCTGGCTAGGTTGCCTGGTTAAACCTTTTCTGTCTGGACAGCCCTTCACTTCGTGGCTGTTTCAGTCGCTAGCAGAATCCGTCAGTGGGCGTTTCTTGAACCTCTTCCAGCACAAAAGTTCTTTGATGCCAAGTCTGCGCCTACTCTCCCTGCGCGGAAGTCTCCTGCGCAGGGTGGGTGTGGGTAGCGGAGGACCCGTGCTCTCCCCACTGGTCTCCGGCGAGGAGTCCTGGAGCCCCCTCGCCGATTCCCCCATCTGCCCCCCTTTATCCCTGGTGTTACGCTGATTTCCTTCCCCAGCCGATGAGCTGCCTCTCTCCCTGCTGGGCCCTTCTCCAGCATCGCTTGGGAGCCTTGCCTCCGCCTCTGGCTCCGATGGCAGTTCCCTGACAGTAAATAAAGTAGATTAGCCAAAATGCTGTGCTACTGAGTTCTGTTACGTGAACTGCAATACTCTGCAGGATCCCTAAGCGTGCTAATGCCTTTTGGCATCAGTTGCTGTGATGTTCAGGCTGAAGAAAGCTTTTGAAGCTCGTGAACGATCGACCAGGAGGGAGAGGACATGCCAGTCGGGCATGTGTCTCTGCCAGGGTCCCACACGAAAGTAGGACAATCCTAACAGGTACCACTGCATAAAAATGGGACCAAAAAACCCTCAGAACATTTGTGGTATGAAAAGTTAAAGGATTTCAACAACAACAACAACAGAAATGCAGGATAAGCACTGAACGGAAATGAAGCAGTATGTCCACCCCAAAACTTTTGCGGGCATGAATAAGGTTGGAGGCAGGATTGTGTTGGGCCATCCAAATAGCACCATGAGCACAAAGCATCACAAATGCACAATAAGAAGGGCAGGGCCCCATGAAGACATGTGAGGCTACCATCTTTGCTGAAGTTAAGCTGGTCCAAGTCTGCTTGGTGTTTGGGTGAGAGACTGACTGCTGGGTTCTATGATGGATGGAAAGAATGAAGGATGGATGGAAGACAATAGTTGCCATTTAACATGTTTGCATTCTGTCTCTCAGTTATGTTTTGTGGCCTGGCTGGATTCTCTGATTTCTATAAACCACGGTGGCTGGACATCATTCTCAACTGGCAAAAAAGGGAAAGAGGATGTTTCTGGATGTTCGGTGAGTGAGCACTGCTGTTTGATGCATCCAGTGCTAGAGTGGCAAATTACATAATTTGTGTTTTTTAAAAAAAATCTATGGAGAAAATGAATGCTGCAACTTGAGTAGAGTTGCTACAAATTCAATAGGATTAGGCAAATTTTGGGGAAGGGGGCACCATCCTGGCCGCTCCCCCAGACGCTCGCCATGCACCCCCCTACCGAACCGGGCAGCACACCCCTGTGGATGGCGAGCCACGCCCCTGTCTGCTCTCCGCTCCCAGTGCCGGAGCATGCAGCTCTGCCACTGGGCGAGTCTAGCTTTGTTCACGCCCTCCGAAAACCTCCCATTTTTTAACTTACGCTGGTTTAAGTCGCACTGGCTGAGGGACTTACCCTGGTGTATCTCTGGCTCAACCGGCGTAAGGTACCCAAGCTGGGAAAGTCCAAGAACCGCCAGATCCAAACTCTCATCTTGGCAGATCTTGGGCTTGGATTGCACTGTTGGTAAAGAATAAGGCTACAATCCTATATCCTCTTACCTTGGAGTAAACCCTATGGAAGAGAACGAGGCTTACTTCGGAGTAGATGTGTCTATGATTACTCTGTAAGTTCCATCAAGCTCAGTGGGAAATCCCACTGAGTAACATGCACAGTTTGCCTTGTAAGTTTGTGACTGAATGAGGACCCACATTCTAAAGCACATCTTCTGCCTTCAAGCAAATGACTCTTTCTTTCTCGGTGCCCTGTTAGACTCCTCCAGCCCAGTTTCTGAAGACCATCATAAGGAAGCACGAAGAGTTAAGAGAACGGAGAAGATTCTTGAAGGTAAAGATAATGAGGGTGCATAGATAAAAATTGTTTCCCAACCTATCACACATTTTAAAAATAATGTGCCAAGTCACCCATGAGTAGACCCATCGGATCCATTGATTTCAATGGATATGCTACTCTTAGTACGTCTAATACTTTGTTCAGAGACCTGCATTGGTTACCAATTTGCTACCAGGCAAAGTTCAAGCTATTACGATGAGTATATGAAGACCTTAATAACTTTGGAACAGTTTATCTGTGAGATTGCCTTACCCTGCATGTGCCCGTTTGACAGCTTTGAGCTGCAAAACTAGCACCATTACAAGTGCCACATAACACTCGTTCCATGTTTGTAAGAAACCTATAAAGCACAGAGCCCATTGTTGAGACTATATAGTTTGTGGGAACCTTCCCAGAATTTGCTAAACTAGAACTCCAAGCATCCTTTGTCCATTGGTCATGCTTCCCGGTGCTGATGGGAGCTGTAGTTAAGCAACAACAGGAGGGCCAAAGGTTCCCCACCCCCAGTTTAAATTACGACCCTCTCTTTCCTTTGATAACCAAAAGTCTCATTTTCTTGCAGGTGAATGTTCTTCTCACAACACCGCCGTGGCCGTAGGAGCGATTGGAGGCTTTCTCCACTATGCGTTCTGATGCTTTCATGCTTCTTTCTTCTTATGCAACTGAGCTAAACTTTCTGGCTTTAATATGCAATGCAGGACCTGTCGCTCTTCTCTCTAGGTACATTTTGGGTGCTAGTCAACATGACTGTGCTCTCAACCAGGGCACTGGAAAAATCATATTCATATTGTGGGGTGCTGTACTGCTCCCTCATTAGGACAGGGAGGAGACTCACCGTCTTCTTGAACTGTCTCCCCAGCATGGGGCAGGGGCAGTGATGTGCTGGCCCAGGATCTTTGGGATTGAAGACCTCTTGCAATTTCTGTAAGAAACTTCTGTAAGAACACTCACGCTCAGGAAGCAAGGGAGAAACGTGCTAAGAGGGAGGCATGCTTGGCAAATCCACACCGTGATCAGCTCCCGCCCGGAAACCAATGTCCCCACTGTGGAAGGATGTGTGGATCCAGATTTGGCCTCCACAGTCACTTACGGACTCATTGTTAAAACCGTGTTTATGGAAGACAATCTTACTCAGGTACGAGTGATCGCCAAAGACAACAATTTCTGCAGCAGGGTCTCTGTCACACACGGTGCTGCAGTTTTAAGGGAATGAGTGGTGTGCGTGTTCTGTTGTGCACAATGGAACACAACTTAAGTCAATTTCTTCAACCCAAGGACCACATACCAGTGGTGTGGGTGGGGCCAGAGGCAAAAAGTGAGTGTACAAAAGTGTACAAAAGTAAGAGTCACAACAGATGTGACTCTTAACTTTTGTACAGTAGGCTGCATTCCAGCCGCATGAAAGTCAGAGGCTTCTGCACAGAGGTTTGTGCTCTAAATGTCTGGTGCAGATGTGGCCTCAGACGGACAGCTTCATCCACACCTAGCCTAGGCGTCACTTACATTTTAATCTCTTTTATCCAATCTAATTAGGCTCCTCACTTGTCTATCTGGTTCTATTTGCATTGTTCCCTCCTTCCGCACCGTGTGCTATCCTGCTTCTCCCAGTCTTCCATATCTTCTGCCGTCTCTATAGTTTTAACCAAATAATTGCCATTTCCATCTGAATGTGCCACCCATGTACTTAGTCTTTTTTTTGCAATAAACTGCATTTTCAAGTACCCTAAGATCTGACTTGTCGTCTCTCCACCTGGATGCTCAGGTTTCTGCCATGGTTGATTACGATTTTTGGTTCAAGACCCCAACAGGCATTGTTTAAGTCTGCAATGCATCTACGCTCAAGTTGTAAAAGTGTGTTAATAAACCATATTTCTTAAAGACATGACAGTCTCTGCTGTGCTTTGATTCCTAATGGAAGCATGAAGAACCCCTTGGAATCTTTCTACCACTCAGTAGATGTTGGGGTGGTGCAATCTTTGTGACAATATGAAACAACCCCTGCTCAAGTGTGCATGTGTGATTCCCCCCCCCCCCAGCTATTCAGAATGCAGAGAGAAAATGTATGTTTAGAAGACATAATGTTGCTTTTCTTGACACTAAAACAAAAACAAAGCAGTCTCCCATGTATGTAGTTATTTTGGTTTTGAGCTAACCAAAAGCCAGAGGGATGGTTTTGAGTTTGGAATGCACCGGAGACTAGAAAATCAGTCTCAAACGTATCTTAATAAGGAATTCCCCCCTGAAGCACTTTAAAGAAAGCTGGGAGACAATAATAAGGCCCCAGGCACCACGTCTGAAAGTTAAACAGGTCCTTTACTAGAAAAAAAACTACAGCTAACTTTTAATGATACCCCACATTAAGCTTTACATAGCAGTAGCTGAGGGACAGTTCCTCCAGGAACAGGCTAAAAAATAAACACTGCAAGAAGTTAAGTCGTTTGCATCTCTTACGAGCCTGCTGTTCTCCTAGTGTGCATTATCTGGATAAAGATCCAGCAGCTGGATCTGACCCCCAAGGCATTTACATCTGTCCATTATCCAATCCAAGGTATTTCTTAAAGCCATGGCTGCTAGTAGGGATGTGAGAAGCCATTGTTTTCTGCACCACCCTGTATTTCACATGCATTTCTTTATAATATTTATATCCCAACTTTCCTCCAAAGAGCTCAAGGTGGCGTACATAGTCCTCCTCCCACCCCCCATTTTATCCTAACATCAACCCTGTGAGGTAGAAATAAATAAATAAATTAAAATTAAAATTGTCCAGTAGCACCTTAGAGACCAACTGTTCTGGGTATAAGCTGGACAATTTTTTAATTTTTGTATTTATTTTGACTGCGTCAGACCAACACGGCTACCTACCTGAACCTGTGAGGTAGGTTAGGCTGAGAGTGAGCGACTGACCCCAATATTACCCAGTGAGTTTAATGACTGAGTGGGGATTTGAAAGCGAGCACTGTTTCCATTCTGCTGCAGATCATCTTCCCAAAACGAAAAAAGCCACCACTGTCCACTGTGGAAAAATCACACACTTAATGTAATTTACATAATTCATTCCACAAATGGCATCATCATTATGTTATTTCACCCCATTTGTTTCCATGCAAAGGAAACACACTGCAAATAGGGGACGACATAATCAAGAATGTCTTTTCTGTGGACTGAAAGCAACTGTGCCAATTGTATTCACTCGATTCCAACACTTGCCCAGGGTTCGGTTCCCTTGGAATGAGGCTCAGCGGAGACAGTGGTGTCTTTAGGATATGCAGTTTTATTCAGGCATATATACAAACTGAGCAGCACAGAACACCTCTCCCAACTGGTCCCCATGGCTTCACCTCACCTCATGGGTGGGCCAGCCCTGGCCTACGTCCACATGAACCTGCCAGTGTGGCAGTGTGTCTTACTGTACAGAGGTCCCTCTTTGAAGGACTGCCTGGCCCAAGAGCAGTTTAAAGACAAATAATCCCAAGGAAGGAGAGAAAAAGGGGCCTCAAAGTTGTCCATACCCAGTGAGCACCAGCAGAGCAGAGTGAGGAGGCACACTGTGGGGTCTCAGGAAAAGCCACAGAAGCCTTGTCCTGTTTTTTTTGGTTAGCCTAACCGACGCCATTTTGCTTCTGTAAAAAAAAACTGCCTGCTTTAGAATTTAGGAGCGTGAGCCACAAATATGTGAAGACCAGATAAAGTTGCTAGGCGATTTTCAGCAAAACCTCCCTGCCAGGCAACTCTCCCCTTCAAGACCTTGAGGGCAGGGTGTTTTGATCAGTGCAATGAACTTTGATAGGGGGAAAGGGAGGGGGTGCCTATAAAAAGTATGAACAAAGGCTATTTGGAGAGGCTTCACCATCGCACTGGTGAGTGTGGCTCGCCTGCTCTGTTTTACTCAGCTGAATAAACGAGTGATTATAGGAATCTCCTCTGTCTATAGCATTTATTGGCTTTTCAGTGATAGCTTGGGCCTGATTAGCGGACCCCAACAACACAAGTCACCTGCTCACCATCTTCCCCACTAGGGTGAGATGCATTGTGTCTCCGTTTAGATTGTGAAAATATGTGCTGTTTGGTTCTCTAGTGACACTTCTGTGACCACCCTAGTGTCAGTCACAGACCCTCCAGGTGTCCCTATTTTCCAGGGACAGTCCCGGATTTACAGAAGCCGTCCCAGTTTCTGATTTGATCCCAGAATGTTCCGCTTTTCCTTAGGATGTCCCTGTTTCAACAGATAAATGTTGGAGGGTACATCACAAACAGGGTTGTTTAGGGTAGACCCCAAGAAATGCTTGAGGAAGGAGCCTGTCTCGGTGGCAGAGCATGTGCTCTGCATGCAGAAGGTCCCGAGATCAAGTCTCAGCATCTCCAAATGCAGCTTGGAGAGATCCTTGCCTTAAAGCTTGGACAGCCATTGTCAATGTAGACCAGGGGTAAGGTAAAGGTAAAGGGACCCCTGACCATTAGGTCCAGTCGTGACCGACTCTGGGGTTGCAGCGCTCATCTAGCTTTATTGGCCGAGGGAGCCAGTGTACAGCATGACTAAGCCACTTCTGGCGAACCAGAGCAGCGCACGGAAATGCCATTTACCTTCCCGCGGGAGCGGTACCTATTTATCTACTTGCGCTGGTGTGCTTTCAAATTGCTAGGTTGGCAGGAGCAGGGACTGAGCAACGGGAGCTGCCGACCTTCTGATCGGCAAGTCCTAGGCTCTGTGGTTTAACCCACAGTGCCACCTGCGTCCCAGACCAGGGGTAGTCAACCTTTTTATACCTGCCGCCTACTAATGCATCTTTCTTGATGGTAAGATTTCCTCACTGCCCACCAGTGTTCGATGTAAGGAGGTTTCAGTTTGTGCCGTAGAACCCCCTACCGCCCTCCTAGAATCCTGAAACACCCACTAGTGGGTGGAATGGACCAGGTTGACAACCCCTGAAGTAGACGATATTAAGCTAGATTTTTATTGCCTGGTTGGCCACTGTGAGGACAGGATGCTGTCCTAGATGGGCCACTGTCCTGATCCAGCAGGCTCTTCCTATTTTCTTATGTTAATTATTCCCTTTTCATTATCCGTGACAACAGAACCCCCACGGTGTGGATTGCTGGATCTGAGAGCCTTCGGTGAATACATATCCTTAGAGGCACAGAAGCATTTTAAAACGCCAACCCAAGTAAGCACATTTCTGCAGACCTTGGCTCCCAGCAAGGTAAGCACCTCTTCTTCCCCATCCCTTGTTAAAATCAGGGTAGATGTTTTTCTAGCTAACCCAGCTTTGATGGTCCAGAAAGGAAGTTTTGGCATTAATACAAATGTGGAAAGATTCTGGGGGGAAAGACAAGGGCTGGTACTCAATAGTGAGGGAACATCATCACTGATTAGCTGTGCCGCATTATAAAAACACTGATTTTTTCCAACAGATGCATGCAACAGATTCTCAAATGCTCTGCAGCACCTCTGTTTTCTTCTTTCATGCCCACAGGTCCCTTTGCTTCACAATTCTGTTCCAGTGAGGCAGCCTTCTGCAGCAGCCATCATGGCTCCTGGCTTCAATGGTAGGTGTTTAGACGGTATAAGTGGAAGCTGTAATGAGGAACAAAGGGAGAAATTAGGTTCAGTTTGCATGTAGTTCATAATATGTCCAAAAATATATAGACTAGGCTAAAATATGCATTAAATGCATGCATTAGTGAAAATAACACACCCAAATGCATTTGGGGGAGATTTGCTTTGCAGAGATGTCTACATACGAGGCAAAATTGCACACGAAAATGTGAATATTGGAAAAGAAAAGACATTTCTTGGAAAAGAAAAGAAATTTATATACAGCTTAGTTTTAAAAAAACCTTAAAAGCAGTTTACGAAAAGAATAAAACAAGGAAATCATCAATAAAGAGAGAGAGAGAACAGAAAAAACAGCTGTTTAAAACATTTAAAAAAGTTAAAATCAATGATAAGCTAAAGCCCATGAGCCCATGTCAACATTCTACATGAATGAATAGGCTGGCCTAAAGAAAAATGTTTATAGCAGGTGCTGAAAAGAGTACAGTGAAGGCGCCTGCCGGATGTCAACAAAGTTCCAAAGTATGAGTGCTGCCACACCAAAAGATTGACATCTTACAAATGCACCTGGGCCAGTTCTGCACTGTTGAAATGTGGAGAGCTGGTCTTAAGAGTGGGGAAATTAGAAATTGGTGAAACAGAAATTGACAGATTTGCCCATCCGCACCAGGAACAATGTCTCAGTATAAAAGAGGCTGCTAGTTTGATATGAAGAGCTATTCAGGAGATGTCCTTAATAGCTCCTGTGGAGAAGGAGAAGGAGGAGGATGGGGAAGAAGAGGCAGGGGACCCACAGGTCTTCCTGATGTGGCTGGACTCCAACTCCCATCACCCCAGACAGCATGGTCAGTCGCCAGGGATGAGGGGAGTTGTAGTCCAGCAGCCCCTGGCAGGCAAAAGGTTCTGATTTAGGGCTCATCCAAACCTCCCTGTGCTCCACCACTTCCCCCCGGTTTCCCCAACTGCTGTTTGTTCTGATTTAGTGTGAAAGAGTCGGTTTTCAGTGGGAAAGCAGCAGGACAAAGGCAAAACCGCTCAGAGCCATGCCAAGAAAGCACGGGGCAAGGCACGAGACAAGTGGAAATGTGGGCGAGCCCTTAAAGTAAAATGCATGGCGTCACGAATCAGCAAAACACCGCTCAGAGACCAGCTGAAGGCAGAAACAGCATTTAAAACAAAGGGTTCCATTTGCTGCAGCTCTTTCCTCGACATTCTTCATTTGGATCCAGAACCGTTGAAGTAACATTGTTAGATTTTCGGTTGATAGATTTTTACTTGTATGCCTCTATCCTTTTTTGCCACATACTTTCCATAAGCCAGGATGCGGGTGGCGCTGTGGGTTAAACCACAGAGCCTAGGACTTGCTGATCAGAAGGTCGGTGGTTCGAATCCCCGTGACAGGGTGAGCTCCCATTGCTCGGTCCCTGCTCCTGCCAACCTAGCAGTTCGAAAGCACGTCAAAGTGCAAGTAGATAAATAGGCACCACTCCGGCAGGAAGGTAAACAACGTTTCCGTGTGCTGCTCTGGTTCGCCAGAAGCGGCTTAGTCATGCTGGCCACATGACCTGGAAGCTGTACACCGGCTCCCTCGGCCAGTAAAGCGGGATGAGCACCGCAATCCCAGAGTCGGCCACGACTGGACTTAATGGTCAGGGGTCCCTTTACCTTCCATAAGTCACCTTGAGCTCCTTTCAACTGAAAGGCGGGTATGCATCCTCAAGACAGACAGAGAGAGAGAGAGAGAGATTTGCAAGTTAGATTTGGTTTTAGTCTTCTGGTCTTAGGCTGCCAGCATTTCTTATACTCCTTTTGAATCTGTGTCTAGGGGGCTGTTGAGACCAGGAATTGTTGAGAGTGAGGGACGGCATGTTTGTGTGTGTAAATGTAGGTGTAGTTTGTTTGGTATGTGAATGTGTGTGGCATCTGTGTGGCATGGAGGGAGTGGAACCCTGTTCTATGGATTTCAATGCAGTTAATGCTTTATAGATTCTATCACTTAATTTTGTTGTTCTGTTTCCCTTGCAAGCTGCTTTGCAATCTTTTCTGATGAACCCCCAGCCCACTTTCTTGCTCCATAAGGCATTTTAAGGTATTATTGGGGTTTTATGATAAATTTTCATTGTTTTCTTGTCTCGTTTTCTTGAAGTCCACTGCTTAGAAATGTGAATAATTAAATGGTGTATAAATATCTTAAATAAATTTTATATAGCATAAGGGCAACAATGGCTTAGAAGTATTTAAACCTGAGCATTCTGCTATTAGAAATCCTCAATCTTCATTCTTTTCCTCCTTTTCCACAATGCTTTCTAGAATTTCCCTAGATAAAGTTGGTGGTGTTAACAAAAGTTGGCTGCTGAGTAGGTCTTACTGGTTCAGCCTGCCTGTGATCTGAAAAACCAGAAAATCAGGTTTGCGCCATTTCCCAAGAAAACTTTTTATTTGCTTATGTCCCCATACAACTTCTCATTGCATATCATATATACATGGTTCATGAAAAGGAGACAAATGACCTACCAGAAGCAATGAAATGAAATGACCTACCAGAAGCAATGAATAGATGAACGTTGCAGATAAATGGATGGATTTCATAGTTTACTGGAATGTGTGTTGTGACCACAGAAGGCTAAATAGAGAAGAAGAAGAGTTTGGATTTGATATCCCGCCTTTCACTCCCTTTAAGGAGTCTCAAAGCGGCTAACATTCTCCTTTCCCTTCCTCCCCCACAACAAACACTCTGTGAGGTGAGTGAGGCTGAGAGACTTCAAAGAAGTGTGACTGGCCCAAGGTCACCCAGCAGCTGCATGTGGAGGAGCGGAGACGCGAACCCGGTTCCCCAGATTAGGAGTCTACCGCTCTTAACCACTACACCACACTGGCTCTGTGTAGAAGTCTGTTTCTGTAAATCTTTGTTTGCTGGATTTCTTCAAAACTACTGCCCTTCCACACACGTTGCTCTTTTTACTCTGTTAATAAGTGTTGCTTTTTTTTGTAACTTTTGTGAAAAATATATAACAAACAGGTAAAAATGAAGTACCGTAATTCTCTCTCCATATCTTGGAGGGTGATGATGATATTGGCATGCATTGGGGGGGGGTGTCATACAAGGGGGCATAAATTATCCAACATATGTGCCAGGCAGACTGGAGTCAAGAACAACTGATGGATTATTTTTCAGGGGTTTCCACTGAAATTTTTGGAAACGGATCTAAATGTGGGAATAGTAAGCCATAGCTGTTCCCACTGCACATTATCCAATACACCTCCAATATCAACCTCCAAAAGAGGCTTTAAAGGAAGGAGAGAAAACTGAAAGTCAAGCATGTATGCAAATGACAATGGACATTCTGCACATTCTGGATCTAACCAAAGCCTCAAATGAACTCAAATTCCCTTAATGCAATTATTGTGCATGGATTTATACTGGACTGTCCACACATCATTCCATTTTCTTCATTGTTTTGTGATGCTTCCCAATATTACTGCATTATTACTGCCCAGAGGGGCTCCCTTGCACTACGGTACGACAAAAGCCGAACAAAAATAAGCCAGAATGTTTGCGGCATAAAGAGTTACAGGACTTCGGCAGGAAGTTGCAGAACAGGCACAAATTGAAAGAGCATGTCCGCCCCAAAACTTTTGCAGGCTCAAACAACATTGAACGTGGGATCTTGTATAAAAGTCCTGACAGCATCATGAGCACAAATAATCATGGAAACACAATAAAAAGGAGGGGCCGTGTGTGTGTGCGCATACACAGCTAGAATGCTTGCCCCCATTTCCACCACGCCATCTGGATTTTAAGCTTATGGGAATGAGAACACCTTAATAAGGCTTAGGTTAGTGACCATCACCACATCACATGACTTCCAAAGCTTCATTCATACTCTTTCTTCTTCCCAATGTGTAGGAAACCTCCGGAACCAAACCTCCATCCATGAATTCGTCCTCCTGGGATTCTCAAACCATCCCGAATTGCAAATATTTTTCTTCTTGGCCTTCTCCATCGTTTACGCGGTGACCTTGACGGGGAATCTCCTCATCATTCTGGTTGTCATGGCCAACAGCCGTCTCCACACGCCCATGTACTTCCTCCTCGGCCACCTGTCCTTCATTGATCTTTGCTACATGACCGCCACCGTCCCCCAAATGCTGGCAAACTTCCTCCGAGAGTCCAAGACCATCTCCTACGCTGGATGCATGGTCCAAATCTTCTCCCTCATTTCTTGTGTTGGGTCAGAGTGCATCCTCCTAGCGGCCATGGCTTATGACCGATACGTAGCCATTTGTCACCCGCTGCTGTACACTGTCATCATGAATAGGAAAGTCTGCTTTCAAATGGTGGCTGGGTCGTGGACAGGGGGCTTCCTGAACTCCCTTGTACACACTCTCTTGACATCCACCCTGTCATTCTGTGGGCCGAGGGAGATCCGCCATTTTATGTGTGACGTCCCCCCGCTTTTGGAGTTGTCCTGCACGGATACAGCCCTGAATAATATTGTGCTCCACACAGCCAGCATGTTCATTGGGGTTAGCCCTTGCTTCTTCATCATCATCTCCTACGTCTTCATCGCTTTAGCCATCCTCCAGATCCGTTCCACAGAGGGCAGGAGGAAGGCTTTCTCTACATGCACGTCTCACCTTGCAGTGGTCATTATGTTCTTTGGGACTGCTCTCTTTAATTACAACCGGCCCAGTGCAGGCTATTCCTTAGATGTGGACACACTGGTCTCAGCCCTGTATTGCATCGTAACCCCCATGCTAAACCCCATAATATACAGCCTACGGAACCAGGAAGTGAAGCTGGCAGTGAAAAGACTGGCAAGCACAAAGTGGAACATCTTCTGAATCAAAGGTGGGCAGATACCAGGCTTACTAGATCTACTATTTTCATAGGTTCCTGAGGTTCCTGATTCAGAAAGCGGAAAGACCCATCCTCAGAGGAAGCTGCCTGGTGTCTCTCTGGATGAGCCCCTGCTCCCTTGGCTTTTCTCCTTCCAACCACGAGGCCTACCTAGAATCAATAACTCATGTAGAAACACTGGGGTTTCCTGTGAGAAGATACTTTCCCATTTAGCTACTATTATTGTGGATATAGCAGGACACTTTAAAAGACAAATAAGTAACTAGGATGGCAGTCCTGTACACTGGGAATAAGCCTCATTGAACTTGGATGGATTTATCTCTGAGTAAACATGTATGCTTGTGCTGTTAAGAGTAGTTTTTTTTGAAGAACACTTTAAATTTCTTCCCTCCCACTTTGAGCACCATGTTCTGCTCGCTATCGTAATGACAAGCGGTGCCCCACCCCCCGAGCATTTAAGCCAAAGTCTCCTGAAAAATCCACTTTGAGCAAGAGGAACTGTACACTGGATAGGACAGTTGGTGGCAGTTGTTGATATGCCCCGCTTCAAATTGTTCCTGAACCAAGCTCTCATTCATTAATTGAGGATGTCCATTTATAAAGCAAATTTCCACCCCATTCAGAAAACAAAACAAAACGCTAGCTAATCCAAAAGATTGATTTAGAGATGTGGTGGTCCCAGTTTGTCTATAACCCTCTTAGGTGCACTGACTTAAGAACATAAGATGAGAGTGCTAGATCTAGTCCAGCATCCTGTACACACAGTGGCCAACCGGATACCCACAGAAAGCCCACAAGTGGGGTAGGAGCACAACAACACTCTCCCCTCCTGTGGTTTCCAGCAACTGGGTCTATTTCTTCTGACCAGGAGGCAGAGCATAGCCATATTGGCTAATGCTCATTGATAGCCTTGTCCTCCATGAATTTGTCCAATCCTCTTTTAATGTCATCCAAGTTGCTCACCATCACTGCCTCCTGTGGGAGCGAGTCCACAGTTTTATTATTATTATTATTATTATTATTATTTATTAATAATAATAATAAATAAATAAATTATTCGTTCATTGCTTTATCTTGCCCAAGGCTCCTCAAAGTGACTTACAGCCAACAAACCAAGAAACCCACATAGATATATTAAAATCAAGGGTGGTTGGAGGGGGGGTGCATTTAAAACATCCCACTCATTTCTAAAAGGCCACAAATAGTTGAAGGCCAAAGGTCTGGTTATAGAGCAAACTTTTTGCTTGGTGCCTTAACTATGCACTGCATGAAGAAGCATTTTGTCTATCCTGACAATCTTCCAACATTCAGCTTCATTGGATGGCCCCAGTTTCTAGTGTTATGACAATTAAAGGGGGGGAACTCTCTATCCACTTTTTCCACCTTTGCTCTGCAAGTGGGGGTGCTGACAGATTTCAGGGCCCGCCCTAACATTAGACAGTGGGGTGTTGTCCTCAGGCAACAGGTGCTGGGTGTGGTTGGGTGGGTTCAATGGGCAGACAAAGGAGTTAGGCCAGTGATTTGTGATGTGCTGTCCCTTGCTCACAGATTCATATCCCCACCTGCCTCATGTAAACACAGCTGAGGAAACTAGTAGGTAAGCAAGTCCCAGGGTCATATGCAAAATCATCACACAGAGAAGCAACCTGTGCAAAGCAGCAGGTGGAAACTGCTCGTCTATCCCAACGAAATACCATTAGAGGACTGGAATAAGGTAGAGTGGAAATGACATGATGGCCTAAGGGTGCAATCCTAGCCCCACTTACCTGGGAGTAAAGCTCTACTGAATTTAGTGAAACTTGCAGCTATTCCACACTTACCTTTCCAGACGCGGTCCATCCTTTAAAGCTCCGTGTCAGAGCATCATTTTTTTGGCTCTGGAGCTTTCCATGCAAAAACCCGCTTTTTAGCAATCAGTCCCAAATAATCCCAAGAAATGTAGTTTGTTAAAGGTTCTGGGAAGTGTAGCTTTGTGAAGGGTAAACTACAGTTCCCAAGTCTTTAGGGGAAGATGTGTCTGATGTGGATGTGACCTTAGTCAGGATTGCTGCCTTAGCTGCACTCTTGCAATGGAGCCTGTACCCAACCCTAAGCAACATGTAGCTGGGATAATCAAAATGTGGTGTAGTGGTTAGAATGCTGAACTAGTTGCTGGGAGAGCAGGGTTCAAATCACTGAGCTCCTTGGAGAAAAAGTGGGATATAAATGTAGTAATAAATAAATATTCCTTCCCTCCTCAACCCAGCACCTTCCCCTTCCCTTGCGGTTTGCCTGGTCTCAAATTTTATACTGTAAGGTGGGTGACAGTGTGTCTTAGTTTACAGAAGATGGCCCTCAGTTTGGAGTGCTGTTAGAGGACAGCTCTCCTGTCTGAAAGGCTGTCAGGTCCAACACCCACTTGAAAGATAAGTTAAAGTCATAAAAGGGAGGGGGGGTTGCAGTTGCCCACCACGAGATAGCACCTAGAGAAGGCACACTGGTCCCCCGGGGTCAGTCTTTCCCATCACGATGAGATTTGGTATGTCTGTTTAAATTACAGTAGTTATTTCTAAATTTGCATCAAATTAGCATAGTATTTGCATCAAATTAGCACATGCAAATTTTATGCAAATGTACATCCTGTTCCAGCATAAGTGGCCGCCTTAAGGACACAACAATAAACAACAACAACGAAAACAAGAAGACACTTGCTCCTCCTAATCTCAGGCGAGCAAATCCTGTGGCTCCGCTAGTTGGCCACCAGAAGGAGCAGTGAAACCACGCTTCCTTTTTCCGCTCCTGGCTTTGCAGCTTTTGAAATAGTTTCACGTGATGGCTTGTCGTGTGACCGTGCAGCAGGCTCAATATGGCGGCCTCCATAGAGCGCCTAGTGTATAGAGTAGGCGAGGGGCAGCGACCGACTGCTTTGATCGTTTTTTCTATGGTGCTGCTCCGCTGCCTTCTGGGAGTTCAGGGTCACGCCGTAGCTTGGTAAGTGCTCAAACCAGAGGAGAAGCCTTTCCACCTCTTTAGCATCCTGCGGGCGCGGGGGCGAGAGTTTCCGGCTCTCCCCCCCCCCCCCGCCGCATTTAGCTAATCTTTAGCTGTGCTTGTACGTGAAGGAAACTCAGGTGATACGAGGGCCGAAGAGATCAAATTGACAATACCCGGGCTGATGTCCCGTTGAACAAGTAACACTGCTTGCAAGTATAAAGGTAGTAGAACAAGGAGAGGATTTTGGAATAGCACCGTATTCCCCGAGTGTTTTTTTGTTTGTTTCAGGGTAGAGATTCTATATGCATACGCATACAAGTCCTTGCAGAGAACTTTTTTAATTTGGGAGAGCCTTAACAAAATGCTTTCATTCGTCTTATCCTGCCACATCAGTACTTCCCCATCTTATCACATTTGTGGATCTGGCGGCTGTGTGCAGGAAGCTCTCCAGTTTTCTCAAACATTCTTCTTTGTAACTAAATTAGTTCTGTTCTAGAACTTGGTGGTAGTTTTGTCAGGCGGAAATGGGGGAGTGAGACCTACTAGGACGGTTGCTTTTCATTTCCTCTGTTCCAGTTGCTTTAACACAGAGATTGAGTGAAGTTTTTCCAGTGGTGGAGAAAACTCTGGGCACCTTAATTTCTGGCTCTCAGGCTGCATTAAAAGACACGTGAGTGGGGGCAGTAGTTTTCTTAAATCCACTGAGTGTTCCTCCATCTTCTTACACAATGTGGGTTTCCTTAGGATCTAGTTTAGCGCAGAACTGCCTACTTACAGATGTTCAGCCCTCCAAGTGTGCTTCCTCATCCAAGCACAAGCCTGATCTTGCCTGTCACCCTTTTGATTTCTGACCTGCTTAGTGGCAGTTGTTTGCAGTCCCTTGAGTCAGAGTTTCTTCTTTGGTCAGCCCCTCCCCTGGCCTATTTAGCTCCATGTAAAATGACAGGCATGGGAAAAGAGCAAACTTAGTGTGTTTATTAAAGGTAAAGGGACCCCTGACCATTAGGTCCAGTCATGACCGACTCTGGGGTTGCAGCGCTCATCTCACTTTATTGGCCGAGGGAGCCGGCGTACAGCTTCCAGGTCATGTGGCCAGCATGACTAAGCCGCTTCTGGCGAACCAGAGCAGCGCACGGAAACGCCGTTTACCTTCCCGCTGGAGCGGTACCTATTTATCTACTTGCACTTTTTTTTTTAAAATATTTTATTGATTTTCCAACACATAATAAAGACAATACAATGCACAATACACAAACAAACAAACAAACAAACAAACAAACACATAAACATGTATAATTTCAAAACCTTCTTTTCATAAATCTTACTTCTCCGACTTCCCCATACCTCCCCTTTCTGCATCCCTATTTCAAACTTTCTTCAGCAAGTCCTCACTTAATTTAACTAATTACTCATTTTTTCCCTCCTTCTCTCTTACATAGTCGTTTACAGCTGTAATCCTCATTTTCCTGTACCCTTGACATTTTAGCACTCATTAATTTTACAACAGTTCTTAAGATACTTTTTAAATTTCTTCCAATCATTCTCCACCGTCTCTTTTCCCTGGTCGCGGATTCTGCCTGTCATCTCGGCCAGTCCCATGTAGTCAATCACCTTCGTCTGCCATTCTTCCAACGTGGGTAGTTCTTGTGTCTTCCAATACTTTGCTATAAGAACCCTTGCTGCTGTAGTAGCATACATAAAAAACGTCCTATCTCTCCTTGACACCAATTGGCCGACCATGCCCAGGAGAAAGGCCTCTGGTTTCTTATAAAAGGTACATTTAAGTACCTTCTTTATTTCATTATAAATCATTTCCCAGAAGGCCTTAATCTTCGGGCATGTCCACCAAAGGTGATAAAAAGTACCTTCAGTTTCATTACATTTCCAGCATTTATTATTGGGCAAATGATAAATTTTTGCAAGCTTGACTGGGGTCATGTACCACCTGTAAATCATTTTCATAATATTCTCTCTTAAGGCATTACATGCCGTGAACTTTATACCGGTGGTCCATAACTGTTCCCAGTCAGCAAACATAATATTATGTACTTGCACTTTAATGTGCTTTCGAACTGCTAGATTGGCAGGAGCAGGGACCAAGCAACGGGAGCTCACCCCGCCGCGGGGATTCAAACCGCCAACTTTCTGATCAGCAAGTCCTAGGCTCTGTGGTTTAACCCACAGCGCCACCCACGTCCCTTAATGTGTTTATTACCTGAGCATTAATGGAACGGCTTTTAATGGCTCATTAGAGCTGCTTGTGGTGAAATAGAGGCGTTGTCTCAGAAAGATCTTCACTCCACGTAGGTGGAGAGGTGGTGTTTCCTAATGGATACCAGTCTTATAACAGATGGCATTTCTTCCGCCCAGATATACTCCAAGTTCTAAATGCTTTCCTCAATGCATCCTATGATAATTCAAAAAAGTAATCTAGAATTTAAGATTTCACAGAATAATAACATTATGAGGCTTGCATAGTTTGGAGGTGATATCTAGCTAGCAGGAGGTCCCACTCTGCAACTTTATTTGTAACGCAATGCTTTTCAGTTAAAGGGGTAGTAACACTGAGGACACCAGCTATCAGTCCATATTTAATTATATGGGTTTTGCATTTCTTGGCCCAGCTTTGTACAGATTTATTAGAAATTTGCTCCAAATAACATTTTGGGGTCAACCTTGTATCCGACATATGTTGTAAGGAAGCAAGGTGGTGCAAACGATTTTACAGGGCAAGCTAGTGAGTCTGAACCTGTATGATTCACATTGGAAACTTGCAAAATTTCAGGAATTCATTGAACGATGACCTATTACCACCGTATCTTCCACCTCGACACGGTCCACGGCATCACCATCGGTACGTTCGGGACTGTCAAGCTCTCCGACACGGCAACACAACACATGAGTCCTGGCCTAGCAATAACAGCACTGTCTCTCCACTGACCGTCACAAGCATCTTCATCTCTGACATCCCTCCAAAGGGTCAGAATAGTCGACATGTCTATGGCCATCTCACTACAGTGAGGGACCCCCTGAGGACGTTCTCTGTGCTGGAGCCTGGTGGGCCAGGGGGCTGCCGTAAACGCAGCCGAGCAACGGTGGAAGAGACTGCCAGGCATGGCAAGTGCCTTGTGGCCCAGAACGGGGGGTACTTCAACACGAAAACTGGAGAGTGCCTTGGGAATGTTGTGAGCGACGGGCATCTCATCCAGTCCTCCGGAGGGATTCAGAATGCTAATTTTGGCATCCGGAAGGATGGCACTCTGGTCTTTGGGTAAGGGATCAGCAACTCTTCCTTTTAAACCAGGTGTGGGGAGCTGGAAATCACATAGTACCTGTCAGGCCATTGGGCCATCTAGCTTAGCATGGTCAACACTGATTGGCAGTGACTTTCTAGGATTTCTGAAATCCTAGAAAGCAGGGGAGATACCATGATCACAGACTTGGAGTTTGGAAGGGACTATGAGGGTCATGCAGTTCAACCCCCTGCAGTGCAGGAAACTTTCACCCAATGTCTGTCTCGAACCCATGACCCTGAAATTACAAGTCTCATACTCTTCCAGCTGAGCAGGTCATGGTGAACTGTGAACTTGGAAGGGACATTGGTGGCCACACTTAGCTCAACCTACTTTTCAGGGCTGGGTTTGCAGTGCAGAGTGTACTGCAGCATCCCTGATGGAGAGCCATTCAGCTTCTGCCTCATAGGAGAGCTCTACCACTTCCTGAGATAGCCTGAGCCACTGGCAATTAAAGCAGTATCATACCACAGTCAAGGCTTTCGCCAGAGGATCCTGGAAAGTGTGGTTTATTAAAGGTGCTGAGAGTGGGTCACTATTCCCATCACAGAGCTACAATTCCCAGAGAGGAATTGTCCTTAAAAAATTTTCAAATGTCTCTCCCTCCTTATAACATGGCTCCTCTGTTGTCTTTTCCAGCTACCTCTCTGAGGAGGACGTGTTGGCTAAAGACAATCCCTTTGTGCAGCTTGTGAGTGGGGTGGGTTGGCTCTTGCGAGATGGGGAGGTCTACGTGAATCAGAGTCGGGCGGTGGAATGTGACGAGACACAGGAAACAGGTAAATGTGGGGAGGGGGCCTGTTCCTTTTGTCTGCCTGATGCACTGCATGATCAGAAGGGGTGGAGGAGCGATAACAGGGGGCATGTATCGATCTGTCCATAATGGGAAGCACCCACAAGGCTTGGTAGCCACCCAAGACTGGAGAGGAACTGATGTGTCTTGCATCTTTTCCTTCAGTCCACTGCCTTTCTGTCCACCCCCCCCCATGCTTTCTGTGCTGTTGGGTGGGTGAAGAGCTATGGGATTCACTTGGTTCCTCTGGTGAGTAAGGCTTGGGCAGGGGAAGAACATTTTCCATGAAGGTCCTGGCATGACCTAGCAAGCTCTAGACCACCCCAGACTCAGCAGGCTCGAGGCCAAGGCTTTCCATGGCCCTAATGGAAAAATTAAGATATAAGATATAAGATAAGCATTAGGAAACGGTAATCAAAAAGACAAGTGGTGATTTGTGGTACTGTTTAATTGAATTTGTATGCAACAAAGAAAACCATTTTGCACCTCCTCAAACACACCAGTGACTTGTGGTTAATGGACTGCAGCTAATCGTATTAATTTTTATTTCCTTCCCAGAACCAGATATCTGGGGTTTTTTTAATGTTCTTTCATTATAATCACCATGCCCACGCTTCAGCGAAACTGAATTCTTGTATTCTCTCTTCAGATGATTCATGGCATTTATGTTTCTTGTCTGTATGCTCATGAAAATTAAATACATATGTTTATATATGGCGAAACAAAAGACCAGAGCTGTGATGGTACCCAGCTTCAAGCAGACAGTATTTAAGAAAACAAAACATGCTTACACCATTCTGCTGCAAGGAGAGGTTTTGCCCTGTGATTTGTTTTTTTAAAAAACCATCCTTGTAGCAGAGTGATTATGTTTCTCAGCTATTTGTACTCTGTCTCTCTTTCTCCCCACCCCTTTGTGGTAGGTACGTTTGACAAGTTCATCAATACTGTGTCTGCCAGGACAGCCGTGGGGCATGACAGGCAAGGACAGCTGGTGTTGGCGCACTTTGATGGGCAGACACATACAAGGGGGTAAGTCTGTGTAGTTTTTTAAGTCGTTCCTCCTAGTGGGGCAGGTGATCCATGCCTCAGATTGAGCTCTGCTTGGAGGGCCTCTTTGTCTCCTTGATGTGTTGTGGGTCAGTTTTCCTTTTTTTATTTAAGTAACAATTCGGGATAAAAGTTAAATAAGGAATCCAACTGTAGGTGCTAGCATTTAACATGTAGGTGTCTGAGGAATTTCCATCCTATGACTCAACAAAGTGTGATGAGATTTGGGCATAACACTAAGCCGTGGTTCAATAAACCTTGGTGTAGGGACACTTGGTTCTGGTTTGTTTAGCAAACTAAGGCTTAAACAATCCCAGAGGACTTAGTGTCATGTATGAACCAGGCCTGCCTAGCACCAGACAAGTATGATTCTTTAATGTATCCCGGTTTGCCCATAATGCTAAGAGGTTGGTTTGCAAACCTTAGTTTATGTTAAGCGCAGTAAACCATGGCTTACAGGCTAAGGCACCGGGGCAGGTTCAGATGATTAAATTAAACCACAGTTTAGTTAACCAGGCCTATATGAAAGAGCCTTCTTTTTTAATGACCTGAATTCACCCTCCTCTTTAAAAAAGCAGAGCCAGGTTTGGAAGGTTGGTTACTGTGGTACATGAATTCTCTCTCACATGAAAATATATGGTCGTTCCCACCAACCCAACCCCCCAAGCTGTTATCTTGTCTGTGCTACAGTAATCTCTGGCTCTTTTTTCAGGGCTGCCCTAAGACTTCTCACTGCCTGAGGCACAAAAGCCTAGCAGACAAACAGTTTAATCTTGCGTTGACACTGTTAATGTGCCAGAACATTCCACTACGCACAAGGGCCACAGGCTAGCTTGGGTGGGAACAGAGCATGCCACATGGCTCATCCAGCCCTAACACTTAACTTTCGCTCCCTGCTCTCCAGCATTTGCCTCCTTCCTCCGCCTAAGGATAGGGCCGGCCCTTGTTCTTCCTCCAATGCAAGGCATCTTCTCACAACTATCCCCTTTATCGTTTGCACAGCCTCAGCCTTTGGGATATGGCTGATTTCTTGAAGCAGCAACGCGTCGTCAATGCCATCAACTTGGACGGCGGAGGGTCTGCAACCCTGGTCTTAAATGGAACGCTTGCTAGTTACCCTTCAGATCACTGGTAGGTGCTGTCGCTGTTTGCTAAAGGGGAGCTTGACCCTATACTTGTGGACAATGCAGAAAGAGCCGCCTGCTGTCACACTTCTGGTCCTGAAGTGGTCAGGCTATGTTTGGGGGCTGAGACAGTTTTCTGTGGGTCTGCATCGGTGTCAAATGAAGT